>NC_135313.1:46133553-46479386 GCF_048772815.1 Callospermophilus lateralis
TCATCAGAGAAATACTAATAAAAATGACTATGACATGTCACTGAAAATCTGTTAGAATGACTATTAACAAAAAAGATGAAAGCTGGCAAGTGTTATGTGAAGAAGGTGGAATCTTTATACTCCACTGATGGGAAATGCACATTAGTGCAGACATGAAAAATAGTCTGAAGTCTCCTCAAAAATTTAAAAACAGAGCTACCACATGACTCAGAAATCCTACTACTGGATATATACACAAAGGAAATGAAGTTGGTATATCAGAGACATCTGTGCTGCCATGTTCACTGCAGCCCGATTCACAATAGCAAATTATGGCATCAACTTAAGTGTCTATGAATGGGTGAATGGATAAAGAAAACATGGTATATTATACACACTTGAATGCTTTCCAGACTTAAAAAAAATCCTGCCATTTGTATCATGAATGAACCTAGGGTATATTTGGTTAAGTAAGATAATCCAGGCACAGAAATAAATATCCTGCATAATCTCACGTACATGAGCAATCTAAAAAAGTTGAAGTTACAGAAGTAGTGAGTGACGGGTAGTTTGCAGGGGTTTGGTGTGGGGATAATATTTGTCAAAGCATACAGAATTTCAGTTAGATCAAAGGAGTAAATTCAAAATATATATTTTACAACATGGGACTGTAGTTAAGAACAATGTATTTGATTCTTGAAAACTACTTGGAGAGTAGACCTAAGTATCCTTGCTGCAAAAAATAATACTAATAATAATAAGTTCCTGAGGTAATATGTTTATTAACAATAATCAACTTGATTTATTATGTTAATTAACTTGATTTATCAGTTCCACATGGGATACATATTATAAAAGAACATATTGTACATATTATGTACAATTTTTATTTGTTAATTTAAATAAATAAATATTATATACATAAAATAGAATATTATTCAGCTATTAAAAAAGAAAGGAAATCTTTCTTATGAAGTCACATTAATTAACCTGGAGGATATTATGCCAAATAAAATAATCTAGTCACAGAAGGACAAACTCTTCATGATTTTATTCATAGGAGGTATCAAAGTAGTCAAGCCCATCATGGAAGAAAGTATAATGGTACTTTTCAGGAACTGACATGAAAGGAAAATGGGGAGTTGCTTTCCGGTGGGTGCAAAGTTTCAGTCATCCAATATGAAAAAATTCTAGTGACCTATGGTATGACATTGTATTTATAGTTAACAATACTGTGATGTGTACTTAAGAGGGTAAAACGTTCTTAGTTATATAGCACACACATCCCTTGGGGCAATTGGAATATCATTTGTATTAACTTGACTATTTTTTTCCTACAAGACGCAGGTAAAAACAATTCAATCTATGTCGTGTAGTTGACATATTTTGACTATCTTACAAGTGTAAAATGATGGCACAAACCTTTTTATTTAGACACCCCCTACAATCTGCACTTTACTCCATTCTCAGCTCTTGGGTTCCAGGATAGTTAAATTCTAAGCCCAAGTCTGGCACACAGCTATTATCAAAATGTCTAGGATTTCAAAATAATCATGACTTAGAGATCTTAATTCTCGGACAGGGGGGGATCAAGATGACCGCGAATAGAGTGCATCACACCCCGTGTACCGCGTCACTGCGCAGGTGAATAACGAGTTAGAATAACAAAAAACTATCCTGTTAGGAATTTAGAGCAAAATTGAGGTGCACCAAAACCTAGAGGAAGGATTTCCAGCACTGAGGTCTGGTAATTGAGTCTCAAACATGAGCCAATGGTGCGACCGAAGATCCAGGCTGACTGATCCGCGCGGCCCCCCGCGGCTACAGACGGCGGGGCGCTGCCGAGAAGCAACAAGCAAGCAGAGAGAAACGTTGCTACGGATTCTGTGGAATCCTGCCAGCTGTGCCCTCACTGAGCACCGGGCTAAGTTCGGGATTTCAGACGGGGAAGGAAGCGGTCCAGTTCTATCCCCTACAACGGAAACTCCAACAAGGAAGCCAGCGGCCACCATCTTGGAGAGCTGATGTAACCACTGCCAGTCTCTGACAGATTGCAACAATAAAACAGGTGTGTGTTACTCAGGCCATCTCCCATACAGTGGGGAATTCGCATAAAATCTCTCCTAGGCTTTCCGGGGGAGGGATTATCAGAACGAGCCTGCAGAACGACGCGGGGAAAGGTGGAGAAACCTGACTTCCAACTCCCCCTCCATTCAGCGGCGAAAACGAAACCTGTCTTGCCAGCGCTGGGGGATGGGCAAGCGGAAAAAATCAAAACAATAGAGTGCCGGGGTTCCCAATAGCCACCCTCCACACCCAGCAAACTACAGGCCCAGAGTACAGTTTGAACTGCTGAGAGACATCACTCAGGGGAAAACTGGACTAGCAGGAGAAGCCAGGACTAGCAGGAGAAACCAGGGGACTAGAGGCCAGGCACTCGAGATTGGGCGGCTGGAGACCGCACGCTGCCGGCGACCACCCATGCGACTGGGCAGCTAGAGACCGCCCACCCGCAGGCGACCGCGCGGCTAGACCCCAAGGTACAGCCCAGCAGGTATGGCACAGAGACTCCAGGAAGAGGTCTATGGCCAGGCCTTCATGAAGTAGCCAACCGGGAGCTGAAACCAACCAGAGACAGTTCAGTCCCACCCCCCCCCCCTTCAGACAACCCGGCAAGGAGCCTGGGACCCGCCATAGCAGAGAGGTGACATCACTGGAGCTCAGCCATCGGAATTCCTTCCCAGCGGAATCCACTTTAGCAGGCATAGTCTACCAACACAAAGGAGAGACAACAGAGATATACAAAACCAAAACAAAGCTATAGGAGAGAGCAGAAACACAGCAATCAAATAGAGCTGGAAAGTAACGTGAACAAAATGAAAAAACAAGGGAAAAAAGGATTACAAACAATGCAGGACAACTTAAACCTACAGGAGGACCTAGAAGCATCAGAAACATGGATAGGGAAAGAACTCAAGGCATACCTAACTCAGATGGAAAGGAATATTAGAGAAGACATGAGACAGCAAGTCCAAGCAATGAAAGTATATTTTGAAAATGAATTAAACAAACAAATTCAAATGGCAAAGAACAAGCTTTACCAGGAGATAGAGATCTTAAAAAAAAAAAAAAAAAAGAAAACAGTAATCCTAGAAATGCAGGAAACTATAAACCAAATTAAAAACTCAAACGAGAATATGACAAATAGACTAGATCAAGTAGAAGTCAGAACATCAGATAATGAAGACAAAGTTTATCAATTTGAAAAGAATATAGTCAACACAGAAAAGTTGCTTAAATCTCATGAGCAATCTATTCAAGAGATATGGGATGTCATAAAAAAACAAATTTGAGAGTCAAAGGGATAGAAGAAGACATAGAGATTCAAACCAAAGGAATGGACAACCTATTAAATGAAATAATTCTAGAAAACTTCCCAGAGATGAAAGATGGAATGGATTGCCAATTCCTGGAAGTCTACAGGACCCCAAACATTCAAAACTGTAATAGACCAACTCCAAGACATATAATTATGAAGATAGCCAACATACAGAACAAGGAGAGAATATTAAAAGCTACGAGAGAAAGGAGGCAGATTACATTCAGGGGTAAACCAATTAGGTTAACGACTAATTTTTCATCACAGAATTTGAAAGCGAGAAGATCCTGGGACAATGTATTTCAAATGCTGAAAAATACTGGATTCCAACCAAGAATACTGTATCCAGCAAAATTAAGCTTCAGATTTGACAATGAAATTAAAATCTTTCATGATAAACAAAAGCTAAAAGAATTTGCAGCCAGAAAACCAGCACTGCAAAGCATTTTGAGCAAAATACTACAAGAAGAGGAATTTTAAAATAGTGCCCAAAACTAACAGTGGGAGGTATCTCAGTAAAGGGGGAGGAAAATAACCAAAAAGTAAAAACTAGCCAAACTAAAATAAATAAATAAATAAACATGACTGGAAGTACAAACCATATTTCAATTGTAACCTTAAATGTTAATGGCCTAAATTCACCAATCAAGAGACATAGGTAAGTAACCTGGATCAAAAAAACAAATCCAACAATATGCTGCCTTCAGGAGACTCATATGATAGGAAAAGACATACACAGGCTGAAGGTGAAAGGTTGCGAAAAATCATACCACTCACATGGCCCTCGGAAGCAAGCAGGAGTGGCCATGCTCATATCAAATAAAATCAAATTCAAACCTAAGTTAATCCAAAGGGATAAAGAAGGACACTACATACTGTTAAAAGGAACCATCCACCAACAAGACATAACAATTATCAATTTGTATGCACCAAACAATGTTGCTGCAACGTTCATAAAACAAACTCTCCTCAAGTTCAAGAGTCAAATAGACTACAACACAATAATTATGGGTGACTTCAACACACCGCTTTTGCCATTTGACAGATCCTCTAGACAAAAGCTGAATAAAGAAACTATAGAACTCAATAGCACAATCAATAACCTAGACTTAACCGACATATATAGAATATATCAACCATCATCAATTGGATACACATTCTTCTCAGCAGCACATGGATCCTACTCAAAGATAGACCATATATTATGCCATAGGGCAACTCTCAGTAAATATAAAGGTGTGGAAATAATACCATGAAACATATCTGATCATAATGGAATGAAATTGGAAATCAATGATAAAAGAAGGAAGGAAAAATCCTACATCACATGGAAAATGAATAATATGTTACTGAATGATCAATGGGTTGCAGAAGACATAAAGAAGGAGATAAAAAAATTCTTAGAGACAAATGACAATACAGACAACATACTGGAATCTATGGGACACAATGAAAGCAGTTTTAAGAGGGAAATTCATTTCCTGGAGTTCTTTCCTCCAAAAAAGAAAAAACCAACAAATAAATGAACTCACACTACACCTCAAAATCCTAGAAAAGGAAGAGCAAAACAACAGCAAATGTAGTAGAAGACAAGAAATAATTAAAATCAGAGCAGAAATCAACGAAATTGAAACAAAAAAAACATTGAAAAAATTGATAAAACTAAAAGTTGGTTCTTTAAAAAAATAAATAAGATCGACAGGCCCTTAGCCATGCTAACGAAGAGAAGAAGAATGAGAACTCAAATTACTAACATACGGGATGAAAAAGGCAATATCACAACAGACACTACAGAAATACAGAAGATAATTCGAAAGTATTTTGAAACACTATATTCCAAAAAAATAGAAGATAGTGAAGACATTGATAAATTTCTTAAGTCATACAATCTGCCCATATTGAGTCAGGAAGACACACACAATCTAAACAGACCAATAACAAAGGAAGAAATAGAAGAAGCCATCAAAAGACTACCAACCAAGAAAAGCCCTGGACCGGATGGGTATACAGCAGAGTTTTACAAAACCTTCAAAGAAGAATTAATACCAATACTTTTCAAGCTATTTCAAGAAATAGAAAAAGAAGGAGCTCTTCCAAATTCATTCTATGAGGCCAACATCACCCTGATCCCAAAACCAGACAAAGACACTTCAAAGAAAGAAAACTACAGACCAATATCTCTAATGAACTTGGATGCAAAAATTCTCAATAAAATCCTGGCGAATTGAATACAAAAGCATATCAAAAAAATTGTGCACCATGATCAAGTAGGATTCATCCCTGGGATGCAAGGCTGGTTCAATATATGAAAATCAATAAATCTATTCACCACATGAATAGACTTAAAGATAAGAACCATATGATCATCTCAATAGATGCAGAAAAAGCATTCGACAAAGTACAGCATCCCTTTATGTTCAAAACACTAGAAAAACTAGGGATAACAGGAACTTACCTCAACATTGTAAAAGCTCTATATGCTAAACCTCAGGCTAGCATCATCCTAAATGGAGAAAAACTGAAGGCATTCCCTCTAAAATCTGGAACAAGACAGGGATGCCCTCTATCACCACTTCTATTCAATTTAGTTCTTGAAATACTAGCCAGAGCAATTAGACAGACAAAAGAAATTAAAGGCATAAAAATAGGAAAAGAAGAACTTAAATTATCGCTATTTGCGGATGACATGATAATATATTTAACAGACCCAAAAGGGTCTACAAAGAAACTGCTAGAGTTAATAAATGAATTCAGCAAAGTGGCAGGATATAAAATCAACATGCATAAATCAAAGGCATTCCTGTATATCAACAACAAAACTTCTGAAATGGAAATGAGGAAAATCACTCCATTCACAATATTCTCAAAGAAAATAAGATACTTGGGAATCAACCTAACAAAAGAGGTGAAAGATTTATACAATGAAAACTACAGAACCCTAAAGAGAGAGTTAGAAGAAGATCTTAGAAGATGGAAAAATGTACCCTGTTCGTGGATAGGCAGAACTAACATCATCAAAATGGCGATATTACCCAAAGTTCTCTACAGGTTTAATGTGATGTCAATCAAAATCCCAACAGCATATCTTTAGAAATAGATAAAGCAATCATGAAATTCATATGGAAAAACAAAAGACCCAGAATAGCAAAAGCAATTCTAAGTAGGAAGTGTGAATCTGGAGGTATAGCGATACCAGATTTCAAACTGTACTACAGAGAAATAGTAACAAAAACAGCATGGTACTGGTACCAAAACAGACAGGTGGACCAATGGTACAGAATAGAGGACACAGAGACCAATCCACAAAATTACAACTTTCTTATATTTGATAAAGGGGCTAAAAGCATGCAATGGAGGAAGGATAGCATCTTCAATAAATGGTGCTGGGAAAATTGGAAATCCATATGCAACAAAATGAAACTGAATCCCTTTCTCTCGCCATGTACAAAAGTTAACTCAAAATGGATCAAGGAGCTAGATATCAAATCAGAGACACTGCGTCTGATAGAAAAAAAAGTTGGCTCCGATCTACACACTGTGGGGCCTGGCTCCAAATTCCTTAATAGGACGCCCATAGCCCAAGAGTTAATAACAAGAATAAACAAATGGGACTTACTTAAACTAAAAAGTTTTTTCTCAGCAAGAGAAACAATAAGAGAGGTAAATAGAGAGCCTACATCCTGGGAACAAATTTTTACCCCTCACACTTCAGATAGAGCCCTAATATCCAGAATATACAAAGAACTCAAAAAATTAAACAATAAGATAACAAATAACCCAGTCAACAAATGGGCCAAGGACCTGAACAGACACTTCTCAAAAAAGGACATACAATCAATCAACAAGTACATGAAAAAATGCTCACCATCTCTAGCAGTCAGAGAAATGCAAATCAAAACCACCCTAAGATACCATCTCACTCCAGTAAGATTGGCAGCCATTATGAAGTCAAACAACAATAAGTGTTGGCTAGGATGTGGGGAAAAGGGTACACTTGTACATTGCTGGTGGGACTGCAAATTGGTGCGGCCAATATGGAAAGCAGTATGGAGATTCCTGGGAAAGCTGGGAATGGATCCACCATTTGACCCAGCTATCGCCCTTCTCGGACTATTCCCTGAGGATCTTAAAAGAGCGTACTATAGGGATACTGCCACATCAATGATCATAGCGGCACAATTCACAATAGCTAGACTGTGGAACCAACCTAGATACCCTTCAATAGAAAAATGGATAAAAAAAAAAATGTGGCATTTATACACAATGGAGTATTATGCAGCACTAAAAAATGACAAAATCATGGAATTTGTAGGAAAATGGATGGCATTAGAGCAGATTATGCTAAGCGAAGCTAGCCAATCCTTAAAAAGCAAATGCCAAATGTCTTCTTTGATATAAAGAGAGCAACTAAGAACAGAACAGGGAGGAAGAGCATGAGGAAAAGATTAACATTAAACAGAGATGAGTGGGGGGAGAGAAAGGGAGAGAGAAGGGAAATCATATGGAAATTGTAGGAGACCCTCAATGTTACACAAAATTACATATAAGAAGTTGTGAGGGGAAAGCGGGGGGAAATAAGGGAAAGAATTGAAGAACAGCAGATGAGGTAGAGAGGGAAGATGGGAGGGGAGGGGAGGGGGGATAGTAGGGGATAGGAAAGATAGCAGAATACAACAGTCACTAATATGCCATTATGTAAAAATGTGAGTGTGTAACCGATGTGATTCTGCAATTTGTATTTGGGGTAAAAATGGGAGTTCATAACCCACTTGAGTCAAATGTATGAAAGATGATATATCATGAGCTTTGTAATGTTTTGAACAACCAATAAAAAAAAAAAAAAACAAGTGAAACAGGCCAAAAAAAAAAAAATAGATCTTAATTCTCTCCGTCTGTGCATTATTTTTGTAACTTGTGTCTCTGTGTCCAGCCTGGGATACAGTGCTACCAGCTTGGTATTTCACATGCTGCCGATAGCTTTAATACCCTGCTGTTAAACTTCTCTGAGGCCTTGTGCTCAGCCTCTGATTTTCCAACATTTAATAAAGGCTTTTTTGTTTAAGGAACAAACTCAGCTCATGGGAAAAGGTAGAGAAAAAGATATAAGGTGAATTTTATAGTGTGAAGAACACAGCTTTTATGAAAAAACAGACCTAGAAGCTAAGATGGTATCAGTATGGGGCTGCTCAACTCCCTCTGCCTCTCTTACAATGTAGGAATATAGATCCCAAGTTAGACTACTTGAGTCTAAAACCTTGTTCCACCCCTTACTAACTATGTGGCTTTACAAAAACTAATGTATTTAAGTCTCACTCTCTCCATGTGAAAAAACGGATCAAAGTGGTTTCTCCTAATAAGTCTGTTATGATACTAGAGATGTAAAGTGCTGAGAATATTCCCCATAGTATGTAGTAAGTGCCTCATATATGTAAAGCCATCATATTATTATCTCTCCTTATTCCTGTGTCTACACTGAAACACTCCAGCTCAACATGGCTGCCATTTCTTCTCCCTGATTGGCTCTTTCTATTTGAGCCATGAAAACAATGATGTGGATGTAGTTAATATTGGGTTAACTCTCCTCTGAGGGCTCAAATAATAGTTGGCCATGGCAAGGACTATTAGACAAGAGACAGGCGCATGCCAAATTCACACAGGCAAGGGATTCAATTTTGGACTAGATATCCTGAATCTATATACTACATATTACTTAACACAGTTACTGGCATTTTTCTGCTCTGGTTTCCAAGAAACTGATGACACACACAGAGTTTAAGCCAAAGTGACTTATTTCTACTTGTAGACTTTTCCTTCTACCCTATGCCTCTAAATAGCTCTTCTATAAAGAGTTATTTCATCTCTTTAACCACTAGTTTTCTCAAAAGTATAATGTAACTTATGTAAATCAGTGTTTCTCTAACTTTCTTCATGCATCTATGGAAGATAATGGCTCCCAGGAGATAGATTCTCCCATGGACTATACTACAGATGATATGGAATGTAGATTACAGGCGATTACTGGTAGTTTCTCTTCAATTTCATCCCTTTTCCTCCAACTCAAAAGAAAGAAAAACACATTGATGAATAAATCAAAAACAGGTAGATGATCTCTAAGACCTCTGCCATTCCAAGTTACAACTCAAGGAAAGTTCAAGACAAATTCAAAGGAATTCTTTAGATAATCTAAATGATATAAAGTCATTGTTTCTACAGTTATTTAATAGCCTCATAATGTTAACTAAAAACTTAGATAAATATTCACAAGAATGAGTGTTTCATATGTCCTGGAAAAAAGCATAATGATTGTCTTTTGGACTGTTTGAAGGGCTAAAACACATAAAATTATTCCTTATCTAATACTATTTGCAGAATCATTTTATGATATGTTGTCAAAGATAGAGGTTATTATTTAATTCCAAATACATCCTAATTTTTTATTATTATCATTAGTTCAAGAAATAATTTATGAGATATCTTTAATATAAAAGAATGATTCATTTCTAACATCTTTCAAATTTACTTCTGGGTCATAATTGAATATGGGCCTTTCCTTCAGACAAAAACTTTGGCCCTGTTTGCCAAAGAGTTTCACATAAAACAGACATAAATATAAAATTATTATCCATCTAAATTATCAAGATAAAAATTTGTTTTATTAACAAAAACATTTCATAGTTTCATATTATTGTATTCCAATATTTCTGCAGGGCCAATTACCCTCTCAGGCTATTCCCAGTAGGCACATCCCTACTTTTATGGCAGAGAGAACAATTCTTCAAGCACAGGATTTCCTGTTCAGTGGCTGCAAAATTACAAGGACTTTAGTTTGGAATAACTTTGAGCCAAGTACTTAATGGTAAGGAATAATAGCATATATTTGATACACTCCAGATAAAAATTCATTCCTATCTACAGAAATAGTTTTCATTCATTTTCTATTTTGTCTTAAGGAACTTAACTTTTGTTTCCTCAATTCCACAATGAAAATGATATATTCTACTTTTATATATATATGTATGTATGTATCTTAAAATAATGAAATCTCTCCATTGAATAACTCTATTGTTACAAAGATAGCATAGCCAACAGATTTTGATCTAGACTCCTTAAATTTTCCAGTGAATTCTCTTCTTTTTTAAAGAAAATAAAAGTAAATTTTATGATTAAATTTGACTCTAGAAGAATATTTCAGTATTTTAATCAGTGAACAATATAGTTTTTACAGATATAAAACCTGAAAATATTAGGCAAGTATAATAAGTAGAATCCAAAAACAATCCTAAAAGGGTTATAATTGCATTAGTTAAGTAAACCAATAGGTTGGAATTCCCCAGGAAAATGCTTAGTTACTAACACTTTTCAAGTAAAATATGAAGTTATTATAAAAAGTAGTGATGAGGATTTTCCAACTAAGGTAGTCAGAATTCTAAAACTGTGAGCCCAATTCCTATCTGAACTGGCTTCTAGACCATATGACACTTCTCTTAGCAAGGAATCTCATTGACAGCAAATAAAATAATAAAATGGTAAATGAAGCAGGCATGGTGGTGCATACCTATTATTCCAAATGTATGAGGCTGGGACGGTGGATTGCAAGTTCAAAGCCAGCCTCAGCAACTTAGAGAGGTCCTAAGCAACTGAGCAAGACCTGTCTCAACATTTTAAAAAAGGGATGGGGATGTTGCTCATCCCTGGTACCAAAAAAAAAAAAAAAAAAGGCAAATGAAAAATGCATTCAATTATATCACATAATAAGAAAACTAGAGGCCGACTATTTGCTGATGGGTTAATAATGACAAGGTTATGAAACTTTCTACAGTTCTCCTTACCTTTCCTTCATGGTTGTAATCTAGCTACCACAGTTCCAGATATCACTTCTCTAAAGGCAGGAATCTGGAAGGTGAAGGAACAACCAGTGGTAGAAGACTATGATAAATTCATGTTCGTCCTCCTTTCTTACAAGGACTAGAGATAACTTTCCCAAGTATTCTCCAGCAGAGCTCCCTTCTCATTTGTCTCAACAGTTATGTGGACACTTCTGGACACAAACTGGGAAAATGGACTACTTGGCTAAGGAAAACGAGATTCTCATGGCTAGTCAGACTGCTTCCAAGTCTGCACAAATACATTTTTATATTCTATTAACATTAAAAAGGTGTGAGTCTTAGCAAAATTTAAAAAGGAATAAACTTTTGGGATGTGTAATAGAATGGATGAATTTCTAAAGAACTATACTAAATGAAAGATCCAGACTCTACAGGCTACATACTGATTCAATTTATGGCATTCTAAGAAAGATAAAACTAGAGGGACAAAAATAAAATCAGTCATTAACAGAGACTTGGGATGGTGCATGAAGATTTTTAAGAAAAATGTAAATATTATCTGTCTTAAGTGTGGCAAAAGTTACACACCACAAATTTCTCCACATCCATAGAACTATACATCTAAAAAGGGTTACTTTTCCTACATGCATAATATTCTTGAATAAACCAAAAAAGTTGGGGGCTTTCTCTTGTAAAGATAACAGTAGTGTGTATTACAACTCCCTCTCTAAATAAATCTCCAGAAGACTTTAGTATAGTTTGAAACTTAATCTGTGAATCAAGAATTAAATATTCTGTTTAAAGACATTTCCCCCCAAAAGTAGCCTAATCCTGGAAAATTATTTCAATAGAGACTAGTTATGAAAAAAAAATCCAGGTGCTCCAGAAAGTTTCTGGAATAATCTCAGCATTTTTTTTTTTTTTTTTTTTTTTTTTTTGGCCAAAATCTGTTTCCCATGGTCAGCGGCAACACATGGAGCCAGACTTGGCCAGAAAATGTTCCTCTGGCTCTGCTCTCTGTACACAGTATTCAGAATCTCATGTGCCTTTAGAGCATGGCTAATTAATACAAAATTGTGACCTAATACACATAATGGCAGTCATATTTCAGTATAAATACTTTAAGAAAATGTTAATCTTGCAAAATAACATTGCATATAAATTTCTTACATAGAAAACCTTATTTTAATTTTAAGGTCCAAGTCACTTTATATTGCTTCAATTTTATCATTATTACTCTAGTTCAAGAAAGCAAAATATAAATTACTTAGTATCTTACAGTAGTTAAACCCCAATATTTAATTTTATTAAAAGAGACACATACTTTTTGGTGTGGATGATGCCTCTGAATTAATACTTAAGTGATATTGGATAAACTTTTATGCACATTTCTAAAAAACATATTAGCCATTGGTATAATGCTTAAATGAGAGCAGGGTTGGCTCAAATGAGTGAATGCAGTAAACACTAAAACTAGATAACTTGTCTTAAAAATTTATAAATGAGTTTCTACAACAGTACTCTTTTTTTAATTAGTTACACATGACAGTACAATGATCTCGACATATCATACAGTTGAATCAGATGGGATATAATTTCTCATTTTTCTGAGTGTACAGGTTCAAGAATTACATTGGTCATGCAGTCACGTATATACCCACAGCAATAAAAATGTCTATTTTAGTACTCTTTCTTGATTTGGTTCACATGGCAGTGTTTTTGCGAAGTTAATAACATGCTAAGTAGACACAACAGTGAATTTCAATAAAATCAGGAACTTGAACACGTCTATAATTTTAAACCTCTTGACAAACATTTCAGTGTTTAAATATTTCTTCTTTGCTTCATCCAGATATTCTGGAATTTTACAGAAAAGTTAGGAATGGGAAATAATGAGACTAAAATACATCACTCAGAATTTTTATTTTAAGTAGGTTTTGAGAAACAGTCACTAGACATTTGAATGAATATTTGTGATTTTAAATAATGGCCAATTTCCATTATCTATTCTAAATCTTGAACAGCTATTTGCTATTGCTTTGCACGAATCTACTCCCTAAATGTGGTCACTCTTGAAAGGTCATATAGAGATCAACAATACCCCATTAGTTTAGCTTTAGCTTTAAATTGCCTAGTAACTCCCAGGTTTCCCAAACTTCCCTAGTTGAAGATTCAAACATAATACACTAACAAACACAGAGGTTCTGCTGAGTCACCAAACTTAACCTCTTTAAAACAAAGCATTTCTATTAAAATAACTTGCTTGGCACATCATTAGGGTTGTGCTATTATTAGTTCCAAGCAAACAGATGTCTTCCTGGATAAAATCCAAGCAAGGCATCCTTTTTATTTTGGCAAGCTGGTAACATGTTAAATTATACTTTTTCCAGCTTAGTAACTTTTTAGCATCAGAAAAAGATGCAATCTTGCAGTTCCATTAGAATTGAATTCCTAACTTACCCTTTTACAGTAAATATTATAACAATTTTGATTCCTTACAAAAACAAGATAGTAAATTCCATCTTTCCTAAAGATGTAGATATATTACTAGACAATGGCATTAAAAGTATAAGACCACAATATTTGTAATTATTTCAATATCACAATTCCATTCTCTTAAAAATTAAAAATATGCTAATGTTCTTCCTAAAATGTGCCTAGATGTCAAATCTTGAAGCATTCCCTAACAGAGCCACCATATGCAAAGGACTCTAAAATCTACTGTATATACACACTGCAACATTTTTCTTTTAATCTAGAGCAGAAATTTCCTGTTTCATTTTCCCACATAGACACACATTTCAGCAGTATTTTCTGTAGTAAAAGTGTTTTTTTAATTTTCTACTTAAATGATTTTATATAAAAATTTAGAAGTATTGCTGAGACAACCATTTGTCCCAGGTACAATTGGACCTTCTTACTTTCAGTAACAGAACACGTCTGAACTCATGTGAATGCAATTGCCCAACTAGATGTCATCCTCCTAGCCTCCGTTGCCAATGTGAATGGTGATATGGCCATATTCTGGCCAATCAGATATGAAGGGAGGTGATGTGAGCAACTTCCCTATTATTTCCATAAAGAGAAGTTACTCTCCCCACCCTTTCCTCCTTCTCAAGGGCTGCTGCCAAAAAGCAGTTTCAGCCTTTCGTCATGGAGAATGCAAAGTTAAAGTAACCTTAAATCCTGAAAAGCCACCGAAACTTCCAGAATGCTTCCCTATATCTAGAATATTCCTAGAGATACAGTCTAATATGACTCACCATATATTTCATTTTCTTTGCTACCTCTGCTTCATCAATTTTATGCATCAGTGTTTATAATGTGGTTCATCAGTATAAACACAATATGTAAAAATGTTGCTTTATCTGCTAGCGATCCATTTGGGGTATTTTTAATCCTTGTGGTTCAGCTTGGGATGCCTCTGTCATCATTCAGTCATCCAAAATTAATGTTGAAATGTAAGCTTCAAAGCAATAGCCTTAATAGGCAAAGTCTTTTGGAGGTGTAATTAAAAGTGATAATGGCTTCACCTTCATGGGGTTAGCATCCTTGTACAGGGGCTCCATGTTGAAGGGAGCACCATTCTGCCCTTCCCTGCTTTCTGTAATGTCTCCCCACTCCCCATGATGCACCACATTCTCCACCTTAGATGCAGGGAAAGTCAAGTTCACTGACACCAAACCCAAAAGCATCTTGATCTTGAACTTCCCGGCCTCCAGAACCATGAAACTTAAGTTTCTATTTTGTAACAAATAAAAGTCTGTAGTAATTTGTTATAGCAGCACCAACAGGCTAAGACACCAACTTTTTCCACAGGAATACAAAGATCACAGTCTCTTCATTCAGTACTACATTGCTCTATCATGAAGGATGACTGTTTCAAGCTGGACAAGCGACCCATACCAGGCCAAAAAGCCCTCCTAGCTATTTTTGCTAAAACTGCCAGGAAAAAAAAAAAAAAAATCGTTTTCTCCATTGGAACTTTAAGGGTAAGTACCACACAAGTTTGGAGACTCTTAAGGCTCTTGACCATCAAATGGGATAAGTCTGCCTAGAAATCAACGCAACACAAAAGAAAATTGTTTTAGTCGGCTTTCTTTGTTGCTGTGACTAAAGGACCTGACCAAACAGTTGCAGAGGAGGAAAAGTTTATTCGAGGGCTCACAACTTCAGAGGTCTTAGTCCCTAGAAGGCAAGCTCCATATCTTGGTGCTTGAGGTGAGGCAGGACATCATAGCCGAAAAGTGTAGCAGAGGGAAGCAGCTCACATGGTGATCAGAAAGCATAGAGAGGGAGACTTACTTGCCTAATACAAATACATACCCCCAAAGCCATGCCCCCAATTAACAACTTCCTCCAGCTGCACCCCACCTGTCTCCAGCCACAACACAGTTAATCCCATCAGAGACTGACCTACTGATTAGGTTAAGGCTATAACCCAATCATTTCTCCTCTGAACCTTCTTGCACTTCTCACACATGAACTTTTGGGGGACACCTCACATCCAAATCATAACAACAACAAAAAAAAAAGAAAAGAAAAAAAACAAGAATGAAGGAAAGAACGTCCTCTGGATTTGATCTTTTAAACCTTTACATCCTGCTATGCTAAAGATAGATTAGATGCTCCCTAGGTTTCCCAGTTTTATGGGCCAATTTTCATTTGGGCTAAAAACAAATTGAAATTGTGTATGTGTGTGTATGTGTGTGTGTGTGTGTGTATGTGTTAACATACCATCAATTCATTCAACAGAAAATATCTGTGATCTTTGTATTCCTGTGGAAAAGGCTGGTATCTTTGTCTGTTGGTGTTGCTATGACAAATTACTGTAGATTGTAATTTATTACAAAATAGTATGCATATATACAAATAGTGTATGTGTGTGTGTATATATATTCTCTCCATATATATACTTTATTTTTTTTAACCAGGGATTGAACCCAGGGACACTTAACCACTGAGAAATATCCTCCCCAGCCCATTTTTTTGCTTGTTTGGCTTTTTTCTGAGACAGGTTCTCAAGAAGTTGCTTAAGAGCCTCCCTAAATTGCTAAGGCTGGATTTGCACTTGTGATTTTCCTGCCATAGCCTTCCTAGCTGCTGAGATTCCAGGTGTGCACAACCACACAAAAAAAAAAAACTGGATTTCTATAAATTGTAACTAAACAACTCTTCTTAATTTTTCCCTTTCCCTTTCTTTTTTTTTCCCCGTGTGTGTGTACGCGCGTGCGTGTGATGCTACAGATCAAACCCAGGACCTCATACCTATGCACATGCCAAGCAAATACCCTACAACTGAATTATACCCCTAGTCCCTAAGAAACAGTTGACTATAAAACAGGTGTTAATTGTGATCATTTTAATGACCAGAAAATATCATTGACTTTACTCTAAAAATAGTTCTTAACTTCAAAGTTATCCACATGTTTCCAAGAATGTCAGTTGAAGACTATTGCTAATCTTCTTAATTTACATGATCATTTGGGTCTATTAAAATCAAAATCTGGGAGAAATTTATCTTCATGATACCAAGTCTAATTAATGCTTTTAGCCTATTACTTCTCTGCTGTCAACCAAACACACAAATACTCTTTTCCTTGACACACATTGACATAAACAAATACTCTAGTATATAGAACTTAATTGAATTAATATTATTATTTGAATTACAATTTTTTTCCTCTCTCCCTTAACAATATGTATCACCTCTATCTCTACATCTCTTTTTTGTTTTAACTAATGAAAGAGATGTGAAAACTTTCAAACACAATAAGCTTTCTTCAAAATTGACCACTCAAATTAGTTCCACCAAGTGAAGACTCAGGAGTCTTTGGCTATTTCCAATGACTGTCAATTCACTCAGCAAAAAATATCTGAGCAAACTGTGCCAAGCAGTGTTTTGACATTGAGCATACAGCACTGAAGAAAGCCATCAAGCTCTTACTCCACGAGAAGTTTGTTTTCTGAGATGTACTGAATTTCCTCCCACCACCTAATAAGAAGTTTCTTTTCAAGATGGATCTATTCCCAGTCATTGTTGAATGACGTCCTAAAAGTTATGAATCCTGAAGGGAAACTAGTATCACAGAGTTTGCCTCGTTGGACAGCTGACATCACCTGAGGCCTCTGTCTACATCTGCCTAGTGCTCACAGACCTTGAGGCACTAATCCCATCCTGTCACTGTTCACCCAGGACAGCACCAACGCAAAAGTCCTACACTGACCCCTCCTCTCCCCTGTCCTCATTCCCACACACCAAACCCTCTTCTCTTTCCCAACACTTTCCTTTGTACCCTCTGGGGTTTCTTCTCTTTTTGTCTTTTAATTTACTTATGTAGCAATGAATAAATATTATTTATGTAGAAGACAGTGTTCAGCATGAATTTAATTTCCATTGTACTGTTTTTATGAATACTGAGAAAAATTGTTCACATAACAATGTGGGATGGGACAAGTAAAAAGTTTGGTATTAGCAACATAATTCAACTATTGAACTTCTTTCACATTATATGTCACAAACAACCTACAGCTCTCATTATATCATAATCTATATCATATTATGTCATAATCTATCATAATTGATTATATCATAATCTATCAGTTCCCTCAATTGTTTTGAAAGCAAAGAATTAGAAAACCCCCAGAGTTTCCAAAAGGTTTCTTTCTGAGCAATTAGATACATTCACTCCCTTAACATCAATAAATAATTTTCATTTTGTCTGGAATCCCCATAAATTTATACCTTGAGGTGACGAATATCAGATTAGAGATAATATATAATTAGAGATGATATATAAGATCTTATAAAGTGATAGAAATGTGGTTGAAAAACTAAGTGGAAAAAAAAAGAAATGCATGCTATTTTAACTGAAGTTCTCAGATTGGTTAATATTAGGAAAGAATGTACATAGGAAGTGAGGATTCAGACACTGAATCTCTTAAAATTATTCCAGGCTCAGGTACTTGGAAAAGTTTCTGTGGACCTTAAGACATACACATATTTAAGTTTGAACACTGATGATCCACTGTCCCATAAAATTCCAACTTTGGAGTAGATTAGAAAACCATGAGCCACCATATTCTTTTGCTCTTTTCCTTTAAATATCCATAATTCACCAAAATATATTATATATTCACTATTTTAACTTCCTCATCTTCTACTTGGTTCTCAATCATACTTAAACAGCAACGCATTCTTTTAACTTCACTGAACCAGCTCTAGTAAGAGTCATCAGTAATTTCCTAACTCACAAATGCATGACTTTTCATTGCTCATGACCAGATTTCTTTATGGTATTTGATCCTGGTGACCATTCCACTTATCTTGAACTTCACTACTCTCTATGCTTATTGATTTATTCCTTCCTGTCTGCTTGTTTTCCAAGACCCTCCTTTGTTGTGCTCCTAAAATTTTCTTCGGCAAGGTTTCTTCTCTTGGCCTTTTTGTTCTCCTCATTGAACAAATTCTGCCCAGATGTTCTCATCCACCTTTCTGGCCCTTTCTACATCACGATAACTTTTGTATCTCCAGCTCAAACATTTCCACTAAATGCACATGCTTTACAACAGTGTTTGTTAGACAGCTTCACTTTGGTGTCAGCTTGTAATGTCTTAAAATGCCAAAATGGGAATTCATTCTTTTTCCTGCCAAATTTGTGCCTGTTCCCCAGTCGCAACTAGTTATGAATGTCACCACCAAGGCTTCTAAATTACAAAGCCCTAAGAGTCCTGATTCCTCAAACTTCTGCTTCAATAATTGACCAAGTCTTTTTAACTATTGCACAAAAACTCTATTTGTATCTTTAATTCATTCTTTTAACAAATATTATTGCATACCCATTATGTTTGGGGCATGATTAAAATTATAATAAATAGAGATTTAAAAGTAGGCATGCTCCTTATATCTTTAAATGTTTTGAATATGACTATATATGTAGATGTACACATGCACATACATATATATTCTCCACCTTAGAATTATGCCATATAAAAGTTTTTCAATACAAATATTTAAAAGATTGTTATATAAAAAAGAAGAAGATTTTTTAGATATATCTATTTGCCCAATATTTCTTTACACTTTTTCCCTACAGCCTGGAATAATCTAATCTCCCAAAATTTCTATAGTTTGTATTGTTTAATATTGGCTTTATGTCACTTAACTGATTAATATTCTGAATATATTAACTTTTAAAATAATTTTTACTATGAGAAATAGCACTGTGAAGCAGAATTTTTCTATAAGTTTTGAGAAGAAAATTCAAAGAAAAATTACAAGATTATAACTGACAATCATTAATGAGAGGCTCAAAATACTTCAGTAAACTCAGATTACCTTTCCATTGAATATCACTCTGTTCCTTTTCCTTGTGTCTTAAAACTTAAGATGTTGACCACCTTAAAAACAAGTGCCTAATATTGCATGTTTTAATACATTTTTATGTATTGTTAATTGAGAAATACTTCAGCATGTAATGTTTTCCTTTAAAAAGTAGTAAGAGTGTTATTAGGCAAAATGACAAATCTTATACATAATCAGGCAGACAGAAATGAATAGGAAACAACTTTCACAAACACTCATCTGTTTCTACCTGGTGAAAGTATGACTCTGGTCATGTTTGCCCTATTTAATTTAAGTGAAGCTTACCTTCAGAAGAATCAAGGTCAAGTCCACACAAAGCCAAAGCAAATGATGCTACTTGGAGTAGTGACAGGGGAAAGAAATAAGTTAAAAATATCTAGCTTATGAATTACCCAATGCATCCTCTTAACAAGAAAGCTTATCAGTCACCATGGCATTAAGCTACTCAATTATGGCTCATATCCTTTAAAGCATATTTATAAACTAGACAACAGAAGGTGGAAATATACTTTTGATCTTCCCCGTCGGCCAAACGCCTTTCATAACCATTAAAGAAAAAAGCCACTGACTGAAAACCCAAAATACAGATACAGGAAGCAAACCCATTACTGTTATTCCTGTGTTGTAGGAAATTTTTTGTTTGTTTGTTTGTTTTCTATTCTATTGATGTAGATTAGCCTCAAAACTTAATGAATTTAAGCAGCTGACATTATTCTGAATAGGTTAAAAAGTTGGGTAGACAATAATAGTTACAAAGCACAGGACTATTGCATCATTGTATTTACATTTTATATTATCCTCCTTTGGAAAAAAAAAATAAAACCATGTTTATGTACAAGGAATGATTGAATAATTGTTAAGCCCAACAACATTCAGGTTCATAGTGATATACTGACACCTAGTGGAATAAAAATAGAATTCCAATGCTGCCAAGAAATCTGTTTTTAAGCTTTTCACACTTAACTTGTAAAATAAATAATATTCTCTCCCTCTTTCTCTCTCCATATATCACAAACATATGCAAAAACACAAGATGGCCTTGATGCCAATGAAGTATGAAATTACTTGAAAGCAGACACTATCAGATCTCAAAAACATCTCACTAAATTCTGAGAAGTGGCTTATTTAAAAGCAATCAGTATTCTTTACTTTTACTTTTGTTTTAATCAAAGTTTTTAACTAAAATAACTTAAAGAATCAATGTTTAAAACAAAAGTGTCCCTTGTCTTTCAATGCCTTATTGTCCCTTTGACAGTGGCAAATGTGTGTTAATGATTTTAGTTGATTCTTTTTATTTTTATTTTTTATTTTCTGGGCTGAGTGCTCCATTCTGCAGGACCATCTCCACAGTCTGTATTTCAGGATAGTCTGGAGTGGGGGCAGGGAAACAATCTACCTACCACTTCCTGTATTCCATTAGTCTCCCAAGGACCTAAAATCCCCCAGCATTTCCAAGCCCTGGTTTTATCAGGTTTAGAATGAAGATCCAGCTTCTGGAGCACCACCTTCAGCCCTCAGGCTGACAGCCACAGGTCACTTTGAGGAATGGGAGGCCAGAAACACACAGCCTGGTATAAGATGAGGTGCTGTCAGTTTGCACTCACGTGAGATTGTCAGTGCTACTGCTTCTGGGATGATGCAAGTGCCCAAAGGCCCCCAAAAGAGCTGTGGCCACGCTCATCTGAGGTAGTTTATAAGAGAGATGGAAGATAATTTTTTTTTTCTTAATTTCAGTCTCTATCTCTGATTCAACAAGTATCTCTAAAAACTAAATCAAAAACATCATATAGTCTATCAGTTTCATCTTATTCAAGATAACAAATCTGTAATTTTCTCAACTGCTCCAGTCTGGGCTCTTCCACTGGTGCACAATAATTATCCTGGAGATTTCCCTCTGCCTATGTCTCCTGTATGATTCACTGTGTCCTATGTCTTTCTCTTAGTGGTGTATCTCTGTTTTGCTGGAGCACATACTCTAGTAGCTTCCTGAGGGAAGGTAAACAAAAAGGAAAAGAGATTGATGGGAGGTAAATATTTTAAAATGGTGTGTGTTTGAAAATGGTTTTCATCTGCCTAATGCTTAGTTTGGCTAAGAATAGAACCCTAGGTTAGAAATCATTTTCCTTAGAATTTTGGAGACATTACTACAGAGTTGTTGATAAATGAAAAGCAATTCTGATTGCAGATCCTTGAGTCTCTCTCTCCCTGTTTTCTCTGTCTCTATCTCTCCATCTGTCTTCCCTCCTCCTCCTCCAACTCCTCATGCTCCTTTTCTTTCTCCCTATCCTCTTCCTCCATGGGCCTTGACAACAGAGCACTCAAGTCCAGCCCACAGGCATGTACTGCTGATCTCCAGTTATGCAAGTAGGGTGTTCCCCTGAGTGGTTCTCCTACCTATATGCTCACACTCAACAGACAGATTAAACTTGAAGGGCAATTTTGGTTAGTTCTAGCAAATTTTTAAAAATTACTTATTTAATTTTTTCATCCCATTTCTTTTCTCTGGCCTCTTTTTGTAAGTTCTATTATTCTAGATATTGAGCTCTAAGATTCTCTTACAATACTTTCTAATTTGAATTTTTCTGTTTTTTGTTGGTGGCATTGTTGGTGGTGGTAGTAGTGAGGTTCAGCTAGGTTTTATTGTTTACTTTCTTTCATGGGGCAATTTCAACAACTTGAAAACTTGAGTTTTCTTTTGTCATAATTTAAATTGCTACAAGCTCTTTTTCATCCTCTTAATACTTCTTTCTTATAGCATTCTATTCTTTTTTTTTTTTTATGGGTTCAGTAGACATCTCTGAAAAGATGGTGCAAAACTTTTCATGTTTTTCTCACTGCAGAATCTCTTCTTCACAGATTTTTGCTTTCAGGAGTTGATCTCATTTAGGCTAAATTTCTAATCCTTAGTTTCCAGCTCATACTTCAGAGGGGACAGTGAGAAAACCCCAGCATGAAACTACGGGCGCAGGGGCTTCGTGACTGTAATACTACAGATGGTCTGGGCATCACCGAGCCCCTTTCATTACTGTTCATATTGTGAGCTGGGCAGATTGTCTGAAGACTCTTCCTCTCTTCTTGGAAGGTAAACGCCTGACCACCAGAGCTACAGTTTGGGTGTTGAATGCCCCTGTGTTGAAGGCTTAGTCTGTACAATACCACTATTGAGATACCATGATCCTTTAGGAGGTGGGAACTATTGGGAGGGCCTTAGATTATTGAGGTGAAAGCATACCCTCAAAGGGATTTTTGGACCCTATTCTCTTCCTTTTTCTTTCCCTCTTTCTCTGCTTTTCTTTTTTGTCATTCCCCCCCCCACCACCACTGCCCTTTAGCTTTCTAGGCAGGAGGTGAGCAGTTTTACTCTACCCTGTCACTTCTATCCAGAATGCCCACCAGAGGCCCTAAGTAGTGGGACTGTTTGCTCTTGGACTACAACCTCCAAAACTATGAGCCAAAATAAATCTTTTCTCTTTTTTAAAAAATATTTATTTGTTCTAATCAGTTATATATAACAGCAAAATGCTCTTCGATTCATTGTACATAAATGGAGCACAATTTTTTAATTCTTTGGTTGTAACCAAAGTAGGGTCACACCATTCATGCAATCATACATGTACCTAGGGTAATGATGTTTGTCTCATTCCACCATCTTTTCTACCCACATGCAAATCTTTTCTCTTTATAAGTTAATTGCCTCATATATTTTGTTATAGTTATGGAAAGCTGAATAACAAAACCAGTGATCTAGTTACAGAGTAAAGTAAGTGGCTTAAATGCAACCTCTAAAATGCGTTATGTTGACTTCAGAACATTTTTTTCCAGTCTGATAGAACTACTTTCATTTATGCTTGGTATCCTCCAATATAAAGCCCTTCTTTTCTACTTCCTGCAGAGAAAAAAAATCTCTGCTGATTTTCCTGGGTGGAGGCAGTTGCGTAAATGTTCACAGTGGGAAATGGGAACTAAAGAATAACTCCTTCCTAAACAGCTTTCCATCGGCTTCCCTTATTTTAAAATATCATTCATGGCACTCTCTGACTGCCAATGGTAACTGTGCCAAATCTTTAGATTCTTGGAAATCTTCAGAGTAAATGATTCTGTCTCACCTTCTCAATACAGAAGCTTTCACCAAATTGTTCTCATTCCTACCACTCATCAGTCATTCCATTATCCAAACTTATATAGCTATTGTCTCTATTCTGATTCCTTTTGTACTTGTGGGAGTACTACACCCACATACATCCACATGTGCACAAATATGCATACACACACACACACACACACACACACACACACACACACACACACCAACAATAACTTCCCTTCGTGTCTTAGTTCAGTTTCCAACAAATCCAGTCTACTAGGTCACCTTCGTGAAGCCATACCACCAAAATCAAACTGATCTATGAACCCTTGTTCAATATATGTCCACTCCTAATCCACCTGACTATAATAGGAGGTGGTGATGCAGGCTACCTCCTATCAACAAATATTGTAGAAGGAGAGAGTTACTGAGAGGCAGGCATGGATGTGCAGTAGAGCTCTCTCTTCTTTTCTTTGTCTTATTTATGGCAACATTATCCAGGCCTACATAGAACTATACCATTGGAGTGCAAGAAACAACTTTTGGAAACCAAAAGATAGGATAATATTCCCATAGGGATATTTACTTCAAATCATCATCTCATTTTGAAATTTCTCTCAAGACTTAGGTCTAATTATCATACACTCTTCCTGAATCTGAAAACACATGCACACTATACACACAGAGATATACATTTCAAATCCTTTTACCTAGGGAATGTCATATTTTTCTGTTTATAATTATATGCTATGGCCCTGTCCTGAGAATGGGAGGTGTTGTCACTTTTTACAAAGGCAATATTTGATAATATATTTAAACCACAGATTAGCTAAATTCAGTTCCTACTATGCAGATGAGCATAGTGTCAAAAATCACACCAGAAAAAATCACCACCTGGATGGTAAAGAGAAAAGATAAACTAGATTTTTCCAAGTTAATGACTAATCAAGACAAAATAAGATGCAATTTTATTTAATATTAATTTAATTTTTTTAATTTACATAAATCCTATATTGAATATTTACACTGGTGACATTCTGGCCCATGAAGTCTGCAAGAAAGATTCTCCAGTGAATAAGATACTCAAATTTACACATAGAATATTGAAAGTTGTACATCTATTTAAAGAACTCTCAAGATGTTTTTATTTGATTTTCTTTCAATATGGAAACTAAGATAATATTTCCCTATATTTATAGGAAGATTAATGAATGCTACTGAAAATTGTATAACAAATCTTAATTTAAACATAACTTATATATGTCTTCAATAAAACATGTTGAAGTTATCCCTCAATGACAAGTAACAAAGAAAATATTCTGTAACAACAAAAGACTCACCTTTCAAGAGGCAGAGGAAGGGTATTTTTAAAAAGACATTATAAATATTAGATTGCATATCTACTTTATATGCTTGGTAAAATTCATGAAAATATGTTGTCTATTAAAAAAGGGGGAAACAGTGATATGATAACTGCCTGCAATGAAAAAAGTGCCTGATACGAAAGGAAAATTATGTGAACAACAGGCAGATAGCAAATGAACAATAAAGTGTTATTAAATAAACATGTCATGTAATAACTTTCAATGCATTAGAATGAAGAAAAATATGAAAAGCTCACTCGAAAGTAGAAGAAACAGAAAAAAAGAGACAATAACAGATAAATACAACCAAAAATTAACAAATTCAGCTATAAAACATAGTTATTTTGTGTCCCTTCAAACAATAACTGGAGGACTGGGGCTCAGAGGTAAAGCACTTTCTTCTCATGTGTGAGGCACTAGGTTTGATCCTCAGCACCACACAAAAATAAATATACTGTGTGTTCATCTACAACTAAAAAAAACTTAAAAAAAAAAAAAAGCAACAGAACAGAAGCCATAATCAACAACATCACAGATGAAGACATTGCACTGGCCAAATGCCAGGAAAATTTAATGAAAAACAACTTATGAAATGATTTTGCTTGGAATCTTAAACACAAAGAACATACAAGCTTCCAGGAATAAAAGGGCTACCAATATATATACAATGAAAATTCTGGTTTCAGACTTATACCCTGTATATTATGGCTCATTTGCCAAATATATAGCAATTATGTTTATGGTTAAAGAAAAAGGAGATGAATTTAAGTATTTTATAACCAAGTAAAATGTCAATCATCTGTGAAAGCAATTTTGAGACAATTTGGATTATTCAAGAATAGAAAAAGCATTTATTTTCCCTACAGAAAATTTCAAGAAGTTGTTCAGACCACTAAAAAAATGAACCAGCTAGATGGAATGAAGAAGATATGGTATAAAAGGACATATGTCACCATTTCAACATAAAAATAACAAGTCTGGTTTTTTCTAGTATAATTCTCTATTGTTTTAATCACTAATCATGAGTAGTAGATAAGCTTTCTGAATCCTACATGAATGAAAATGACTTTCTTTTGTCTTTATAAATGTTAAATAACTCAGAAAGATATAAAATTCTTTTGTCAATTTTATTTTCTCTCAGAACATCTGCACGACTTTTAGTATCATATAATTAAATGAAAAATCTAATACTTATCTAGTTTTTCCTTTTTGTACCTATTTTTGCATTCTGTGAATGGTCAGATTTTTTCTCTTTATCTTCAACATTCTGAAATTTCTCAGCCACTTATCTAGATATGAACCATTATTTATTCATATTGCTTAGCACTTCATAAGCCCTTTCCATTTGAAAATATAGTTCTTCTAGTAAATTTCCTCTATTATAGACAATTTCCTCACCATTTTCTTTTTTGAAATCATAATAATCTGAATTCATACATCTCAAATTAACCTTCTTCCTTTCTTTTAAATAACTTTTTCTTCCTTTTGGCTCTATATTTGGATCAATATCTTTCAATTTTTCTATTGAACATTTTATTAGTCTATCATTTTAAAAATAAACTTTTCAAGCTCTTTCTTATTTTGATTATTCTTTTCTTTTAACCCATCTTCACCTTGTCACTAGTCAAATTGCTTTAGACTCCTCATCTCTTCACCCCTTTTGGAAGCTCTCCAAATTTTTAACACCACCTTTCCATATTCCCCAAGGTTTTTGTTTTATCCTCCAGATTTAAATACATAACTATCTTTTGCCAAGATTTGAAAGACATAGTGAAGCTCTAGAGAACATGAAGTTCAAATGCAATCATAGTTGTGAAGTCCTTTACATATTATACAGCAAACATAATGGAGGTATGATGTTTCTTGAATGACTCAAATGTATTTGACTGGGAAAATCTGTTATGAGTGAACATTTCTCCTGAGTACCTCAGAGATCAAATTTTGTGGCCCTTCCTTTTACACTGTTGGTGACATTGTAAATTAGTACAACCATTATGGAACTCAGCATTGAAGTTCTTCAAAAGACTTTATGGCCCAGCTATCCCATTCCTCAGTTTTTATCTTAAAAACTTAAAGTCATCTTACTACCAATAATATATGCGTACCCATGTGTATAGCAGTACAATTCATAATAGCCAAACTCTGGAATCAGGCTAGGTGTCCATAAACAGATGAGTAGGTAAAGAAAATGTGATTATATATATATATATCTGAGTTTTATTCAGCCATAAAGAGAAATGAAATTATGTGATTTTTCAGGAAAATGAATAAAATTAAACCATTATGTAAAGCAAAATAAGCCAAATTCACAAGGTTAAGGATGATATGTTTTCTCTGATAAATGGAAAGCAATGGCCTCATATCCACTTTTTGTTACTGTTTAAGAAAATTACCAAAAACACAGTGCCTTTAAAAAAAAGAAGAAGAAGAAAGAAAGAAAGCCTATTTCCTAATCTTCAGGCCTGTAGGTCAAAAATCCAGGCAGGCTCATCTAGATTCTCCACTAGTGTCCCGAAAATTTGAAAATCAATTTGTCATTCAAATTGTGTTCTTATATAACAAATCTGTGCAATAATATACTTTTAAACCAAACCCATTTAGTTTGATGGAAGAAATCCAGATCCTTGCTGCATATATCTAAGGACCACCATTTTCTTGTGAGGCCCCAGAATTCCCTGTAATGTGACCTCTTCCATCTCCATCTTGATTACCAGCAAGGTAATAACTCTTCCATTCTTGTTTCTCTTTTTGCTACAAGCTAGAGAAAACATCTCTGCCTTTAAAGGATTCTTAAAATTGGATTAATCCAACCCAAGTTATCTCTCTTTAACTCAAAACCAACTAAATTTTAAAATTTTCTTTAAAAATGTTTTAATTGGTGATTTTTTTCAATGCACTATGATTTTAACTCATACATAATAAATTAAATAATAAGACAAAAAACAACAACAACTGATTAGTAACTTTAATCACATCTGCAATGGCTCTTTTACCAGGTTACATTACATATGAATATGGGAAGAACTTATACAATGGCAAGTGACATTGGGTCATTTCAAAGAGTTCTGCATACCTCAGCCTTTTCTAGTTCTCTTCATTGCAGTAGTTCAAATCTTCTTTTTTTTTTTTAACTTGAAAAAAAGTGGCATTACCTATCCAGTTTGTCATCTTCAAATAAAAGCCCCAATCTCACTAGTAGTAAGTTGTTCATTTATTTATATTAAACATAGTGGCACAAAAAGTTGAAGTGTGTTTTCTCCATAAATGATTCAATCATCTTTGGTACCCTCCACTCTCCTTTATCACAAAAGAAAAAAAAAAAAAACCTTAGTAAAGTATAATCTAGTCTGATTTAATAATTTAATAGTCTTCTTAAATAAGTGACATCTGTTATCAAAGAAAAATTGCATTATCTAGAGTTAAACAGGTTTTGTTAATACTATTGCACAAAGGGAGAGAGAACAAACTCAACTTCAGTTAATAAAATACATGAGTTTTTAAGCACTGGGATGAGCTAGTGGGAAAATACTGGAGGGCGTTAGGGAGGAGGTTGGTCCATGTAAGTAGGCCATCTGCATTTGTTAATTGGCACCTATTCAAGTTAGTCTCCCATGTTGCCACAAAGTCCAGGATTTAGGAGCCCTAACTTTCTTGATGATTTTATTTCAAAGGGATGGCTCTAAGATTCTTGCCAAAAAAAAAAAAAAAAAAAAAAAAAGTTTTTTTTTTGCTGGGTTGTTATACCGGCAAGAGACTGGGAGAATTTTAGCACCTCAGTGAGAAAAAAAAAAAAAATGAAAATTTTCTACAGTCATATTCGAAGACCAGGAGACCAGGAATCTACATTGAGGAAGGAGCTTTCTCTCTTTTTTAATATTTTTTTAGTGATAGTTGGACACAATACCTTTATTTTATTTATTTATTTTTATGTGGTGCCTAGGATCTAACCCAGTGCTGAGGATGTAACTCAGTGCCTCGTATGTGCTAGGTGAGTGCTCTATTGCTGAGCCACAACCCTGGCACCAGGAAGGAGCTTTCTCAAAGTTTAGTAAAGTTAAATGGAATGTTAAGACTATCTTAATCACTACTAAGGATAAAATGCTTCAAATTCCAGATTTCCACACAATCTCTATTTCTCCCCAAATATGTATGTACAATATAAGAAAACTGAAGCTTTCATAATCCTGTATCTGATAACAAAAAAATGTCCCCTAGATTCTTGCTGGTCCCTTCTGCAATGTGGCCAATCTGAACTGGTCCCTGTTGGTAACTGACCCTACTTGACTTTTTTAAAAGTTGTCATATTGGCACCTCCCACTGGAGTCCTTGGTCATGACTATATACTTTCAGTCTTGAAGTCAGTGAATTCCATATTTTTTTTGTCAGACACCAGTATTCTGCTTTTCTTTGTAACCCTTCACTAGAGTTAAACACAAACTACTATATTCATGGCACGTCTTTAATCCTTGAGAACCAAGGCATTACATCCAGTTCATTTATCAGTCTTCCACAGGTAACTCTGCCTATGGTTACCATGTGTTAAACATAGCAAAAAGCTGAATATTCCTAGCAGATTACCTCTCCATAACTAAATTCCAGAAGTATGCCCCCCAACACATACACACACTTCCCAGGTATTCTCAACCATCCCAAACCCACCTCAATCCATAACTCCACATAGTCACACCCAAACTTGTGCACATCTTTGTTGAACTTGGCAACTGACTTCTTCCTCTGGCTTCTATTACTCTTCTTTCCACCATTCTAAAGTTAGTCTAACTTTTTACAACTTAAATTGGAGTTATAGTAATTTATTAATTTCTGTCTTTCACAATCAATTGTATTGCCAAAAAGGCTAAAAGTTAGTACATGAAATTCAAGTTTATCAATCCTAGAAACTCAGATATATTTGTTTCTAGCAGTGACCAGTTCTTTCTTCCCTCAGGCAATATGTCTCAAAATATAACTTTGGAGGAGAAGATTATGAATTTAAGAAGAACATTAACTCTCAAATTTAATATTTGTAAAATATATCCTCTGTTGCACACTGTTGAAAGATAAAGCTAACATAAGGGATAATCACCTGGCTATAAAAATGCTTCCAAAGTTTTAACTGACAGATATAAAAACAAACGTCTTAGAGCGAGACTGAAATTCTGTCTAGCAATCTGTGCCTTCTCCTAACTTTCATGAGGGCATGAATATTGTTATTTTTTCAAGCCCCCAAAATGGAATTTATGAACCTATATTCAATTTTTATAATGACTATTGTGTCTTAAGCACATGACTTTTTGGAAAAATGGTGGTTATCATTTACGCATGGATCAAGTATCACTAATCTAAGTAAAACACAATGGCTTTAACAATTATTGTTATGCTGATTTTTAAATTCTTAACTATGTATCTATTTATACACTATATATGGCATATATTTGTGTATATAAATGCCATATACACATATATATAACCATTTATATATATATTATACATACACACAAATGATGAACAGTGATTGAACAGTGATTGAAGTACCTTAACTATGAAACACAATTTATCTTTTTATACTGGAAATATGAGTTATAATTTTAAGAATTCAAATAAATTAATAAGTATTAATATAGAAAATGAATTTAATAATTTTTGTTCTCAGCATGAGATTTTTTTCCAGTGGATTTTATTTTACTTTAACATCTAGTACCATTAAGTTGATGTTAATGTTGGAAGTACAGTAATATGCATATTAGTTGTTATTACTCGAATAGAGGAGTAAAAACAATATTTGGTGGGTTAAAATGTTAGACCTAGGGCCAGATGGTGTTTATCCATGTATCTCACACATGAAAGCTGCCATTTCCATCATCTATTTTAGTATTGTGGTTATCCATTTTCTTCTTTCCTGATCTCAACATAATGCAGTTGTGGCTTCCTCCCATGATAAAATAGAACCAATATCTGTGTCCTTGTCTGGGTCACCAATTGATACTATCTCCTGCTTTTAATTTCTTAGATTCCAGCAACATGGCTTCTTTCTCAGTAATTATGGCTCAAATGTTGACCAGTACTTTATTGCAGCTCTCCTTGTGGTATGTGATAGGAAAGCTCAGAGATGACTTACATGACTGGGTCAACCTTGCATACCCTGAAAATACCAGAGGCTTATAAACGTAGAGGGCATGAACCCATAAGTCTGCAGATTCTCTACTACCAGCCCCAAGTCCCAATCTTTATTCAAACATGAAACTTAGAGATTTCTCCTTGCGTTACAAAACACACACACACACACACACACACACACACACACACACACACACTACTAGGGAAATGTTTACGAAATATGATGAAGTCCACAATTACTTTCCAAGGAAGATGATGAATCACCATTCAGAGCCCACTGTTACTGGGCTTGCAACTGTCGTAATACACAAGATTTCATCAGCCCAGCAGAAGGAACGCAAGAGATTTGACAGATAGGCCTTTGACAGCCAGCTTTCAAGCCAGTCAGTTGGTTATTTGAAACACTTCTCAGTCAGAAGCCTCATTTCAGAAAGCAGCGCAGCCTGTAGGAACTGCAGAATCCACGCCCTCCGGCACCCTGGTCTCGAGCTCCACCACAGCACAAGGCACGCTGGGAGGCCACGGAAGCTAACCGCCATCACCAAGGCAACCGGCTCGCAGCACGCGGTTGTCATGGAGACCCTCGGGTGCCTCGGAAAGCCTCACCGAGAAGCCGCCTCCGCCTGCACCCAGGCAGGATGCTTCGCGGAGGCTACCGGCCCTCTGAAAGGCGAAGACTCTTGAACGACAGCCTCAGCTGGCAACAAGACCAGGCGTTGAACAGCAGCATCTACCTCCTACGACAGATGGGCCCCACCGGCTTCCTGCTGAGGGAGGAAGAGCCAGAGAACAGGGATTTCCGAGTAACTACCGATCCCAATTCACCTCGGGTCCCCCCAGGCCCACCCAATGAGTTTAGTCACTGCAGACACTCGCTGCCTGGCCCAAAAGGTGTATCCCTGCAAGTGTCCCACACTAGAAAATGTACAAATTACAGAAGGAAAAAATATTCATCAGATTAGTTTATATATGGAAGTTAGGACCCCAAATTGCCTCCAACTCTTGTGAGATAATGGCCCCTGATCTTCAGGCTGAAAATGTCTGGTTTTTATAGACATGTTCGTTTTGCATTTATAGGTTCTGTTGTTAGAAATCACTAGCCCAGTAAATTAAGCAAAATGGAAATCCTAAAAATCATCTTAGGTAATGTAAATAGTTACTAAATAAATAAAATCAGTTGCTCTTTAAAGATATAACAAGGCCTTGTTAAAGGATGGTATTAATAAATGGTGGTGGTTTGGATAGGTCTTAATGAATAAAAGTTATTTATTGTTTTGCTGAGGGACCCATTCTCACCAGTCAGAATCCAGTCACCACACCACCTTCCAGGTGGTGAAATTTTTAACTTAAGGCTGAATATATTTTAGAGTACTGAACATAACTTATTAATCTATTCTTGTCCAAAACACTTTTTTTACTGTTGCTTATAACATTTGCTTTAATACTCTTCTGTCCAATAGTTTTGGTGAATAAAATTAGTTCTCTTGAATAAAATGATATTCCAAATGCAAAATAAAAATGAACAAATAAAAATGAAAAGTAAACTACCTTACAGGGAGTTTTTAACTCCACTCCAGGTAGAATGTCCTTACAGTTAAGAAATTTATAGTTTTAGGGAGATGGTGTTTGGTTTGATTTTTTGTTTGTTTTGTTTTGTTTTGTTTGGGGATTTTTTTGATTTCATTTTATTTTTATGACTTCAAACTTAGATTTATTTTCATTGGAGTACATATTATTTTAAAAACTGTCTTAATTCACACTAAGTCCTTAACCAAGACAAAGAATATGGAAGTGAAAAATTAGCCCATAATGAGGGGTCAAGAATTAAGATTTCCCAGTAGACTCAATTCAATAATAGACTGAGTTTGGAGTTACCTAAACCAAATTACCTCTTCAAATCTCTTTTAATCAAATTATATACCAACTCAGTTTTGCTCTCTCAAAATTACCTGGAATGTTTTAAAAGGATGCCTTTCCTTTTTTAAAGGTTTTTCTAGGAAATCCTCATGTTTGTAACTGTTCCACATTTCTGAAAAAAGGGGAGCTTTGTAAGCATATATGCTGGTAAGTCACTTTTTAATGAAGATCATTCACAAAGGACCATCTTGAAAGATTACATATTTTATGATTTTTCATGGTTTAAATACAACAAAACTAAACAAATTTAGTGTTGAGGAAATGTAAAGATAAAATGCTCATACCTTTCTAATTTATTCTTCATTATTTCCTTTCATTCTGAAAACTTAAGTTTAAATTGGGAAACATTTAATAATGTAATTATTTTAAATTTACTAAAACAATGTTTAGATTTTCATTATGTGTATAAATGTAAACTCAAACTACAAAATTGGGAGGGGAAGGGGGATGCCTGATTCACACCACTAATGATAATTGTATGGTTCATTTTGAGACATTACTGTGCTTTAACAAATTTTTTGTCTCCAAAAATACATTTTCTTAAAAATCAAAAGTGTTCTGTTTTCTTTACATAGACATAATATTGGAAAGTATTCACCCTTTTCATACTGGTATATGTTGGCCAAGTTTAATAAAGTTTTCCTGCTCAATGAACATTTAGTTATGAAGCCTTAAGGAAAGAAATAGGACCCTATTGAAGATCATTTTTCTCAAATCTGAAATTAGGAACCTATTTGTAGGTTAATTAACCCCATAAATGGAAACAAAACAATCTCCATTTAGTTTAAATCCAATTCAATTCAATTTGTTTTGCCTGCCTATATTTTTATTAACAAATTATTAATTATAAATAATTTATAATTGATATTTGAGGGGGGAAATAAAACCAAAAAAATGAAACTCTGTATATCATTTCTAATGCTTTTCTTCACAGAAAAATAAAACTGTATATATCTTTTTTTTTCTAATGCTTTTACTCACAAGTTTTTGCTGTTTCATTTTGGTAAGTTTTTATTAAGTATGTAGTGACAGGTTATTTGCGCCTGTTAACATGAAGATAAAAATATAAATCTTCCAACACTTGCAATTTGGTATTATTACTATACTTACAATAGGTTTTTCCATTCTTATTTTATGTCCATTTTTATTTTATTTTTATATTCTGTTCTGATTTAATGTTTGAAACTCATTTTGTACAGTATTTTAACCATAAACTAAATGGAAACATTATTCAATATGCAAAAGTATATTTAATATATTTAAATAAGAACTTAAAATGTATTTCCCACTTTTTAAAAAGTCACATTTCAATTGGTGAGACTTGAAAATATTTTCCTATTATCCATTAAAGTGGTATTTGTAGAAAAACAATTACTTGATGTCCTATCCAGAAAATTCCTTTGTTTCCAGGAAATTTTTTAATTTTTTTGTAGTTATACATAGACAGCATACCTTTATTTTATTTTTTATTTTTAATGTGTGCTGAGGATAGAACCCAATGCCTCACATGTGCTAGGAAAGCACTCCACCACTGAACTACACTCCCAGCCCCTGTTTCCAGGGAATTTTAAAGGTAGTATGATGAATATATAAATTTGCTCACTCTCCTCTCTCTGAAGGACTGTATCTTATAAGAAACACATGGACTGTCTAATAAATCTCTTCACTACAGATGTCTTTTGTTTCCATTAATCATACTTTTTCACATGTTTACTTTAAAACATAACTACTAGGATAACAGAAATTTGATGAGCTTTAAATTTATTCATAACATTTTCAGCGGTGCAAATTCTATAATGCTATTTCTATTTTAAATTTTGAAAACTCTATGGTCTTGTCAAAAATAAATATTTTACTTTTTTCTACTTGTGAATATTAGGGTCTTATTGAAAAAATTCAAGCTTCCAAGGAATCATGAATGTAAGTGTTCCGTTTGTTGTTGTTGTTGTTGTTTTACTAATTTAAAATTTTTACTTAAGCATAATATAAACTTAGATGCTTATTTTTCAGGAGAATCTGATACCTATTTGTAACCCAGCTTGTTACACTTAAAAAAGTTGGAACATTTTTCTTCTTTAGTAGAAAATGTAACTTTATATGACATTTCCAAAATTAAAGGCACTTAATTAAAAACAGATAAAACAATGGCCAGTTATTTGATAGAAAATAACTTTCCTAATCCTAAGCAAAGATTCACAGTATGTTTGTACTGAAAGCTATTTTTATCATGAGAAATATAAAAATGCAGGTTTTCCAATCCCACAAGTAGATAACATGACATATAATGTCACTCAAAAAAGTAAACTAACTGAGCCTTGCACGGGGGCGCATGCCTGTAATCCCAGCGGATAAGGACTGAGGTAGGAGATAGTGAGTTCAAATCCAGCCTCAGCAAAAGCGAGGCACTAAGCAACTCAGTGAGACCCTGTCTGAATAAAATACAAATGGGGTGAGGATGTGGCTCAGTGGTTCAGTGCCCCTGAGTTCAATCCCCAGTACCAAAAAAAAAAAAAAAGTAAACTAACTGAACTTATTTTGAAAATAAATATTTTATAAAGTAGTTTTCATGTCAGTACTTAGAGTTTAGAGGCAGGCATATAATTATATAATCTTAAATTTCAGAGTCCTCAAAATAAAAGAAAAAGAAATACAGTTACAGATCATTTAAATTTTTATATTTTATAATAAAGCTACTATCATTATGAAAGTTTTCTCTGCAATAGAGGAGTTGATTTATCTATACTAGACCCATCTAATTTAATAAATTTTAAAATTTATTAATAGATGTTCATAAAATCCCTAAAAAATTTAAGTGGTAAACAGTTTTCACATTTTTTTTCAATTCAAAGGTTCTATTTATACACACTCATGTCCCACCCCCTACTATTATAGAAAAATATTTTAAAATTATATTAGGAAATAATTTAGTATTAGTGTTTCACAAGAATTTTCTTTTGTAGTCTCACTTTACATGCTCTCAGATATTCAGTTGTACCTACTAAATTCTACATATCCTGTTTCTCATATGTTCTAACATGGCTCAATCTTCTTCAGCCTTTAGCTATATTTCTGTGCAGCTTTACTGTTTTCAGTTCCTGAACTTTGTACATCCTTCTTCACGCTCTAGACTTTTGTTTTTATAAAAATCTCACTCTTTCCTTAATTCTCCCTTTGAATCCCTTCATATGTGATAACTGGGTTGTTCAATTTCATACATATTTGCTCATCCATCCAAACAAAGTTAAATGTTGACCGCCTCTCCAAAGGCTTAGTTATTCTTAACATTGTGTATCCAAATCATTTTCCCAAGCTTCTATACTGAGAGGGTTCCAAATAGAAATAAATATAAGATGAGCCAAATAAGTAATTTTATAGACATTTGGTAAGAATTTAAAAGGAACAAGGAGGAAATAACTTTAATAACATTTTAACTTAATGTAATATATCAAAATATTATCATGAGAGCATGTAATCAGAGTAAAGATTATGAGCCATGTTATTTTTGTTTCCACACTATCTTTTTGTTTTTATACTATCTTGTGTGTATGTTACACTTACAGTGAGTCTCTGCTCAGACACTATATTTTTATTGGAAATATTTGATCTGGATGGGGACTTCATAAACTTTTCAGTTGAAAAATAGATTCACAAAATACACAAATTATTACAAACATTTATAAAGTTTTCATAACTATAGACTATCAGTTATAAATTTAAATTAAACAAAATTCAAAAGTCAGTTTTTCAGTCACATTAGCTAAATCGAAATGCATAATATATAGCCAATGGCCACTTCATTAGATGATATAACACCATTCAATTAAATTCAACAAACATTTATTGTACTACATATCTGCCAGAAATTTCACTAGGTACTTTTTTTTATAAATTGGGCCATGTGAATTGCTAATATTTAGATTTTTTTATCTACAAAACAGCAAGGTCTTATGTACCAATCTAATATTTTATGTTACATTTTCCTTTGTACTTTTTGAAGACAAACTATTCTTTTTATAAAAACCAGAAGGGAATGTTTAAAAGTTTAAATTAATTATGCATATTAATTTTGAAAATGTATACTTCCTACTGAAATAAAGATTTTTCATATCTTCTATATTTAAAATAAGTTTTAATTAGTTAACATCAAGAAAATCCTAAATTATACACAGTACAGGAATGTTCAAAAAAAGTAGAAAGCTTAATGACCTTGAAGTTTATCACATAAAATTAAAGCAATAGTAAATATGCACAAAAATTTAAATAATTCAAAGGAAGCTATGAACAGTTTTTAAATGGGATTATATAGAGTACATAAATAAGTGTGGAGGGAGTGGAATTAATACTGAAGGGGGAATGCTTTGAACATCATTTATATACTCTTTCTAAAAGGATTTTGGGAACAATAATTTTACACATTAGTGCTATATATGAGAAATTTGAGATTTTTTTTCTCTTTGAATCTTATAAAAAATTATTACAAGGAATTTTATTGTGCAAATATCAATTTTTAACACTAAATATTCTGTTTCCCATACATTCTCAAGAAAACCTAGATTTGTCACCTCATAGTTTCTTCTAAATGCTATTTTTAAAAATTATTTATGGATTAAAAATAAGATCACATTTAAGGGAAATTTTCTAAGTGTATATCACAAAACTATAATAGAATTCCTCAATTTTTATTTTGCTTTTATGAAAATATATAATTATAAAAGATTATGTATATATGTGTATATATACATATATATGTAGAATATATATATAGATTCATGTCTAATAGTATATTGGAATTATGTGTTCTGCTTTTATCACACAGAATTTCTGTTGCTTTGTATTTTCAAAGCTATATAATCTCTGCTTAAAGTCATCAAAAGCTAATATTATATTTTTATTATACCACACAGAACAGTTTCTGAACATCTCCTTTTATGAAATTGCATTCTTCAGCATTTTCTCTGCCTTTTGGAATCTTCATTTTCAAAAACAATCTTTTGTTCTTCATTTTTCTCTTCCTACTTTTAGAGAGCAGATGTTGCTGTGTCTCTGTGACAAATAGTCTTTCTCATCCAAAGCAATGGTTAATTAAAGTATCTCCTCCCATAAGGAACAGAGGTCTCAGTATTGAAATATAACATGATGTCTTCAATATTTTTATTCTTAACTTAGGGTCTTTCCAGGAAAACAAAGCTTTTCCTTATCTTATAAATCATTTAACCTATATATATTAAATAATGTATAAGATGACTGGAATTCAGGAGATTAATAACAGTTAGCATTTAAATTATGGTTTGTTAAAGAAAGGGAAAGGGAGAGGGAAAATTAGGATAGTAGTAGGCCAGGAAATTAAAAATCTAGGATGTTCTGATCAAAACTATAGGTTCTTAGAACATAATTCCTCATGAGAACATCAGAATAGAGAAAAATCAGAATTCAAAGAATGCACATCCCCAAAGGTACAGGCAATATAGTACCTATAGCATCCCAAGGCATACTGACCAACTCTGTGAAGAACATGGCCACTAAGATGTTCTTGGACAGGGAACAGTAGGCTGAAACAGGAAAACAGGCACAGTTGTCTTGCTCTCTCGTTATCTGTTCACCTAAAGAGGAGCAATTTACACCAAATACAGTGACGCAGCCACTTAATGTTTATAGCAGCTCAATTCAGAATAGCCAAGCTATGGAACCAACCTAGGTGCCCTTCAAGAGATGAATGGATAAAGACAATCTAGTATATGGACACAATGGACTATTACTCAGCTATAAAGAAGAATGAAATTATGGCATTTGCCAGTAAATGGATGGAACTAGAGAATATCATGCTAAGTTAAATAAGCCAATCCCCCGCAAAAAAAAAAAAAAAAAACCAAAGGTCAAATATTCTCTCTGATATATGATGCTAACCCATAATAAGAGAGGGCAGGGAGGGGAATTACAGAAGTTCATTGGATTCAACAAAGGGGAATGAAGGGAAGGGAGCAGGGATGGGAATAGGAAAGATAGTAGTAGAATGAATTGGACTTAACTTTCCTCTGTATGAATACACTACCAGTATAACGCCACATCATGTTCAACTACAAGAATGGGATCAAAATCGTAATGGGTTGTACCCATATATGTATGATATGTCAAAATACACCCTACTGCCATGTATATCTAAAAACAACAAATTTTTTAAAATACCTATTTCTTGCATCTGTGCCCTATTTCTTTTAATACTTTTGTATGCAATGAAATATTAGCTTATGGACAAATAAACAGATCAAAGTAGGACATGATTATGACACCAATCTGAAAATAAACATTATCATATCCAAAACTCTTATAGTGCAGTTTGTCCTGACCCTTTTCACTAAAAGAAAAAAAAGAGATAATTTTTATTCTTTTTATAAATGGTTCTTTTCTGGCATTTTTGTTATAAAGGAGTACAAAGACATGGTCAATGTCAGTATAATAATTCAACTAAAGCTTTTTGATATTGGAAAGAAAATTCTAACTTTCAGCATAACTTATTACATCTATATTTCCAAATTTGCCACTGAATTCTACTACTTTGGGATTTTTCACTAGCTGCTTTCCAGTTAGGTCTTGTAGAAGGAGAAATAAATGACTTGCTACGGGGAATACATCAAGTTCAAACTCCCCAACCAGGAACAAGTGAAAATGCACATGTGAAAGAAGATGGGTATATTAAACAGAAGGAAATTGATTCAGAGGATATCTGCTCTATTTGTCAAGAGGTGCTTTTACAGAAAAGGCTGCCTGTCACCTTTTGCAGGTGACAGTATTTTCTCTTGTGATTCTAAAAACTTGTGAAAATTTCTAATTTAACATGTTTCTAATTTATTGCATTATGATACATGTTGATGGAAAAAATAGAAATCTTTACCTATGACTGATATATACTTCCTTAGTGTTCTTTTGTTTCCTAATGTATATCTCATGAGAGGTTCTATTCTTACCCTAAATATTCCTGAACAACATTTTAAGAGTGAAAATTTGAAACGTTACAATTAGTTTTCCCTCTATTTAAGTAATTAAAATAATATAGTTTTTCATGCTTTTGTTTCATGCACATGAATAAATGACTTGGCTCAGGGTAGTACAAAGATTTTGAATTTATTTTGAAATTATAAAAATTCTCAGTTTTTAAGACTTCTATCTTTAAACTTAAATAGTTCAAATTTTGCTTATGCAAAAATATGTTCATTGAGAGGCTCATATTCATACTATTCTTCATGACACTTTAAAGTTAGACTTAAAGAAATTAGGCATCTATTACTACTGAAATATTTTATTCTTTTTCCTCCTGATTATTTGACAAAATTTTCATCAATATTATAGTTTTTAGCGTGTCTATTTCTGTTGTATATTGTAAGATAATTAGTTATTTCACCAAATATTATTTTTCCCCAGCAGATATTTCTTAGGGGTTCATTTTAGCAGATATTGTATGTTTTAAAAAAATTGTACCCCTGCTCTCAGTGAAGTATTTTATTTAAATAATAATTAACATTATGATTTTTCTTGGTGTGAAACTATATTCATTCTCACTCTACAAATTTCGATGCAAATTCCATTGTATTGGGATGAGAGAAATTTATGTTTGAATTTCTGATACACTAAATTAAAGATAGTAAATTAGATTTGTGTGTGCGTGCATGTATAATCAAGCTATATCTAGGAAATTATTTCATAGTCTAATTTTATGGTAAATAACATTGTAGCACAAATTCTTGTTTATATGAATATGTACAATGTATATATGGATATAGTTTTCTTTATGCAAATGGTAAACTTAAATTTTATTTCTGATAGATTTGGCTGTGGTAATAATTTCCATATAAAATGCATGAAGATCTTGGCTAATTACCAGAATACAGTATCAAACACTTCCACATTGAAATGTCCTCTGTGCAGGAAGGAGTTTGCACCACTGAAACTTATTTTGGAAGAATTCCAAAATGCTAGCAAACTTGTGACTGCAGCTGAGAAAGAACGACTGAACAAACACCTTGGAATTCCCTGTAATAACTGTAAACAATTTCCAATTGAGGGGAAGTGTTATAAGTAAGTATCACTAGTAAAGTTAGAAGTAAGAGAAAAAAGTTTTGTTTTCTTTATTTTTTTTTTAACAAAATTTAGCATTAGAGTACCTTTCTTTAATATTGCCTTCTTCCTCCTACACATATGGTATTTTCCCTATGACAGCTTATTTGGGATTTCTAGACCTGTGATTCCTTTTTATTTTCTTCACTTTGCAAAAGTAGTGGCTTTGCATTCTTGTCTAGGTTGAATATGAAGTAGCACCCTGTCTTAGTAGGATGCTTTGGCCTAAATAAGGTTCCAAGTGCAGAGCCCTGCTGGATCTCTCACTCCTTGTAAAATGCTTTGGTCTACCAATGAGGTCATTGCTAGAATCTCCTAAAATTAAGCTAAAAAGATATTGACATACATTGACTGAATTTTTAATTCAGTTTTATCTATTCCAAATTGCAAAGAGTGTAGATTTTTTTTCTTTCATATCTTATACCTCAACAATAGCAACAAAGCAAGATAATTAGTATGCTAATAAAATTTACTGTTATTATGAGTAACTCCAAATTTTCCTACAATTTCCACAATTAAACATCAGCTAATTGCTATGCATTGAATATTGTGTTTTCTTAGTTAAAATTTTTTAAATATTTTTTAGTTGTAGATGGACACAATATCTTTATTTTATTTTTATGTGGTGCTGAGGATCAAACCCAGGGCCTCACATGTGCTGGATGAGTGATCTACCACTGAGCCACAACCCTAGCCCTAAAATTTTTAAGTTAATGATATGTTAAAAAAATATTTTCTTTCAATATTTATTAAAAACTTTTCTGAAATGCATTTACTTTTCTGTCTTCTTTGAATTACATTATGATGAGCCCAATTTGAATTACATGTTTTAAATTTCTCATAAAACCATAAAACATTTTTTTACACCCCAACTACAAACATACCTTTATCCTTTGGATTTATTCCTTAGTTTTCTGTATGTGTCACACAGAAAATCATTAATCATTAGTGAAAGTCTTTATCGGAAAATTGTTAGCCTGATAAGGCTCCAAAGGAGCACTGCAGCTTGAGGAAAAAAGGCGGAATTTTGACAGACATTTAGCAGGAGATGTTCAACTAATTTAAGGAATATTGGTTAAAGAGGATTCTAGGAAAAGCATGACCACAGCCAGTGTTTGTGGTTGGGTGTAAAAAAAAAAAAAAATCCTATAGGAAATTAAAGAAAGAGATGACTAAAAGCTGTTCATCCAGGACAGCATCATGAAAGGGGCATGTGGTAGGTACAATAGTGGTATCCTATGTATTTCAATATCCTTATGTCAAGAACTTTTAGGTTAGACTATAGGTCATAGGGGAATTAGGTTGCAGATGGAATTAAGGTGTCTAATCAGCTTACCTTGAAATAATGAAATTATCTTGACCTGCATAAACCAACTATAATCATAAGCTATCTTAAAAGTGGAGGAGGGTGGCAAGAAATTCAGAGGGAAATGAGGTTGTTGGAAGAAAGGCAGAGAGATACTCCATTTCTTGCTTTGAAGATGGAGCAAAGAACAGGACTAGGAAAGGTCAAGGAATGGATTCTTCTAGAGTTTCAAAAAATATCACAGACTTGCCAATGTCTTGCTCTTAGCCCATTGAGGCCCATGTCAGACTTACCTTATAGAACTCTAAGATAATGATTTTTTGTTGTTTAAGCTAATAAAGCTTTGGTAATTTTTACAGTAAGCAGTACAAAACTAAAACAAAGTGAGACTTGAAATAGGCCTTGTCATGTTTGGATGGTTCCCAGAAAGTTTTGATAAGAATTTTCATGAAAAGCCATCACAATAACTGGATTTTTTTATTCTTGCACATTATGGTGTTTTGCATTTGCAGGTGTACCGAATGTATAGAATATCACTTATGCCAGGAATGCTTTGATAGCTACTGCCACCTTTCTCACACATTTACATTCCGTGAGGTACAGTATCCATCTCAAATCTAATATAGTGTTTAATTTATTTTGTTGTAAAGCTAAGTAAATCAAAGAAGAAGACGAATAGATAACACTGTAATAAAGATTTTTTTAAAATAAACACCTAAAACCATATACTCAGGAGAACTCTTTGTTGCAGGGGTACAAAAGGTACAAAAATTGCACTGGTAATTTATTAAAACCAAGCATCTGATGACATAAATAAATCTTAAGAAGAGGAACTATAGCTAGCCATCACAGTTGAAAATTAGTTTTAAAATATTTCGGCCTTATAAATTGGCTTATAATAACATCAGTAGTAAACGTTATAGTTTTCTCTTTGAATTTTTTAACCAACAATAATGAAACATGGAACTTTATAAGATCATTTGAACTAAGTATCTCCTAGTGCTGAATAATAATGCTAGCTTTTCTTTCAATTATCATGAATATTTTTACCTTAAAAATAATGTCATCACTGTAGCTGTGTAGTATGTGAAACTCAAAAGACTTGCTAACAATTTGTAATCTTTAATATAGTAAAAAATATAATAGATATGTTTAAAAACAATGAGTATCATTCACATTATCTTATTGATGTACAGCCTACTAATTTTAATCCACAAAATAAAAATCCCATGACTTACAAAGTAACATCTACCTTTTTACATATTATAGAAGAGAAACCAAAGATGGAGATCATTAGACAATAGACTGGATGAAGGTGTAAAATATTTAAATGTTAAAAATGAGATAGAAGAAGAAGAGATGCTACATGTTCAGGAAAAGCAAGGGTGAGATTATCAGTAAAAAGTACATTTCTTGTATGGCTTGAAATTTTTGAATAACTTTTCAGTTTGAAAAACTTTGTATTTATTCCTTGATTTAATACTTATATAGTATTTACCATATTCTAGGTGACATTATAGCATACAAGTGGAAAGCAAGACTCTGAAGTCAGACTATTTGAATTCAATCCTAGTTCAACCACATGTTGTCTATGTAAATTTTGGGCAAGTTACTTCTCTTGGCTATATCTTCCTCACCTTAAAAATGGGAATAATTATAAAATCAATCTCATAAGATATTTTATTATGAAATTAGTTAATACACATGTAAATAGTCAAATAACCTTGTCTATTATTAATTCTATCAGATTGTACTAGGTTGAGGATACAGCAGTTTTCTCAGCAAATAATCATCTAAATAGATGTTAAACTAAAACTATCATAAATTATATAAAGAAAAGATATAAAGGGATTTGGCCTCTAGGAGAGGGAGGTCTTTGCTGCTTCATTCCACCCTTTTACCTGTCTACTTCAGCCCATGAACAGATTTGTCATATTTCAGAACATAGATTGGACTGTTTAAGTGGACAGATCTCCAGAACTTTTATCATGTTCCTTGTCAATTAAATAAAATTAAACATTAATAATATTGTTAATAAATTATATGCATTGTAAAACATATTCTAAAGAGACTATTTTTAAAGGATAGGGTAAAATTGAAATTTTTTTAAAGTTCTAATGAATTAACCAAATTAAACTTATGTTTATTCTCATTTAATATATAGATATACATATAATATACCCCCCCATACACACCACTACCACATATACATATATTCACATATACGTGTTTCTATTCAAATCTCAGTGGACATTTAACTTATGTACAATGGATATAGCAACATTTTGGAGATTAAAGCCCCTGTGGGACATATATTTAGCTTATTCAAAGGTGCTTCATCTTCGTATCCCCTTCAGGTATCACATTTCATCCTATTGATTTAATTGTATAACTAAGAATTGAATTAGAAGATAAGGGAATAGAAGGTTTAGAGAGAGAACATTGGAGTAAGAAGGACATTCTAGGCAGAGAAGATGGAATAAACAAAGGAAACAATCTCAAGTTTAAAAAAACGGGGAATAACCTTAGGAATACTATAAACAAACATGTTTAACTGAAATTAGATGACCTTTATGAAAGCAATTTTATAGCATGATGGGAACACATCTGAAGAGTAATGAGAAATGAGTTTTTATCAAGAATATATGGAGACTATTCTGAATGACTTTTGAATAATGGGAATGCATCTGGCCTTTTAACTCAGCTTTTGTTTTTAAATATTTGTGTTATCTATTTTGCCAGTTGCTAATGGAATCAAATTAAGTTCATTATCAATTAACATATCATCTTCATTATGATGGTTAGTCTAACAATATTACAGTAAGCATATACCCCAAGGGAAAATGAATTTCCTCACAGAGTACGATTACCAATTTAACAGAATAGGCCAGAATATGTAATGTGGTTTACTTGTGCACCCCACTTCCTACCAGTTGACAAAGTAAATTGTATTTAATTTTTCTAAACATACACTGAGTGTTGACTCATACTGAAATAATTTGAGTATGTAGCTCTCATCAAAATTTTGTTCTAGTTTTGTAATTCAGATTAATATATAGATGTACATATATATACATATATATATGTATATATTTAGACTAACTAAATTAAACTTTGTTCTTTATATTGTTGGATCCATCATCTTCAGGATAGATATAATAGACTTTTTAATTCTACAATGTATGAGATTTATTATCATTGGTTCAAGAAAATTTTGGGTTCTGTTGCATTACTTATGTAGAAAACCTGTAATATGGATTACTTTCAGATCTGTAATCACATATGAACATTCAGGTATCTCTGCATTTTCTCTCTCAGTCAGGTTTACACACCAAAACACGTTGTAAAGTCACTACCACTCCTACTAATTACAAAAAATAGTAAGCTGCTTGCTCCAGGGTACCAGTGTCGACTTTGTTTGAAGTCATTTCATCTTGGTCAACATGTAAGACTGCTACCGTGTATTCATAAGGTAAAGTCACATCATTTTATTTTGACTTCCCCCATGGGACCAGCTTTCACAAACAAAGTGACAATTTAAGTTTCTACTTTCATTTTTTAAGTTGTACTATGTGCAGATATATTCAGATTGCACAATAGAGATAGACAAGCTGCTACAGGGATTTCTGAGAAGGCAACTCTGCCTCCTCATGATTAGGACTCACTTCTGTATATGCTGTCTAGGAAAGATGAATGGTATTAGGTTCATTATCTGCTTTATCTGTAAAAAGAAACAGAATGCTAACATTTTGTTATATATTTTTATAATCCTTTAGGTGAAATAAATACCTAAAATGACATAATTAATTATTTCATATAAACTCACTACAATAAAAGTCTTAGTATTGCATGATTACTATTTAGTTGATAACCAAGTTTTTCCCAAAATAAAATTGTTTCAATAAATACCTTTGGGGTCACCCATACCTCAAGTATCTGATAACTCCTTTTACAACCAAAAATGTGATTTGTTATTTTACATATTACTATTATCAATCAATTTTTAACTCCAATTGGTTGAAAATTTCTAATAATTTTTATTCACTAGAAATAATTACAAAACATGAAATTAATAGCTTGAATGGTGAATTTTTTTACTGACTTGTATTATTCATACAAGACTTTGCATTTTATTATTGAAAATTGGAGATAAGTCCATAAATCATTTGTAAGTAAACTTCAAAATATTTTCATAAAACTTGATAAATTACAGTTACCTTCAATTTTTTCTAAATAATTTTAATACACAATTATGAAGCTGGGAAATTTTGTTTAAAAAGCAGATTTTAAACATGATAATTATAATTAACTTATAATCTAATTAACTTATAATCTTTTTGTTTTAAGTTTCATAGGAAGTGTATTGACAATTGGTTATTCCACAAGTGTAATTCATGCCCTATTGATGGACAAGTTATATATAACCCTTTATTATGGAACATTACAGCAATGAATGGACAAGCCCATCAGTCTGCTTCAAACATAGACATCGCCCATCTGTCAAAGCAAGAAGAACCAAAACTTTTTGTTCCTGGTACTGGATTAGTCCTAAAGACAAATGAACTCAGAATCTTACCTAACATATCTCAATGTAGTTTTGAAAAGTTAAATACACTTCCAAGTCCAATAGATACTTATCAGAACATAACAATAGATGATCTATGCTCAGTCAAATTAAGTGATTCAAATTCAAGAAAATTAATCTATAAACATAAAATTAGCCAACATTTCCCCAGTCATCTTCAAGATTTACCCACTGGATCTTTTGGAGAAGTATCTCAAACATTCCTTCCTTCTATTGCAAAAAAGAATATTATGTGTCCCACTAGAATAGAAAGCCCATGTAACAATGAAAAGTGCCATGCTGGTCAAAATCAAAAGATGGCCAAAAGTCATAAACATATTACCCTTGATCCAAAGAAGACTCTTGGTACTAAAATAAGGGAAGACAACAGGAAATCAAATACTTTACTTCCGGAAGATTTAAATCTTATTATCAATTGGGGTAAAACTAAACTTAGTTCACCTAAAAGGTATAATAATTGTATGGGGAAAATTAGAAAAAGATGTAGTCACCTATCAAGACAACCTGTATCTCGCCCTTTAAATACAAAAAGTACTGAGCTATCTTTAATAATGGAAGGAGTTCAGTTGTAAAAAAGTATTTTTGATTGGCACCAGAAAATATTTCAATATTCAATATAAAAATGTTTTATTTATAGAACATAAAAACATATACACATTCTTGACAAATGTATATAAAATTCTGTTATCCTCTTTCCTATTTGTCTATGAATAACTTACCATGCTTAAAGGAAATTACCCCATTACTTACAAGACAAGGCACTGTCTTAATGAATATGCTCAGGATATTATAAATTATGAATAATTATTAGAGCTTTCATATTTTATTTTACACTGATTAAATTTCTTATAAAGATACAGATTTTCTCTGCTTTGAGTCACTGCTTTCAATTGTTCCACTTGAACATAACAACATGTAGGGATTATTTCCAGGTACTTGTATAGTTTTGTTTTGTTTTACTTTTTGCCAATAATTACCACAAACCTATGGAAAATCCAGATCATGGTTTTATGGTTTACTTTATTTCCTTGAAGGAGGTTCACTATACATGAAACAAATGTCAATTATAATGCTATAAACATTTATAATGTTCTTAGCATTTTAAAGAAATTTATGTTTTATAGGTACTACCAAATTTTTTGATACCATAATTATTTAAGGAACTGTTTTTATAAACCCATTCTATTCTTAAAACAACTATTTCTTCAAAATTCATTTGAAAAATGTAACCCTTAGATTCTTATTTTGTTTAAATTTTAATTTCTATGTTCTATAACTCAGTGAATTTTCAAATATCATTTTTTAAAATCAATGATATTGATTTTTATTATCTGTAAATAGGGAAAAAAACTTACATGGTATTTTTTGTCATGGTGGAAATGAAATACATAGTTTTATGAAACAAATTTTGAAGACATCAAGTAAAGCTCTATTAAAATAGCATTCGAATTTAAATAAATGATTAATTTGAAGTTAATCAGACAGAAAGTAAATTACAAAAAAAATGTAGTTCAAAAGCTTTACTTGAGAGAAAAGGAGTTGTGTTTAAAATTAAATGAATTTTTTTTCTTGTTTTTGATGTATCAGCAATCTAGAATTTTAACAAATTAATTGCCTTGAAAAATAGGTTTAAGGAAACTGCAAAATAGTTTATCAATTAACCAAATATTATTTATGTTCTAATAGTGCAGTTTTCTTTTTAAAATCATCCCTCAAAAGTGAATAAAAAATGCTTAGGAAGCAGAACACTTAAAGAGCTATGAAAGAATTTGGGATACTAGTGGAGAAAAACAATACCCCCAAGTTCATTTTTTATGAGAAAATTGTAATAAGGACACTATTCTTGTCAGGATTGTTAATTATCATCCTGCAATTATTTCAGTTTCATTTTTCAGTAATATATTGTATACAAAGTGCTCATGATTATGCTGAGCATGCTGGAGAATGCCTTGTAATCCCAGTGACTTGGGAGGCTGAGGCAAAAGTATCCCAACTCCAAGGTGAGATGCTGACTCAGAACAAAAAATAAAAGAAACGAGGGATGTAACTCAGTGATATAGCACCCCTGAGTTCAATTCCCAGTATGAAAAAAATATAAAGGAAGGGGGAGGGAGGAAAGGAGGAGAGAGAAACAAAATACCCCTAATTATGAAAGTAGAGTAGAAGTTATTACAACAGCAATTCCTTATGACTAGATGAGCAAACTTTGCTTAGAGTTAGGGTGACTAAAAGAGGAAGTTAACTATTTTTTTGTTTGTTTGTTTTTGTTGGTGGTGGTCAAAATAAATTTTACAAAGTGTGTCTTCCTATTTGTGAAGAAGAAGTGGCCCCAGTGTTAGTATTATGCTTATCAAGGGCAGTAGCAAATGACCTAACAATCTATCCAGGACCTAGGAGAAGATGAGAAAATTGTAGATAACTGGTCTGGGGCAGGTGGATGACATATGGTCTAGGGCATTGCCAAAACTCTACCTGCTGGGAGGATTTTCTCTCCCTGATTTTTAACACTACTCCTAGTAACAGAGAGCTGTTGCCATCCATCTTTTAGTATATACCCATATACTCAGTTGACCCATCCAGAAACCAAATCTAAATTTTTTGCTCCTCTGTCACCTCTTCATAGATGTGAGCCTAAGTAATGTCAACAGTCCAACACTGGTGGATAATGGGAGGCTGGACTCTGCTCAAGGAATTTTAACTTCAGTAAATGTTGGGTTTTGTAGATTCCCCATAGATAATAATCATCTAATAAGACTCCTGGACTTAAAAAGTATATGCACTCTAGTATGTCCACATCTCTGAATTTTTAGGTGCACCTAATGTTATGGCATTTTGGTATCTCAGCTTCACTTAGAAGTCATCTTGTAGTGACTATGCACCATCACCTGGAATGTTTACCAAGTTAATAAATCCCTTTTCACAAGAATACTCTCAAGTTAGTAAATTCTCCTCTGCCCAATATTATTTTGTGACCTTCTGATTAAGTACACACTCAGAATTCCGATGCCTAGGTTCTATTTCTCAACACTTGCCAATACACAGTGGCTAGGATATGCAACTTATTTCAAGGATCAGACCTTATTAGAACAGGCACATCCCTGGCTGGGTTATGCTATGATGGCTAATAATATGCCATGCAATCATAAAAAGAGGTAAAGGTAAGTCCTAAAGAAGAATATATGATATTTTATGGGGGAAAGGATTCTGCATTACACTCAAGCAAGAAAGATGGACTGCTCCTGTATTTTCAGAGTTCAAAAGACTCTGGACGCAAATATTTCAGGGCCACCCACCTAGGTATTCTCTTTTTCAGGTGTCCAGGTCCCTGTCGGGGCTAGAGGGGGCGGGGGACAGGCTCATTTTTTCTAATGGGACTCTGATCTTGGCATAACCTGCCTAATCTAGTTGAGCATCCTTGGGGCAGGCCCAAAATGGCTATAGTTAAGCCCCTTAACCAAGACTTCCAGCAGGCTATATTGTTTTATGTTTTTAGTGTAGCCAGGTCTAGGAACCATCTACGTTACAGTTTATCAAGGCCAGAAACACACTGATTCAGCATATATACTCAAGGTCATAAATATTAACTTGTGAAAATGCATCTCCCTAATGTAACCTGTTGGCAATGTGCCTTATTTGAACTGTACATAAAACGGGTCTATAAAAATAGCTTGGGGGCTGGTCAAGGACTATGGCTACCTCCAAATAAAGGATGACCAATATCCCCACCATGCCTCACATCTTCTTTCAACTGCTGGATTCTCAAACCTTGGTTCCTGGGTTTGAGCCTTGCTCTCCCTCTGACAAGCATTTGATCTTATATGGAGCTCTACTGCACAACTAAAGTCTGGTCCTCAGCTTCCTCTGCCTTCCCGAGGTACAAAAATGTTTCTGTTCACTACTAGGAAAGTCCACTGGCTTTCATGCTAGGTGTTCCATTGCCCACCATCTTTCATTATCTTGTTCTAGGGTAGGTAGGGATTAACAGTAGCCATCTATTTCCATTGTCTTTGTAGTTAATATTTGTCCAGTATTTCTCAAACACGTCTCACCAACTACTACATACCCTCCTCTTCCAGTGGAGAGTTTCAATAATTGGACATCTTACCTTATGCACGGAGATGTCTGTGTTCCACTTTTCAGAGATGGGCTCCTCATTGCAGCTGGGCTGAAAGTGTTCCAGTTCCCAAGATATAAGCTGCTTTTTCAGACCTCTTCCATTACCAACTGTAGAAGGTTTTTTCTTCCAACAGGAAGTGACTAAACAGAATTCAGTAGGCAGGGTCTGTGTTAAGCATTGACACCTGTGAAAAGGGGCCTGCCTCTTCCTGTTTAACATTTTGATGTTTTGTTCATCTCTCTTCATCTTATTCCTTTTTTCTGGGGAAAGCAAACAAGATTTGGGAAAGGAAGATGTGGAACCGTTAAGTCTTAGTCATCCCTCCTGCCTCAAGCAATTATGGGATAGAGGTCATTACAGGAAGAGTATGCACTTGGGTTTGGTTGTGCTCTGCAACCCAGGCAGAAACTGAAGAAGCTGACAGCTGCAGTCTATTGACTGATACCATTCTCAGCAGCTGAGATAACAAAGCCTGCCTTGGAGACTGATTAGGCAATATATCCACCATAAACAGAAAATTAGACAGTTAGGTGGTGATAGATCAAGGAGGAAAAAGAAATTCAAACAAATTCTTTTTGTGGTAGGTCTTGTACACCTGGTTCCTTCCCTGATATTTTCCTGTGAATTACATGATTCACTCTTCCTTATGGATGAACAATACTCCATTGTGTATATGTACCACATTTCCTTTATTCATTCATCCACTGATAGATATCTATGCTGATTCCATAACTTCGCTATTGTGAATAGTGCCATGATAAACATGGGTATGCAGGCATCTCTATTGTGTGCTGACTTTGATTTCCTAGGGTATATACTCAGGAGTGTTATAACTGGACCACATGGTAATTCTGGTTTTAGTTTTTCTGAGAAATCTTCATACTGATTTTCATAACAGGTTTTTTCGTTGGTTGGTTGGTTTTTTGTTTTTGTTTTTGTTTTGGTAATTTCATTTTCTAAAGGGTAAGATAGAATCTCAGTATAGCTTTGATTTGCATTTCCCTGAGGGATAAAGGTGTTGAGCATTTTTCAACTCATTAGTAGTGTTTGCACCTCTTTTGAGAAATGTCTGTTCAGCTCATTGCCCACTTATTGATTAGATTTCTTTTGAATTCTTTGTATACTCTTGATATTAATCCTCTATCAGATGGATAGCTGTCAAAGATTTGATCCCATTCTGTAAGCTGTCTTCACTCTGTTGATAGTTGTCTTTGCTGACCTTTAATTTGATGTACTCCCATTTGTCAATTCTTGCTCTATTTTCTGAGCTATTAGAGTCCTATTCAGGAAATCATTGCCCACAACAATATTTTTAAGTGTATCCCCTATATTTTCCTCTATCAGTTTCAGTCTTTCAGTTGTCAGTTTAAGGTTTTTGATCCATTTTGAGTTCAGTTTTGTGCAGGATGAGAGATAGGGATATAGTTTTAATCTTCCAGTGTGGATACCCAATTTTCCCAGTATAATTTGTTGAAGAGGCTTTTCTCTCAATATGTTTTTGACTACTTTGTCAAGAATCATACAGATGTATGTGTGTGGGTTCATTCCTACTTTATTCTATTCCATTGGTTTACATGTCTATTTCTATGGTAATATGATGTTTTGTTATAACCGCTCTGTAGTATATTTTGAAATTGGGTATTTTGATGCCTCCAGGTTTGTTCTTTTTGCTCAGGATTTGCTTTGGCAATTCAGGATGGTTTTATGCCTTCATATGAATGTTAGGATTATTTTTCTAGTTCTTTTAAGAATGCCATTGGTTTTTTGATGGAATGGCATTGAATTTGTGGATTGCTTTTGATAGTTTGAAAATTTTGACAATATTATTTCTCCAAATCCATAAATATGGGATATCTTTCTACCTTCTAGAATCTTCTTCAACTTCTTTCTTCAGTGTTTTATAATTTTTCATTGTAGAGGCCTTTCACTTCCTTGGTTATGTTTATTTGTAGGTATTTTTTAAAAAGGATATTGTAAATGGGATTATTTTCCAGATTTCTTTCTCGGGAGTTCATTATTGATGTATAGGAAAGCTACCAATTTTTGTATGTTGATTTGTATCCTGCTACTTTCCTGAATGTGTTTTTCAGTTCTAGGAGACTTTTGGTGGATTATTTATGTTTTATTGGTAAAGAATCATATCATCTACAAACAGGGTTAATTTTACTTTCTCTTTCCCTATTTTTCTTTCTGTCTCGTGTCTGCTTGCTCAGACTAAAATTTTCAGTATTATACTGAATAAGAGTGGTGAGAGTGGATATCCTTGTCTTCATTTCTAGTTTAGGAGAAAATATTTTCAGTACTTTTCCTCACTCTCAGTACAAAGTTGGCTCTGGGTTTGACATGTATTGTCTTTATTATGTTGAGATATGATCCTTCTACACCTAGTTTGGTTAGTGTTTTTATATCATGAAGGGATGACAGATTTTGTCCAATGTTTTTTCTGTGTCTATTGAAATGATCATGTGAATTTTATCCTTGATTCCATTCATGTGAATTATGTTTATTAATTTGCATAAGATGAACCAAATTTGTGTCTCTGTAATAAAACCAATATGATGATGGTTTATGACCTTTTTAATGTTATGTTGAATTTGATTTACAAATAAATCATTGAGGAGTTTTGCATCTATTCTCATGTAGCATAATGGTGTATAGTTTTATTTTTCTTTTGTGTCCTTCCTGAGTTTTGGTATCACGATAAAACTGGCTTTTTAGAATAAGTTTGGAAGGGTTTCTTTTCTTTATATAAATATATGAATTGTTTGAGGATCATTGGTATTAGCTCTTGTTTAAAAGTTTGGTAAAAGTCATCAGTGAATCCATCCAGTCCTGAGCTTTTCTTTGTTGGGAGACTTTTTATTATTACTTCAATCTCAATGCTTGCTATTGACCTGTTTTTTAAATATCTTCTTGGTTCACATGTGCATAGAAATATGTCTATTTCCTTTACATTTTCTGTCAGATATTTTTTTGAAATATTCCTTAATCATTCTCTGGATTTCAGTGGTATCTGTTGCAATATCCCCATTTTTGTCTCTGATTTTATTTATTGGATTCTTCTTTCTCATTCTTTTGGTTAATTTAGATAATTGTTTGTTAATTTTATCTTTCCAAAGAACCAAGTCTTAATTTCATAGATCCTTTGTATGGTTCCTTTAGACTCTATTTTGTTTGTTTCTGCTCTATTATTTCCTCTACTAATTTGGGGTCTGGTTTTATCTTTTTTTTCCCTAAGGCATTGATGTGCAGCATGAGGTTATTTATGTGAAATATCTCTGTTTTTCCAATATAGGCACTTATAGCTGTAAACTTTTTTCTTATAACTGCTTTCAATGTGTCCCATAGTATCTGATAAGTTGTGTTATTATTTTCACTTGATTCTACAAATTTTTAAAGTTTTCCCAAATTTCTTCAATGATCTACTGCACATTCAAAAATGTGTTGTTCAATCTTCATGTGTTTGTATATTTTCTGCAACTTTCTCTTGTTGATTTCTGATAATATAAGAAATCATTTCAATTATTTGTGCTTGAGATTTGCTCTACTGCCTAAAATGTGATATATTTTGGTGAAAGTTCTGTGTGCTGATGAGAAGTATATTATTCTGTAGCCACTGGATAAAATATTCTGTAAATGTCTGTTAATACCATTTGATATTCAGTGTGATTTTGTTGATTTTGATATATTTCTTTGAAAAATAGAGTGTGGGAAAATGATTGAGAAGTTGTTTGAAATATTCCCTTTTTTCCTTGGAGAATTTCATGATTAACTGCAGACATGCACTTTTCTTTTTATATGTTTCATGCCATATTCAAAACATATTCAAAATGAGTTTGGGAATTGTGATTGTTTCCTGCATATATTGAAGCTTTTAGGAAGTGAATTTCATCAGTATGTGAGTAACATTAAAGTTAACATTGTCTGGACCAATTTTATGTACTTTGGTTTAGTTGTATTAGTTGTCAATTTGAATACCATCTTATTTACACAGGAGTTCTTATCTCCCCCAAATTGGCACATCTTATTCATTTCCTATATGGCCCCTTCTTTATAGCAGGCAAATTTCCCAAAGAAAATGAAATCCAGGAGACATCTTAGAATAATTTCACACATCACTCTTTTCAAAATTTGAGTAAGTTTCTTTTTCCCTTACTATGAAAGTGAAATTAACAAAGTCTTCTTCCATCCAAAGCCCTTCTTCAGCTATGTAGGTTTGTAAGTTACCCTTAGTTTTTATTTCCATATTCTCAGGTAGGGGAACAGAACTAATGAAGCATGAATCATTTTTCATTTTTAAGTTTTAAATATTCTTCTCAGAGAAAACTGGGAGAAAATAAGATGTGCATGTGAGTGCTATAAAAATGAAAATATGGGGATATTTTCATAAATTCCCAGTGAAGCTTGGGACTAATCTATTGTTTGTAGCATCTAAGGATTGGTTATGGCCTCATGTTTGTAACACATGATGATCTAATCCTTCTCATTGCTATGTTATAGTTTATTGACAAAGCTCAGAGAAAATCAGCAATTTTGATATTCTTTTTCCACCAATCATCTATTTTATTTTTCTACCTAGCTAGGGCTAATATTAGAGTAAATATTCCAAGGAATTTACAAAAGTCAATCTAAAGTCTAAATAATTAATATTAAAACTATTTTGTAGCTTTGGCATTTATACTTTTTGTGTCTCAGTTTCTTTATTTAAAGAATATAGATGATTATGTCAATCCAGTGTACTACACAGAATAATGATTCTCAACTAAAATAGAAAGTATGAAAGGTCTTTATAAAATTGAAAAGTGCCATATAAATCTGGGATACCATTCATTTTGTTGTGTATAAAGATGTGATTCCCTGTTCTGACTTCATTAAAAGTCAGCAAGGTGATGAAGAAGGCTAAATTTGGATTAGATTTCTTTCTACTACTCATATTTGTATATCTCTACTTTTTAATGTATCAAACTTAATCATAACTTCAAATTTATGCATCCCCTTTCCTTAGGACCACATTCTTATCTTCAGAGAAAGAATATTTGAGCCAACTGCAGTAGTGCAACTTTTAATCCCAACAGCTCAGGCTGCTAAGGAAGATAGCAAATTCAAAGCTAGGATCAGCAAATTGGCAAGGTCCTAAGCAACTTAGCAAGACCTTGTCTCAAAGTAAAAATACATCAATAAATAAATGTCTGGGGATGTGGTTCAGTTGTTAAGCACCCCAAGTTTCTATCCCTATGAAGAAGATGTAGAAGGGCTCAGGCAGTTTGGACAAGATGGCAGTGAAGAGTTGAGGGCAGGGCCATAACAAAGGAGCATGGAAAGTGTCTTTTGATGAGTTTAACTTCCTGCTTGAATAAAGCATTCATGAACACAAGTGGAGAAATATCAGACAGACACTCCCCCCCCCGCCCTTTTTTATGGAGTACGCTGGATGTCTCTACAATTTTGTTCAGATGACTGCAGAACTTGGAAAAGCTATTGCTGTTATTGATGCATAACATACTGATGTTGTTAGTTTTTTTATATGAATGTATATATACACATACATAATAATTTGAAAATTTTGAAACTTTAGCTGGGCTGTCAACTTCGTAAAAAGTATCCCAGTTTACTGTGTTGAGTTGGTATGGTACAGAAATTAACAGCCACATTGATCTACAAATGTTAAACTTGATTTTTTCCATTTGTACAGGGTTAATGCACTGTACTAAATATGTAAGGTTTTGTCTACTTGGGTTTGATTACAGAAACTAATATTCTCTAAATAATGAGAAAAACCACTTCAGATATTTTCAATTAGACAAAAATCCATTATCTTTTTTTTTGATCTGTAATACCATTGAATAATATTTATTGAGTATATACTTTATAAAAAGTATTATTGGGAACAAAGGGATTATAAAGCAGTTTCTGTTCACAAAAGTCTTATGATCTAAAGAAACAAATACAAGTATCAGTTCAATATAGGAATTTAGTACATTGATAAGATAACACATACATAATTACCATGGAGATTTTATTTTCTTTAGAATCGAAGCCAGGAGGGGCTGGAACTGTGGCTCAGCAATAGAGCACTCTCCTAGCACAGGCAAGGTGCTGCGATCTATCCTAGGTACTATGTAAAAATAAATAAATAAATAAAGGTATTGTGTCCAACTGCAACTAAGGGGAAAAAATTTTTTAAAAAAAGTGAAGTAAGGAGTCTGTCTTGGAGCAGATGAGATTTTAGAAATTCTTTTTGTTGTTGTTGTTAATGTAAACTGAGTTTTTTTTCACATTTTTAAATTTGTTCTAATTAGTTATACTTGACAGTAGAATGCACTTCGACACATCATACACAAATGGAATATAATTTCTCATTCTTCTGGTTGTACATGATGTAGGTTCACACTGGTCATGTAGTCATATATCTACATGAGATAATGATACCTGATTCATTCTACTATCTTTCCTTCCCCCATAACTCCTCCCCTCCCTTCACTCCCCTCTACCTAATCTAAAGTACCTCTATTTTTCCTCTGGCCACTTTATTGTGAATTAGCATCCGAATAGCTGAGAAAACATTTGGCCTTTGGTTTGGGGGGGGTTTGGCTTATTTCGTTTAGCGTGATATTCTCCAGCTCCATCCATTTACCAGCAAATGCCACCATTTCATTCTTCTTTAAGGTTGAGTAATATTCCATTGTGTATATATACCACAATGTCTTTATCCATTCATCTGCTGAATGACACTGTTCCATAGTTTAGCAATTTTGAGTTGAGCTGCTATAAACATTGATGTGGCTGCATTACTGTAGTATGTGCTGATTTTAAATCCTTTGGGTATAAACTGATGAGGATTTGAGAAATTCTATTATTCGGACTAAATTTGTTTTACTAAGTCTAATTTTAATAGTATTAAATTTCACCTTCACTTCTACAAGGAACAGGAATAGTTTCCAATATCAAGAAGAATAATTTGTTTATTACAGCTTGTCTCTATGTCGCATCATAAAAAAAGAAAATGATGGACCCATAGTAAGGTTGTATTTTGAGAAACCAGGGTTTTAGAAGACAAAAATACATTAAAGATCATTAACGTAAAATTCACTTTTAGAATTTTTTACAATTTTATTTACACATTAAAAAAATAACTGGGTACAGTGGCACACACCTATAATCCCAGTAAATCAAGAGGCTGAGGCAGGAGGATGGCAATTTCAAGGCAAGTTTTAGCAATTTAGTGAAGCCCTAAGCAATTTATCAAGACCCTATCTCAAAATAAAAAAGGACAAATACTCTAAGAATTCATGTCACTCCAGTCAGAATGGCAGCTATTAAGAATATAGACAACAATAAGTATTAGCGAGGATGTGGGGGAAAAGGCATACTCATACATTGCTGGTGGGACTGCAGCCAATATGGAAAGCAGTATGGAGATTCCTTGGAAAGTTGGGAATGGAACCACCATTTGACCCAGCTATCCTACTCCTTGGTCTATACCCAAAGGACTTAAAAACAGCATACTACAGGGACACAGTCAAATCAATGTTTATAGCAGCACAATTCATAAGAGTTAAACTGTGAAAACAATTTAGATGCCCTTCAGTAGATGAACGGATTAAGAAAATATGCTATATATACATAGTGGAATATTTTTTATTGATTTTTTTAAAAAAATTAAATGACAGTGGGATGCATTACAATTCTTATTACATGTATATAGCACAATTTTTCATATCTCTGGTTGTATATAAAGTATGTTGACACCAATTTGTGTCTACATACATGTACTTTGGATAATGATGTATATCACATTCCACCGCCCTTGCTAATCTCCTGCCCCCTCCCTTTCCTTCCTACCCCTCTGCCCTATCTAGAATTCATCTATTCCTCCCATGCTCCTCGTTACCCCACTATGAGTCAGCCTCCCTATATCAGAGAAAAAAATCGGTATTTGTCAAATCGGTATTTATCTTTTTGGCATTGGCTAACTTCACTTAGCATTATCTTCTCCAACACCATCCATTTACCTGCACATGCCATGATTTTTATTCTCTTATTGCTGAATAAAATTCCATTGTGTATATAGCAGCACAATTCACAATAGCTAAATGTGGAGCATATATACAAAGTGGAATATTACTTGGCATTAAAAGAGAATAAAATCATGGCATTTGAGGTAAACGGATGGAGTTGGAGAATATAAAGATAAGTTAGCCAATCCCCCCCCAAAAATAAAGCCAAATGTTTTCTCTGATATAAGGAGGCTGATTCATAGTGGGGTTGGGAGGGGGAGCATGGAAGGATTAGACAAACTCTAGATAGGGCAAAGGGGTAGGAGGGTAAGGGAGCAGGCCTGGGGGTAAAAAAGATGGTGGAATGAGATGGATACCATTACCCTAAGTACATCTATGAAGATACGAGTGGTGTGAATATACTTTGTATTAACATTAACACCCTCTATAATTGTCAGTATTCATAGTTTTATTAAGTAATCCATATAATAATGTGAAGCTACTCATTTTAAAAAATTAGAAATATAAAATGAACAAAAGGAGTAACAATGAGAAAATTACCTATAAAATGTTAACAATTAAACTTTTTGTATTTTATTGGTTACAAATCTTTCAGAAATTATCTAAATTAGAAATTTGGGTCACAAAATAGTATGTATTACACAATGTTGGATAACAGAGATAGAATTAAGCTGAAAACCTCAGCAAAGTACTTTCTATGTAAAACAAAAGTATTTTCTGATCTGAAATAGGAATACATAAAAGTTTTTCTGGGATATTTATTCCATGTTGCTTTACACCACAATTGTGCTCTTTAGTATGTTATTTAGGAAAGGATTTTAATGAAGCTGTTCAAGAATAATAAGCCCAGAGACTCCTGGGAATGTAATTATCTGGTTTGTTTTGAATCAGACTGTCTGCAGTTCGTCTAGTGTTTTAATAAGGTCTACAAGGATTAGAACCAGTCAACATATGAATTATGAAAATCCTAATCAACCTGAAAAGGGAAAAAAGACCAAATCATGTGGGAAATGGGAGAGTCCTTACAAAACCTTGGAATATCATTCATAAGCATATCTACTATAGACTTGAAAACCAGGAAATATAGGGATCAACTAAGAAAAGTTTGTCAGCATGTACTTCTCAACATGTGAGCCTTCCCAACAGAAATAGGAAGGTATTATGCATGTAACTAATGAAGTGGATAAAAGAGAATTGCAATATTTTGAGAAGCAATACAGGTAGTAAAACCTGAGATCTTTAAGCTTAGCTCTTTCAAAAAGATAATTACCTCATTTTTTTTCCTATGAAATCTGTCATTGTATATTTGATGATGTTTTTCCATGTGTAATCGATTTTTATCAACTTTTTGGTATTTAGCCATCATAAACTGCAACCAACTTCTAGACAATTTTTCTGGGGTCAAACTCTGACAATATGCATCAAAGTGCATTCTACTGCCATGTGTAACTAATCAAAACAAATAAAAAATGTAAAAATCCTGATAGAATTCTACAGTCCCCAAATAAACTAGGGCTCAGAATAAAAGAAAAAGGAATCTCTATTTTGATGGAAAGGACAAATACAAATACAAGATCATTGGCAGTTTCCTCAGAAGAAATTAGCTCTCCAATTGATTTCAAAGTAGGCTATTATCTCACTGTGTATCCTGATAAATATAGCTATAAAAAAGTGGCCAAAATGTTGATTTTATGGTCTATGTAATGCAATGTTGTGGCAAAGTTTAACATTTTCCAATATATGGTTCAAAGGAAGGGTCCCTAATTATCTGTCACAATCATTAGTACTAATAGGTGAATCACTCTTGATAAAGTAAAATATCTCCTCCAACTTCCTTTCCTAGAATCTATATTTCCCATAGTTTTTCCCACATCAGTTTTCCTTCTAGGATGAGAATGTGATCACCAGCTCACTAATGTCATCTGTTTGGCAGTTGTGTTTGAGATTTAGAAAATCTTTTGTTACAAACCAGTTCCATGTGAGCTTGGGTTCCTGGGTGACTCATTCTGGGGAGGCACATCACCCTTGAGAAGACTTAAGACTCTGTCCAAAGTGGAAACCTGGCCCTAGAACAAGGGCAGCTATAAACTGGCTGGCACCTACAGGGCTCTAAGCAGAATCTCTAACTCAATGGCAGTGGTGGGGGTCATAATGTCCCATTAGAAGTGACCAAAGGTATTTCTACTAACATATTAACATAAAAGTTAGGGTGGGCTATAGCTCAGTGGCAGAGTACTTGCCTAGCATGTGTGAGGCACTGGGTTCAATCCTTAGCACCACATAGAGGTAAATAAAATAAAGGCATTCTGTCCATCTACAACTACAAAAATTTTTTTTAAAACCCATAAAAGTTATAGGAACTATGTAAAAACATGGCAGCCAGGACAATTCTTAAAACTAAAACTCCCAAACTGCCTGAACTTAAATATTGCTCAATTGACTAAGCAGAGGCTCTCAAAGACGTTAACACTGCAAGTATAAGCAGTCTTTGGGTTATCAGCTTTAGTTATCAAGTCCAAATAATATTTGAAATGGGTGAATACAGGATTTTTGTATTAAGAGTTTTGGGGAGTTGTAAATTATGTTGCATCTACTGAACTCTTTTAATCTCATTGCATGAAACAATTTATCCACCCTCAGCTTCAACAGTAAAAATGTGAACTATAGAGACTTGAAATAGAGATCTAATTTATTTTATAAACAGGTTTATTTTATTATGGAGAGTGGAATGAATAAAAAGTAATGAATATTTATTAAATTAAATGACAATATAGGAAGCCCTTGCATTTCACCAAAAATTAAACAGCACATCAAGTATGCTTTTAAATTTATTTTATTATCTTTAATGAACTATGGTGAACATTTTACAAATCTTCAGACTGTTACAGTTTTCAGCAGTAAATATAGTAATAACAGCAATAAATACACTGAAATATGAGATTTCTCTGATCAAAGAATACAAAAGAAAGCAGTTGGAAACGAGGACAAAATGCAGACTCTAGATCTGAAAAAGAAATTAATACAAATTCCTTTACAATGTTGGTGTATGGAGAGGTGAGTAATCCATACCTGATAAATGAATGTGTAACTCTGAGCTTCACCTTTCTGGGAAGTTTTGAGGGGCATTATTTGGCCCCCATATCTCTAAAACCCTACAATATGTATTGATAGTAGAGAATTCAAACACACAAAAGGCGATCTGAAAGTGATTGCCAAAGCAAAGAAGTGCTTTTATTCCTCAACATCTGTGATCTTTGTGATAGACTGTGTATTATAAAAGGGCATAATCCCTATACAACTGCATAAAGTCATAAAAATTGATTTTATAAAGTCTCAAGATCATAATATGTATTCAAAAATACATATAGCTGTGCTTTAGTAAAGGAATCCAATAGTTGAGTAATAGCTTTGCCTCTTATATCCAAAGTATATACAAAGGATCCACAAATGTTAACAATTTGTAATCAAAATTACCTAGGTTTATATTTGCAAAAGGCTGTTGGTTTTTAATTTAAAAATTTAAGAAAGTAGTGGATATTGTTTATCATCACTTGGGCTAAGAAAAAGTAGATGGCTTCCACTTTTTTAAACAGGAAATTTGTAAAGTACTCACAAATAAGTCATATTCTTTGATCACTAGAAAAGATAAACTGCCTATAATTCCCAATTGAAAACAATATGTGCAGTGTCCAAAAAAAGGGGGGGCGGGGTTTGTTCTGAAACCAAACAAACAAGTAGTTCAAGAAAAGCCCTTGGGATACATTGTTTCATTTCCTTTACACAGAATGAATAAAATAAGTGGCATACCTGAATGGTATACCTATACCAATAAATCTATTTCACTACCAAGCTGAGAAATGAAACATTTTTACTTAAAGGTGGGGAAAAACATACATGCAATATATTGCGGAGGTACAATATTTTGCTATATTGTTTCTAACTTCATTCCAACATAATTTATTCCAACATAATTTATCAACATATGCTGAATTTTTAAAGGGATTAAATACACAAAAGAAATATGACTTACATGCAAAATTCATTGTTCCAACATGAAACACTAGATCTATATTTTTAAATAAAAACTGCACATCTTTTTAATTTGGGTAACAAAAAATGTACATTTAATATGTTATTATATCCTTCTAATAATGCAAGTCTGTATCAAAGGCACTTCCACAGAGCATTAACTCCTTAACCTTTTCAAAAATCTATTTCATTCATACTACTTTTACTGTATTGTTCTGTATATGACCAATAAAAAGCCTCCTCTAATTGTGAGCCTTATTGGTATTTTAAAAAAGAAAAAAAAAAGTAAGCCTACATATTACCCAACACATTCATCTCTTCTATGGATCGGGGTACTATGTAGCAAACATATGTTCAGGTCTTTTAAGTTCTTTGGGTTACCACAGAAAGGGAGGAGTTATATGACAGAGTAGATGTTTCAGAACTGGTTCCAGGAGAATAATTGGCTGAAGTCTACTCAGGAGGGAAAAGCTGCTGTGTCTCATTGTATATCTACCTACAATTTTACTAAAGCTCCTGTGGCTGTTTTCACTCTTAAGTGGCTTGAGTCTCTATGCTGCTTCTATGTTGAACACTAGAGGATATGAAATAAAGCAGTTTAGTTTCATTTTTCCCCCCACCAAGAAAAGAAAAAGGTACACGAGATGGGTCTTCATGCAATTTTAAAAAAATGGATGGAGCCTTTATTTTTTTAGGACTTATGAATGATACCTCAGTGCTGAAGACACATAATTAAAAATAGATGTTAACTGTGTTCACACTTCGTTCTTTGCTATGATGAAAAGGATAGGGATATAAGACTTCCAAAACTCAGGGGAAAAAAAGCTGAAAAACTACAAGTGATGTAAGGAAAAGCTTACATTTGCCCTGAAACTGAAACTGTTTTCCTCAAACATCTTTTTAAAATGTCAACATTTGACACATATAAATAATATCCTGAAGATATTTTTTTAGCCTCAGGAAAATGGCATTTCTTTTTCTGCTCAATGACATGAAATGATTATTTTTCTCTGCACATTTTGTTAATATTTTGTTTAAAAAATTATCATTTTAAAATCAAGTTTTATAGCCTTTAGTGACTGAATTTGGACTTTTAGAATAAAGGAAATAAAACTCATTTGAGCCTCCATGTTATCAGTGAGCCTTAAACTAAAGTAATAGATTTTTTTTTCCCAGATTGGAAAAAAAAATTTTGATATCTAAGTCTACCCCAGTTTTAAGGAAAGAAAAAATAAAGAAACCTTAAAATTCAAATTTGTTATCAGAGTTTTCATTTCTCAAATTTCTATGTAACTTTTGATTTATTATGTGAAGTTATATCCAAAACGTTGGCACTTCCCCTCTCCAAGGACCAAGAAGCTTCTTGCCCATCTTCCATGAATGTAGGATTTACTTTGGGGATGACACAATATACATGCTATTTATCTCAAAAAAGAAAATGTTCTCTAGTCTCTACAATAACATCAGCGAAAATGTTTATGTGGTGGTTCTTGAGTGCAGGCAGAGAAGGACATCATAGTGACATTTTACAGGGCTGATGCCTGAAGAAGACAGTTTCATTTCTAAGGGATCCATGGGGCAGTCACCAAGGCAGAAGTGACAATTTGGGGAACAGCTTTAGAAGTACACATTTTACTATCTTATTCTTAAGAGTCAGTACCAAATTGGCTAACATTTTCAGATACTAACATCTTGACGCTATTTTACACCTTGAAAGCTTGGATACTTTAAATTCATCACTCAAAATTACAGAAAAGAATAGGCCAGAAAAGGCATTCCTCAATATCATTCCCTCTGATTACTGAATTACCATTTTACTATTTACTCTGCTCAGGGCATGTCCAGGGCCAAGAAGAGGTCACTCAGTCTCAACTTCTTAAGACGTTCATACTGCAGTTTATAACAAGAAGCAAGAACGCACAGCACAAGACAGAGACACAACCACCTTTGGAGCTAATTGATGGGAATTAGGGGGCGCTCCTCTCGCTTCTTCCAGATGTTAGTCTTGCTATCTCTTTTGGCTAGTGGTGGTCTGCCCCGTCTTTTAGAGGGAGATATATTGGCTTCAAAATCTTCAATAGTGCTTTTTCTTCCTGGAGATTCTTCCCCAGGGTGCTCCATAATAACCCCACTCCCTCCATCTAAGATGTGCCTTAAAGCCGGGTCTTCCGGGGAGCAGACAGTGGTGCCACTCTCGCTGCTACTCAGGTCTAAATCTTCTAAGTACAGGATCTTGGGCTGATGCATGCTTTTGATGAATGTTTTCTCCCTCTCAAGCTTTCTACTCGAGTGATGCTCATTCATGTCCACCCCAGAGTCTAGACTCGTATCATTGCTCTGGGTTCTCTTGCCCTTTTTCAGGTCTATAAAGGAGTGCCTTACTTGTGCTACTGGCTTTCCATCAAGAGACACAAACCATGCTCGGGGATGGGGGGAGGGCTTTCCTTTGGACAGCTCCAGGAGGGTCTGTTCTGAAATCCCTTGAAGTTCCGATGAAAATGGAGTCATTACAACAGCTTCATTCAGTGTTCCAGGAACAGAGACAGATTCCAGCAAGCTGTTGGAATAGCGGCTCCAATCTGAGGTCTGAGAAGGCAAGCTCTGTTGACCTTCAAGGACGATATCCTCTTCCCTGGCATCTGGGGTCTGTGTATGGGAATGCATTGGCATTTTGGGCAATGTCTGCGTAAAGTTCTCTCTGTTTACTGGTTCCATCAGTTGGCCATAGACTAACTGGCCCTTTCTTGGCAAAGTGGCTGACTTAGCAGCATGTAACTGCTCTGAAGTGGGGAAAAGATCAGATGTTTGAAGGATGGCGATGGGCTGGCTATAGATATGCATAAGCTGCTCAGGAATGTGGGAACGCCCATACCCCTCCTCATCACCTGTGAGATACCTCTTTTCCTCTTGAGCATCACTTAATGATGAAGATAGATTGTTGCTGATATGTTTTGATTGTTTGGTCCCAACATTGGGCTCCAAAGACTGTGTTGGGTTTCTTGAGTAATTATTTTGATTGACTGATAGAAATGAAACATCTTCATTGTAGATTTTGAAGTTGTCCCGGGTTTTTACCATGGAAACTCTTTCATCTGCTTCTGCCTTTGATGGTTCTTTTTTCTGAGGGCTGTAGGAGGAGTTTTTGGCATTGTATAACTGTGACTTGTCCTCAGCTTTTAAAGCAACTTTAACTGAACTTATATGATTTATGTGTGTTGTTGAAGTTGTCTGATCTCTTTTGAGGACCTCCAGTTTAGTGATATTTCTTTCTCTTTTCTGTGGAGTAACACACTTATCCCTAAAGAGGAGGAGTAGGCAAAAGTTATGATCTAGAAGGTTAACTTTTTAAACACATCACATATGTAGTGCTATTGTTAGAATATATTTTTATTTCTAATCTACATATTTTAAAGACTAATCTATTTCTACAAACTTTGTAATGCACAGAATATGTTGAAGTGATACTATAATTTGATAGTTTTCTGGATTTATGCATATTGACTAATGTTGTTCTTACCTGCAATAACAAAGCAGTACAGCAAAAAATCCAATGACAATAACTATTGTTCCTCCTAATATGGCTGTAAGAAACACTGTGTGATAGGCAGTTATGTCCTTGGAGTCCTCATTCAGACCTGAACCTAGATGGTTCAACATAAACCAAAAAACAAAGAGAAAACATTATTTTAGGTCAAATTTTCAAGTATGTCACATCCTAGATAAGGCAGACTGAATATGTATGCTTGGTTTTGTTTGCTTCCCCCTGATGTCAGAATTCCCCGTGAATTAGCATGAAGTATGCTTTCCCTACCTTTTGAGATTAATAAACTGTTTTGCTTTGACCAATGAACTATGAACACTTTAAATTGATGGTATAGCTCTACCCTCTTACTAAGGCACTCTAATATATGAATAGCATATCCCACAGTGTATGTAACTAATCCTTCAAGCTGAGTTCTGGAATGAGAAAATAGGTTAAACTGAACCAAGCCAAATGCAACAGTACAGCAGTCAGCCTAAAATACTTCTACAAGCCTGGTGCAGGGATGCACACCTATAATCCCAGCAGCTCAGGAGGCTGAGCCAGAAGGATCTCAAGTTCAAAACCATCCTCAGCAAAAGCGAAGCACTAAGCAACTCAGTGAGACCCTGTCTCTAAATGAAATACAAAATGGGACTGGGGACGTGGCTCAGTAGTTGAATGCCCCTGAGTTCAATCCCTGGTACTCCCCCAAAAAACAAACAAAAACACTCATACAATATGGAAAGCAAATAAATGTTTGCTACTGTTAGCCACTGAAAGTGCAGGGTTGGCTGTTACAAAAAATTGGAATCTGGATGCTGAGATGCTGCTAAAACAAAAACCTAAAATATGTAAGAATGGCTTCCAGAACAGGCAAAAAGTAGGGAAAAAATTGTTTCAGAAGGCAGTTAAAATGGTGATTCAAGATATAAAACAGTAACAAAATATTTGGTAAAATAAACCAGGAAAAAAAATATTTCTAACTAATGTGGGCTTTGTTCAATCAGGTTTTGAGACAGAATGTTGTGAGTATTGATTATTAGTTGCATTTAATTTAAAAAAAAAAGAAATTTTAAAGATATATTCAAAAATGCTAAAGCAAGCAAGAATATAAAGAACAGAAAAGTCAGAAAATCCTGGGACTTAAAGAATTAAAAGCTGCAACTCCTTCTGTCTGGGCTCTGCAATAAGAAGACACTGTGATCCCAGGTAAGTTGAACCCAGCTGGGGCACAATGGACCCACTATCCTCTTGTTCTGAGGGAGCACACACCTGCAAATGCTGTGTAATAAGTTTTATTGCAGCAAAAGCTGGCTACTACAATAGGATGATCAGTGTAGGTTAATAAATTCTGAATAAACGTGAATTCTACTGAGAACTAATTTATGAAGACTTCATTTTCCTCTGAGAAGTGTACAATAAGACTAGGTTGTTATCAACTAGATTGTAATATGTATTCAGGGTGATGGTACAGCTGATTTTCTGATAATCTCTACCATGAGAAAACGTCCAGAATAAGGACCCTAAGTGCACCAAGGACACTGGAAGAAAGTGAGGGACCACAAGGTCTTTAAGTCTATTCTTTACATTTTGCATCATCCAATTTTAAAAAAGTAAAGAAATAACAGCAATATTTAAAATATTTGGAATACAGCATTGTGGTTATGCATATAAACCTTGGAACCAGAATGTGTGAATTAGAATCCTGGCCTTGCCATTTATGTTTCTGTGGTCTTGGCAAGTTTCTCTTCTTTGTGTCTCATTTCCCTCATCTATAAATCAGCAATAACAAAAGCCATACATAACCAATGTGGGTTGTTGCAGCTTAAATGAGTTAATAGTTATGAAATACTTAAATCTGTGGTTGGCCCATGGTAAGCACTCAAGTGCTAGCCATACAACACCACGGTTGTTACAGAATGAAATGTTAAGGTTACATAACAGGCTCTTTTGTATTAGCTACAGATTCACAGATGGTGACTAAAAATAGTGTATCATATCTAACAAGTAAATAAATACAGCATTGTTCAATGTAATTTCTCTTAAAAAAAAAAAAAAAGAAGAAACAAAAGTGGCTTATTCATATCTGTAGAACCAAGAGCTACAACAGAAAAAGTATCAATTAGGCAAAAAGCAATTTTTGTTCCTAAATATACATGAAAAAAATATATATATATATGCCTTTACAATAGAGTGCCACTAATAATTAACACTTCACAGGATTCTAGCAGAACTGGTTCTGGAAATAAGAGGTTGGTATTGTTGGACTGGCTCAAATCTTACACTTTCTGCTATTGTCATACATGTATGTCTGCTCGTGTGCTTGTTAGGTACATAGAAGAGGCCAGAATGCTAAAAAAAAATCACATATTAATTCAAATATATATGTAAATGCATATTTGAAACATTGATAAGTGGTTGTTTATTAAACTCTGCACTCATTCACCTATTTTCCTTTAGAAGTCTGAAAATTACTTTTAATCACTTAACCATTCTTTTCCCCCAAGGAATTCTAGAATTCTATTTTTAAATGTTAAAAACAAATTCAATGTACATTTAACCAAATTGTAACCAAAGTAACTCCAGCATACCGGACACTAACCGATCATGGGACTAATTTTGGCTTTACAGTAATATATCCTAAAATATTTAGGGACATTAGTGATTGCGACATTAAAAAATATATATTTAATCTCTTCTGCGGGTTCCTGCCTCAGAGCTCCTAAAAACCCTTGGGATTTCCTAGGTTATAGGAGTCATTTTGGTCTAATGAGATAATTCCTGGTGGGCTCCTGGAAGAAGGATGATCACCAGAGTGAAAGCCCAAACCATAAGGAAGATAGGAACTTGCAGACCAGTCCCACACCCAGCCTCCAGAGTTTTCCACTGAATTTTCCTCCAGAGTTTTCCACTCTCCACAGAGTTCTGTGAGCTAGCACAGCAAATTATTAAACCTAAAAAGGCGATTGTGGGAACTCCCAGTCTGAAGCCAAGACATACAGAAGTGTAGGTAACCTGGGGAATCTGCTACTTGCGACTGGCGTCTGAAGTGGGGGCAATCTTGAGGGATTGCCTGTGGTGTATGAAGATAATTCCAGGTAAGTACTGTCAGGATGGTAGTGTAGTACACTGCAGAGAATGCTCACTAATAACTAGAGAGTCATGCAGTGTAAGGAACGCCCCCACACACACAATTTGTGTCCAAAGTGTTCTGTGGTAACATTAAAAAAACAACAACAAAAAGTTGATTTCTCCCTTTTCAGGGATGACCACATCTGTTAGCCCTAACATTCATATATTGGATCCTTAGCTCCCAGTGTTACCATATTTGGAGACGGGGCCTACAAAGAGGTAATACAGATTAAGTGAGGTCATAAGGATAGGGTCCAAATCAGATAAGATTTGTGTCATTGTAAGAGGAAGAAGAGACACCACAGAAGTCTGTTTCCATGTATGCACAGAGGAAAGGCCATATGAAGACTTTATTAAAAAAAAACTATCATCCATCAGCCAAAAAGAGAGGTCTCATCGACCCTGAGAGCACCCTGATCTTGGGATTTCCAGCTTTCAGAGTGTGAGAAAACAAATTTCTGTTGTTTAAGCTGCCCAATCTGTAGTATTTTGTTATAGCAGCCAGAGCAGAAAAATACAATATCCAACTCCCCCTGTTTAAGAACAACAACAACAAAAAAAAAGGAATACTCAGATGAATACCTATTTCTTGCTTACTTAATTATGAGCAAAGTCAGAGATATTATCAAGTTATACATACTTCTAATAGTGGAGTGTTGCTTTGACTATTATGTTTGCAGAATCGATTTTTCAAAGGCATTACTAGAAGGCGTCTAAGTGAGAATCCCATAATTCTATTTTAGTACTCTGTCACACACAAAATCTTTTACAATAAATAGATAAGCTAGAAAAGAACTTCTGGGCTGAAGGTTTAGTTTAGTAGTATCATGCACAGGATGCTCTGAGTCCCCAGCACCAGAACAGTTTAAATTGAACTTAAACTGTTTTTAGAAATTATATTGGCTTTTGTAATTCAAATGATCACATAGAAACTAGTCCTTTTGGATATATATTTTAGTGGAAGTACACTTTTCTGTAAAACTCAAATATTCCTGGGTTATTTTTTTTACTTAAAATGAAATAACTAGATTTGAGTTTAGGCATCAAATATTAATTGTTCTTTTTAATCAATATTTCATTATTGTTGCAAACTGAGAATAGGATAAGGCCAGACAGCTGGCCAGACTGCATGATATTTTACAACATGAAGAACAAAGGTAACCACCCTCTGATTTGTGAATAAATAATCTCATAAGCACTAAGTTCAAATAGAAACAGAAAGAATATCCTTCTTGATCACATATGGCTAATGGCTCACATGTCATCTACTGGAATAGTAAATATATTGCTTTCATTTTTTAAAAAACAGCCATGTGATCTTGCATGTTTTAAAATTCAAATGTTTCCAATGTCAAGTAAAAATCAAACTGGATTAAGAATGCTTTTCAGAAAAAACTCGGAAATAATAATTACTATAAAGTTAGATTAGAGAAAACTACAGAGAAGTTATGTGCAAAATGTCATCCACATCCTGGATCAGAGTGTGTACTGCAACTATTTTTGACTAGCATAAACAGCCAGGGAGTAGCTTCCTCTCAGCTAGGAGCCAAAGCACTTCAAAAGCCAAAAGAATGATCTGTGATACTCGATCGAAGATGGAGGAATTATATATGTATTTAACTTTCAATCCCAAGTCTTCCCTAAAACAACACTAAAAGTTTTGCTTTGTTTTGATCCTATAAATACACAATCTACAAAGATAAAAGAAAATTGAGATAACAGACAAGAGCAACAAAATGTTGAAAACTAGAAAGTTGACTTAACAAAGCTTGGTATAGGGAAAGCCCTGAAGCAACTCGATTTCTGCCAGCAAACACCCAAAGGCCCAGAGAGCGGTAGCAAGCCCACCATTCAACCAGTTTGGACGACAGCAGGTTTGAGGATCTTTCTTTATTCATAAAAATTTAATGGATAGAATAAGCAGTCATTCAAATTTTTGAGAAATTTTCTGCATGAGATTAATGTAGAGTCTTCTTAGGTTTAGATCATCTGATACCATGTTAAATGGAAGAAAATAAGATACACATTTATCCTAGAAAATTATAGTTCTTCCCTAGTGAATAATTCTTGGTTTGTGGCCACCAGCCCCCACACACCTTCTGTTAGAAATGTCAGGTCAATTTTCATTTGGTATATCACCTATATTCTCTTCAAAACAGTCTGGAGACACTATTCTCCAAGAGCCTTTTCTTCCCCAGCTCCCACAAGAGATGTGCTTACTACCCAAGCAAATTCTTCACCCCTGGGATAATCAGGAATCAAATGAGAAAAAATGCTGGAAAGCAGTGGAATTGGCCATCACACAGCAACAACCTGGCAAGGACAGCAGAGAGAGTCCCCTAACCAGCCCCTGTGGAGCTGCAGAGATTCTGCCTTTTAGCATCTGGTTGTCAACCTTCTCTAGGACCCTATAAATTCCCCATATGCTTTTAAACTTGTTTTAAATTATCCAAAATGTTTCTGTTGCTTGCAACAAAAAGCATCAACTGATCTAGATAGAATTTATTCATGAAAAACATAAACTAAGAAATATTTGATTTGAATAAACTTCATTGTTTGCAGACTTATGGGACACTCTAACTATAAGGAACCTTAGAGTTTATGGAGCTTAATCTTCTCTTCTGTGCATGGAAAAAAAGAAAAAAGAAGAAGAAAGGGGAAGATGAGGAAAGTAAGTGCTTTGCCCAGTATCAGACAGTTGATAAGTGGCTGAGTGGTGGTCCATGAATATCAAATCCAGCATGATATCTAGATTATTTAAAAAAATTACTTTGTTTGACTTTCACAGTACCTCTAGTTCCTGGAAGTGGAGCTGCTATCCAGTAGCCCAAATGTGGTGCATCATAAGTCCAAATTAAGTGATTGTTATATTCTTTGACCATTCCCCGGCCATGGTTTACCCAAGCACCTGAAAAGAAAGGTAAGCAAAACACTAATTAGCTACTATTATGTATCTTTAGGGTGATAGAAATTGGTTGATAGTAATGTGAAGAATACAGAACTTTTTGAAAAATTATGAAAACCATGACAATATATTATCAGGTAATGCATATTAAACATTAAATTATATTTAGAATCTATTATAATATGTAAAATATAATTATTTGAATGATTTGTTATGACCAAAGGAAAAAAATCATTATAAATAAACTAAGAATGCAGACATACTTAGAAAAATCATGACTTTCCAATTAGTGCTCAACTTGTGTATGCTCAGATATCTTCGAAGGTTATAAGTAGTGGAATCCCAATGTAATCAATAAATGGTTATTGGTCCTCTGTCCTGGGAATTTGATTAAAAACTTACAGTGTATGTTTTATGACCTTATCAAGTTATTGAATATTGTTTTGTTCTACTATTGGTATAGTTTTTTAAGAACTTATTTTTTTAACTTTAAAAAAATGTTATCTATTCTAGTAAAATCTTGCCATCTAGAGAAAACATTTCAGTAAAGTCCTTAACTTTTATGAAGTTTTATGAATGTACAAATTGCATAATAAAGTTATTATAGGTTTGTTGTATAGGTATATATTTGTATTTTGGTGTATTGACTTGTTACAGTAAATTATTTACAACATGTAAAACAATGTCTATTTTATTTTTCAATTGACACATTTGTATATATTTATGATAATGTGATACATGTAGACAATGTATAAACATAAATTTCTCAATTGCCTTAATCAAATTTTTAGATAAGCTCACATCACCTATCAGGAAAAAAAAAACTAAGAGGATAATTTTTAATTTTTTTGTAAGTAATTAATGTTGTATTTTTTCCTGTACATTATATATTTGCACCAATTCCTCCATGGTTATATTAATCAAAGTAAGGCCGACTTTAGTCACTAAACTTAGTGCATAAAATTATGTTACTGAAAACCTAGAACTGCATCAAATTCTAAGACAAGACATTCAACAGAAAAATATTCAAAATATATTCACCTAGCTAACTTACCTGTGTTCATATCAAATGTCCAAGCAGGTATGCGATCCCCCACATTTATATCATTTGTATGTAAAAGGGGAAGAGAAACTTGAATGGAGCCATCCACCTTTAATTCTTTTCCTCCAGAATATATTTTCACACATACTGCAGCAAGAGGAGTCAGTTCAATATTTTCAAAACCTAGAAAAGACAGTTTAATAGAATCATGTACAAACAAAGGTTGCAGTTATATAGTAATTGTTATGGATCTAAACTACCTGATTTCTCCATTTCACTCAGGGTTATGCATCCTTTTGCGTGGGGGGGGGCAGGGTTGGGGATTGAACTCAGGGGCAATTGACCACTAAACCACATCCCAAGCCCTATTTTGTATTTTATTTAGAGACAGGGTCTCACTGAGTTGCTTAGCACCTTGCTTTTGCTGAGGCTGACTTTGAACTCACAATCCTCCTGCCTCAGCTTCCTGAGCCGAGTTATACATTTTAATGTCAAATAGTTATTGAATCCACATTAAGGATTTTTATAATGTCATTTCAAAATACTTTATATATATAATTTATGCAATGTAACAGTGACAAATCAGTAGGAATCTCAGTTTCCTAATTTTCTCAGAGTCGTCTGATTTAAGGGATCTTGAATCTAACTGAATGCTTTTAAAAATGAACTAAAAAATAAACAAACATGCCCAAATAAAGGCTCTACTGTACCATACCATTAATCCAGTTACAGGTTTGCAGCATCTGGCCCTGCTCCTCCCAAGACCATCTGTTTCAAGGAGGGCCACAACAAACAGTCATGGCTGCACTACTTAGTAAAAAGTATTCTTATTCAAAATACAATTATTAATCGCTAGGTTTGGCAATTCAACATAAAACAAAACCACCCACAATACCATTATTTAATGAAGGTGATATGCTTTGATATGTACTTACTAATACTATAGTGAAAAGAATTAGTATAATTGAGATTAAGAAACTTAGATTTTAAATATTAGTATCACTTAAAAATTCAATGCCCCAAAAGTAGGAGAAAAGCAGGTTAATAGAAGGTTGATTTTACTGTTTTCCTAAAGGGTTTTGTTTTGGTACCAGGAATTGAACCTAGAGGTGTTCAATTACTGAGCCATATCCCCAGCCCTTTTTATTTCTTGTTTTGAGAAATCACTAAGTTGCTTAAGGCCTCACTAAATTGCTGAGGCTGGCTTTGAACTTATGATCCTCCTGAGCCACTAGGATTATAGGCATGTGCCACCCTGCCCAGCTGCTTTCTTGATATTTTAAATATTTGATTATATAATTGGTAGAATGACTTCTGAAATATCAGAAGCTATCTACAGACTTCTGACTCTGGAGGAAAAAGCATAGAAACTGCATTTCTTTTGTTTTTGAAATATAAACAATGCCCAAATTATAAGATGTACCAGAATATTTACAGTAAATAAAAATATGGTTAGATGTATCATGTTAAAATTCCAGTTTTAATTTCTATAAATAATTAATTATAGACTAAGTACTTTACTAATACATGATAAACAGAAAAATTATTCTTTTTTACATCTTATTTGCTTTGACTTCAAAGCTTAAGTTTTATGCACTCAGTTACTGTTTATTATAAAACCTCAAAGGTACCACACATTAATATGGATCACAAAGATATGGTAAGTACATGATCTCTTTTTGTATTACCTACTGTATATTTTTAATTGCTTATCACTGTCAAAAATCTTTGTTTCTTTAATCATGGTCAGCTTCTCTCCCACCTGAATGTAAGCACATGACAATTCAGAAAGGCAATGAATTAGGTGATCTAGGAAGAATCCCAAGGAGGGATATTTGAGCTATAGTCATATGGTAAGGAGCTACCCAAGCAAAAACCTCAAAGAATACCCTTCCAGGAAGAATAAACAAGTACTAAGCTCCCAAACCAGATGTCACCCTGGTAGGTGTGGCCCAGGGCTTGGAGGGCAGAAGGAGACAGAAGCCATAATGCAGGGCCTTGGAGAATATGGAAAGTAGTTCATTTTCATTATTACTACTACTACGAGACCTAGGTCTTCAGTTAGTAGAAAGGGCAAACACTGAATCACTGAAAATGTTCAGTTAAATATAACAATTTGTTGTAGTAAATTTCCTGAAATACTAATATCAAATAATCATAGTGATACCATACATATTTTGTAGACTAGTTCACTTGTTAGTGATCTAATGTTAGCACAAATCAAGCATTATATAATCTGCTGAGTAACTATTTCAAAATACATATTAAAGTCCATCAGCTGGCTTTCTGAAGTCCCTGCTTCAACCCCATCCCTTAGCTGTATGTAGTCAATGGCTTCACAAACCATAAAGATTGACACCCCATTTGAGATAAGGTCAACTCAAAGGAGGACATAAAAGGAAATGTGTGAAAGACAATGAAAAAGTCAAAAGAAACTTTTGACTTACAGAGCTCTAGAACTTCACAGTCCAACAGAGTAGCCACCAACTGCATGTGGATATTTAACTTAAATCCATTTCCTTATTAAATTACTGGTCATATTTCAAGGCTCAATGGCCATATGTGGCTACTGGCTACCAGGCTGGACAAAGCAGAAGAACGTTCCCAGATGGGCAGCACTGCTCTATAACTTGAAATGATAGTGACATTCTCAGGATAATCAAACATTTAATGAACAATTTCAAAAGCAGGTAGTAGAGAATGTGAAGACATGGAACTCATTTTGACCCCTTCCCACTGTATCCAGTGAGTCTTGTCCATAATACCCCCAACACAACTGTATCTTCATTGCCACCATCCTATACATGCTTTCATTTTGAGCATGCTTTAATTTATACCTAGGGAAATCTTGTCAGGTATCTTAGATTGGCTTCCTCAAGAAGCAGAACATCAGATAATCTGAGCTTAGACTGTTCATTTGGAAGGTAATCTCTAGAAGCATCTACCATTCAGGAAGTGGAAACATTATACTGAAGGAAGCCAACAGAGGACATGTCAATAAGCAGATTATCACTGTGGCAACTCCACCTCAGTCCCACTAGGGACAGAAGCCTAGCTTAGAACTGTCCTAGCCAAAGCAAGGAAAACACAGTATTAAGTCTCCTTTGCCCCCTGTAAAGGCCAAGCCTGCTTGAAGGACCAGAGAATGTCATCAGGCAGTCACAGATGTGTGCAATAGGAGACAACGTGATAGCAGAAGAGTGGGGGTCATCTGGCTAGGCACTGATACATCAGCTATGGCAGGTTAGAAAAATACCTATGTACCCCAAAGGCCCATTTGCCCTTCTTACTCTCATTTATAACTGCTCCTCAAATGAAATGAAACAAATTTGACATAACCAAAACCACCAGAATTATAAATTGTTTGAGGTAGAATTTCAGTTGTTTCAATAAGTGGTAGAAATCATGGAACAAATGTGGATATATTCTTAAGTATGAAATTCCACCATTCCCTTAACTTTTAAACCATGACTAATATTAATATAGTAAAGCTGTTGACTTTGGAAAAGATGTGTTTTCAATATTTATTTGTATTTCACCCACAGAGAATAGAGAGAGAGAGAGAGAGAAATTACAATATTTACTCCAACCTATAAACTTAATAACCTTTTCTATATCTTAATAATCATGGACACTTCTCATCAGTTTAATAAAATTGAATAGGAGGTCAAATTACAAAAAGATATGTATAAATATCTTTGAATCTCTATTTGTATGTGTATTTTTAATTTTGCTATGTTTTATAATCTGTTATTTTTATATTTTGCTTACATGTTTTGGATCAAATGAAATTTAATGAACTAAAACAAAATTTTCATTATTTTGAAATAATGCATGCCAAAGACTTAGGTATAATTGTTTTGTCATTGAATAAATGGGAATTGCTTATAAACATTTAACTCAATTTGTTTCAAATGTGACATGTATTCTCTAAAGTTGAATATCAAATTTCTATTAACTATCTAAATATCCAAATATATAATGTTTGGTTTATATGTGACTATTTCTTATAAGTAGTATTACATTATGTAAAAACTAGAAAATACCTGGTTTATTGAGAGTAATTCCAGTGGTATACAGAAAATTGTCCACTTTCAAAAATTGTTGTAGAACTGTAAGAAAGCCGGTAACGTTGCTAATATGATGGTTGTCAGGAAGTTTAATTAAGGCTTTTGAAAACTGAACACTTGGTTGAGATTTGGCATCTGGAAAAAGGAAACCTCATTAACAAATAGATAAAACAAATGCATGTTAAGTATATCACCATTGGTCAGGATTTCACTTGAAAGGAAGTGGTTATAATTATTTTTAAATGTCACTATCATGCCCTCACATAATTATTTTAAATTCAGAACTGAGTAAGAACTTGTCCCTTTCTTCAGATCACACAAAAGCACCTTTGTACTGTTTGATTCTTTTGCCCAGAATTTCTTCATCGTTTTTTTGGATTTCACTCTAAGGAACCACATACTGACCCTTTTTAGTTCATATGGTTCACTTAGGGTTTCCTTTATTTTCCAAAATGAATGGACAGTGTATGCCAGGAAGGCTGAAACCAGTCAAAAGCATTTTATTATTCTCTTGGTCAAAGTGATTTGTCCAAAAATAGGCCTTTTCCCAAGCACAGTAATGAGATATCATGCGAGTTTTGCTTGAACATGGTGGGAATGGGAACTTGGTTTACCTCTACAGGATTTTCTGTGAGCAGAATCATATCTAGGAGTAGCAACAGCTGTCTTGTGACCAAAAATGAGAGCTTGTTTAAAAATTGAGGCAACATTCATACAGTGGAGAGTTTAGAAACAGAGAAAAACTAGTTTTCGGTAATTTCAACTGAAGTACTGATCAAGCACATCTAAAGTGGGTCCAACTAGGGGAAGAGGGCTTCCCTTGGGTGGAAGCTTGTTTAGGACTATATTATCAGCTCTTTGCAACAGAAGGTGTCTTTGATGGCATTTGGCCCCATACTTAGGTGGGTAGGTTCTCTATTAGGTACCCAAGCATTCATTAAAAGTCTTCCAAATACCAGTTCCTCAATTTATAAATATTATCTTAATTCAATAACTTTGAATTGACTATCTTTTAACCTTTATCAACTGAGAACTGAGAACTCACTAACAATACTGATATTTCTGTAACCAATACATTTATTTAAGTAAAGGACCAACTCCTAAATAAAATTAGAAATTATTAGAAACATCAGCTTTTATTTTGGACTTTAATAAGAGCACTGATAAAAGCAGAAGAAATAAGTTGAATTATTAATAGAATGGGAAAAAAGCAATTTTTAAAGGGTTGTGTGATATTAAATAATAACATAATGTAAACTAATTCTCAGAATCACTCTCTATTTGATTTTTGATGTGTAAAGCCAGAAAAATAACTCCCAGAAAATAGAAGGTTAAATAAAAACAGCACAATCACATATAACTGTTCCCTTATTTGACAGAATAACCCAATACCCTCATATCACTTACAAGTACTATCTACAACTTACTCTTAAAATATGTGGCTTAATTGTGTTAATATACCCTTGAAAATGAGCACTGTATGCAAAATATCCAGTTGAGCATTCTGAAGGATTCCCAAAGTTTCTGATTCATCCTTTCATCACAAATACATTCTCATGCCAAACACTATCACTGTACAAACTGAAGAGCTTTCTGTTTATAAATTTTATGAAAATGTACAATGTCTACAAAAGTTTTAATACCACCAGAAACACCCATCCTTTCTTGCTTGTCTTTACCAATAGGTCCCCTCCCAACAGGACCTGCCAAGGGATACCCAATACTGTCCAGACAAATGAGTCCTCCTCACTGCTTGGTACAGAGGCCAAGGAGTGGACAGGACATGCTCAGACAGGTCCAATGCATGGATTTCAGCAGAAAGAACAATTTCTAGTAGGGTTTGAAGAAGCCCATAAGGGGTAAGAAAATGTAAAAAGACCAAACTGAATAAACCCAACACATAAGTGGGCTATGGAGAACCGTATTTTAATGGGGCCCCAGCAACATAATACGTGACCTCTGAAGATACGTGGTTCCTACTTCTTCTGATCCCTCCAAACACAATTCCACATCCTCCATTCTGTCATACCCGAGCAGAATTAGTGATTCAAAATTCTGCCAAATTTCTTGACAGCTCAGTAAGAGGTCTACTACCTCACTCAGTAAATTATTCCAAGATTAACCAGGCCCAAGTTCAATGTTTCCCCTCCCCCAATAATAGTATTAAGTTTTCTCCTAAGTACCAATTAAAGGGCCTGGGGAGTTAAGGTAAGGACCAAAGGATCATCTTCAGAGTTGGAAAAGAAGAACAGGAGGACTCAGCTTGAATCAGTACCCCCAATAAGGCCATTTGCATTCTTTCCTTTGGGATATGCAAGTAGGACAAGCTATATCTGCCTAGCAGATCCACTACCCAGTCTGAGACCTCTCTCACCCAAGCAGCAAGGTTAACCCAAGGGACAAAAAAGGAATGACCTGCAATCGGAGAGCCCAGAAGTTCTCTGGGACCTTTTCCTTATTTCACCAGCCACAATGCCCCAGTGAGAGAAGTGATGTAAAGCACAGACAGACACTGTTTTCAGTATTTTCTAAAATCAACTATTCCCATATGGGTGTTAAAATAGTAAAAGAAAAAAACAATTCCCAGAATAATGTTTTCTATATCTATATAAAACACATAATATAGTTTTATACTAAGATGAGAATCAGTTCAGATTATAGTCAATACTAATCACTGACCAATTTATGTTTTTCCCAAGTTATAATCCATATTAATTCACTTACATAATAATCATTTCAAGTGTAAGTAAGAATTTCTATACTTACCAGCTAATTTTCCAGTAATCAAAACAGTGTCTTCAAATAGCCATATATTTGCTTGGCTTTGTGGGAACAGTGAAAGTGTAATTGATGAATAAACTGTGAAATATAGCACAATTAAAACATTTAATGTAGGGGAAAAACTGAGACCAATATAGTTCTATCACAGAAAGTCCTAAAAAGTGGAAAAAAGCAAACTACTTGATGGGAAGAGCAATTTAAGACAAAGGAAGAATGGATATGAAATATGACAGAGAAAAATAATAGAAAAAATATTAACATTACTATTTTATTCTATTGGTCTTTTCTATTTCAAATAGTTTGACCAAGGTGACTTATGAAGTTCTATAATGGGACCCAGATGCAAATGATTAAGTGCTTAAATAACTGTGCTATTTTCTCTGTATAATTGTTCTTCAGTTCTTAGGATTTTGAAAAAAAAAATTTTGGCTTCATGACTCAAGGTTCTTTAACTAGAGATACTTATGACATACCTACTCTCCACTTTTAACTGTCCATATAAGATCACAATAATACTCTTTTGCTTACAAGTTAGTATGTCAACCGAACTCAGAGTTGGCAGAGGAGGAACCAATTTAGCACACAGAAAATGATTCACAGGCAACATTTAGTAGTTATGCTGGATGAGTAAGGGCGGATCATTTGAAACAACTTATTTTCTCCATTTTTTATTGGCACATTATAATTACACATAATGGAATTCAATATGCTATATTTGTACATGCACACAACATAATTTGATCCATCTCATTCCCCAGGACCTTCCCTTTCCTTCCCATCTCCCTGCCCCTGATTCACTTGGTCTATGTTACTGATATCCCTTCTATTATTATTTCAATTAGTATATTATAACTAAATTGTTTCAAAATTGGGGTCAAGAAACTGAGACAAAATATCATCTTATAAATAAGAAAAATCAAAAAAATAAGGCACATGCCTGTAATCTCAGTAGCTTGGGAGGCTGAGGCAGGAGGATCATGAGTTCAAAGCCAGCCTCAGAAAACATGAGTCGCTAAGCAACTCAGTAAGGTCCTGTCTCTAAATTTAAAAAAATGCAAAATAGGGCTATAGGGCTGAGGATGTGACTCAGTGGTCAAGTGCCCAAGTTCAGTCCCTAGTACCAAAAAAAAAAAAAAAAAATGAATAAGTTTTGGGAAACTATCAAAACCACAACTTCTCATTTTGTATCTTTACCCTATGCTAAGTAAGCATCTAAAATGAAGAAAAATAACACAGTATCCTCAAGCCTCTTAGAAGACAAAACACATTTACATGGAAATAATTTTAATACTTTTAGATATTTAAAAGACCGTTAAAGGAAATATGAAAAAGGGGGGAAATGCTAAAAGCGTACAATGATGGGTGAAAGTAAAATGAAATATACTTCTAGTTACTTGCACAGAAAATGACTTGCCAAATGAAAGTGTAATTTCAATTTCAGGATACATTAGGATTTGAAGTAGTGGATTTATTATACTGGAGAGGAGGTGGAGAGATTGTAGCCTGGACCTCAGGAGGATTACAAGCAGGGCCTTAACCCATATTTGTATACTTTCTTTGTAAGAGGGATTTCCCTGACAGCTTCTTAAGGCTACAAAACCTGGGGAGAATCTTTCTAAACCTCACTAAAATTATACTTTGATTTCTTTTCACTTAAAATTTTTTTCTTACTATAAAAGGGATATAATCTCCATGGTAAAAATGTTAAGAAATACAAAATGATGGTTATTGCAAAACCCCACAGAAACAATCATTAATATTATATCCTTTGATAATTCTTACTGTGATTTTTAAAATAAGTATAATATACAGAATATTTTCACACTGCTTTTGTCATTTAATAACATCAGCACTTCTGTCTCTAAACAGAGTCTCTTCATAACGTATGTAAGGCCACATGTCTCGTTTGTTAAAGCATCAAGGTTTACGTAAGCCCTATACTACGTGCAATAATATTATAGATTTAGATTTCTAATAGTTCCAATATTTTTGTAATAATAGTGAACTAACATCTGGTGGACGAATGTCTTCCACTCTATTATTTGTATGTTTGTTTTCACAAGAGATTCTAGTAAGTTTGTTGATAAAGACTCTGAAGTCATTAATGCTACTGCCTGCTGCTTCCTTACCACATTAATGCTCTCCTTTACAAATCTATTAATTTAACCAAAACGCATAATGCAAGTTCCTCTGACACTAATCTAGGTGCAGGTTTTTTTTTTTTTTTTTTAATTAATTTTTATTGTAGGTTGTTCAAAACATTACATAGTTCTTGATATATCATATTTCACACTTTGATTCAAGTGGGATATGAACTCCCATTTTTACCCCATATACAGATTGCAGAATCACTTCAGTTGCACAACCATTGATTTACATATTGCCATTCTGGAGTCTGTTGTATTCTGCTGCCTTTCCTATCCTCTACTATCCCCCCTCCCCCCTCCCCTCCCCTCTTCTCTCTCTACCCCCTCTACTGTAATTCATTTCTCCCCCTTATATTTTCCCTCCTTTCCCCTCACTTCCTCTTGTATGTAATTTTGTATACCCCTGAGGGTCTCCTTCCATTTACATGCAATTTCCCTTCTCTCTCCCTTTCCCTCCCACCTCTCATCCCTGTTTAATGTTAATCTTCTTCTCATGCTCTTCTTCCCTACTCTGTTCTTAGTTACTCTCCTTATATCAAAGAAGACATTTGGCATTTGTTTTTAAGGGATTGGCTAGCTTCACTTAGCATAATCTGCTCTAATGCCATCCATTTCCCTCCAAATTCTATGATTTTGTCATTTCTTAATGCAGAGTAATACTCCATTGTGTATAAATGCCACATCTAGGTGCGGGTTTGAAACTGGAACTCACTTTCTTAAAATTTGTTCTAATTAGTTATACATGAGAGTAGAATGCATTTTGACACATCAAACATAAGTGGAGTATAATTTCTTATTCTTCTGGTTATACATGATATAGAATAACACTGGCTGTATGACTATACAACCTAGGGTAATAATGTCCGATTCATTCTATTATCCTTCCTACCCATATCCATCCCCTCCCTTTACTCCCCTCTACTTTAATCTAAAGTAACTGTATACTTCCCTAGCTCCCCACCACCACCATTATGGACCAGCATCCACATATCAGAGAAAACATTCAGCCTTTGGTTTTCTGGGATTGGCTTATTTTGTTTAGCATAATATTCTCCAGCTCCACCCAGTTACTGGCAAATGCCATAATTTCATTCTTCTCTACTTTTTAAAAACTTTTCCATGGTGAAAATCTTAGAAGTGTGTATTTGGTGTTCAGCTCTTGGTTTATTAGGAAGGTACAGCATGCTATTTTGTTAACCAATTATTTGTATTTCCATTTTTGAACACTGTTAGGTCATCACATGGTCCATTCACCTCATTTAGGGAGGGCATTGGCACTTGCTTACTGATTTGTGAAAGTTCTTCCGTATCAAAGACGTCATCTCTTACTGTTTCACATACATTTCCAACCTCAGTGGCTCTATGCACAGGAGTTTGAGGGCCTTTTGCTGTTGTGGCTTTTTGATGTACAGGAGTCTGAGCCTTTTGTTTTTTAAAAATGATGAACTAACTTTTATGACATCTTTTACTGCTTTTAATTTAAACAGATCATTCCTAATTCAAAGTTCAGACAGGTTTTTTCTTTATATTTAATATTATTTGATTGCATCTGCTCTCTTTGAACAATGTATGTTGGCATATGGATCCAATTAACTCATTCCAAACAGTTTACCAAAACAGCTCTATACCATTGATATTTCACTTTTCTCAATGATTTATAATGATTCCTTATCCCAGAATACATATTTAATATGCTCAATTTGTATCACAATACAATTTCTTAGTCTGGAATGGCAAATGGCCCCTAGCAAATCTTTTTTTTTTTTTTTAAACAAAATGAATTAAGATTATAAACCAATTTAAGGAGAAGTGAATCTGGGGGTTGTGGTTCAGCAGTAGAGCACTCACCTATCATGTGTGAGGCCCTGGGTTTGATCCTCAGCACCACATAAAAATAAACAAAATAAAGGTATTGTGTCCAACTACAACTAAAACATAAGTATTTAAAAAAAAAGTAGTAGTAGTAAAATCATTACTATATTCAAGCTTCCTAAAAAGAAACATATTTTTCCAGTTATCCAGGATTTTGGCTTATTCAGTTTTTTTGTAGTGGTTGATTTATGTGTGTGTGTGTGTGTATTTTTATGTCTGTCATATTTGGTAGTTTTAGTTTCCTAACACACATAGCTGTTTTAAGGTTTTTTTGTTTGTGTTTTTGTTAGGTTGCCCTAAATAACGTTATTGTTCTGAGAGAGATTCTTATCATTATTTTTCCTAACTGGTTACTATTGCTGAAATATAAGAACATATACTAATTTGCACAAATGCTAATTTTGTGATCAATAAATCTTGAAATTCCACTGATTTTAAGAATTTTAAGATTGATGCTCTGTAATTTTCTAGGAATATGATCATATCAAAAAATAATGGGAGCCGGTGCACATGCCTGTAATCCCAGCAGCTCAGGAGGCTTAGACAGGAGGATCATGAGTTCAAAGCCAACCTCAGCAATAATGAGGCGCTAAGCAACTCAGTGAGACCCCGTCTCTAATAAAATACAAAATTAGGCTGGGATGTGGCTCACTGGTTGAATGCCCCCGAGTTCAATGCCTGGTACCAAAAAATAAAAATGGTTTGATCTTCTCTAATAGTAATCCCTTTTTCCCCCACTTGTAACAGCTTTTTACTCTAAGAACCTCTACAGTGTAAAATAGTATGAATATCTGTGTTTATTTATTTTAGTAGGATCACGTCTAATATTTTAATTAGGTATGTTTGTGAAATCCTTACCATGTTAAGCATACCTTCATTATTATGGGATTTTAAAGACTTTATTTACATATAGATTCAAATATTGATATTATAAGACAGTAGTTATAATTTGTTCTATTAATATGATACATAAAGTTAATAGAGTTTAACATAGTTATCATCCCACAATCCTACAAGAAAAGAAAACTACTTGGTTTTAATAGGAAGTTACACTTAAACAATGATAAACAACTTCTTACTATTCTGTTTTAAGAATGTTTCCTTTGGAGTTACAGGTAAGATTGGTCTATAGAAGAAAGAGAACACACACATAAGAGCATCTATTGATATCACCTCTATTAGATCTTAGGATCACAGTACATTAGTTTTGTGAAAGATCTGGAATACTTTTAAAGTAATCTTTGAATCAGGTTATTTTTACCTAGAATATTCTGGGCCTACTTCATCAGAAACCAGTATAATCATTTGTGTATCAGAAAGTTTTTCATTTTATTGAACTTTTTAAGCTTACTGCCAAATTTGGTGTGCAACATTTTATGAGTCTGAAGTTTTTATGTATGACTCTGAAGTTTTTATGTATTCCTCTTCTTTTCCTTGTCTTTTATTGCCTGTTTTCTGTTTAGGTTAGCCAGATACTGTGTTTTCTTTTAAATTTCAAAGAATCAGTATTTTGTCAATCATCTCTTTTTTTATATTTTCCTGTATATATCAATCCACTTTAATCTTCATTAGTTCTTTTGGATCATTTTACCTGGTTTCTTCTTTCATTATTGTTTTTCTGTTTATTGCATAAATAGTGTGGTTAAGTTCTTTCTTTGGGGGAAAAAAAAGCATATATTTAAAACACAAATCACATTAAGCTCATTTCTATTATGTTTTTCTGATTATGACTTTATTCAAGTTTTACTTGTTTAAATCTTATTTTTCATTTTGTTTATCATTAACAATTCAAGAATTCAAATGTTTTCAATATGAAACCAAGTGAATTATCTAAATTCTAACAAGAACCCTACAGTAAAAAGAAACTGATAATATAATGGGTCCTCCTTCCAATCAGTCAGGCTTGCATTTCAGTATCTTGTGTGGCACAACTTTCCCAATATCCAATTAGTCACGCTAAGCCCTGCCAATGCTTTCTTCAGTTTGTCTCTCGTATTCCCCTATCCTTTTCACTCCTTCTCCTAATCCAGGCTGTGGTCCCTGCGCACCAGGAGCGCTGTCACAGTTTCTTAGTCAGGCTATCTGAGTCAACTTTAACACTGTTGCTTATACACTGTTGCAGAGATGCAGTTTCTATATTTAAACTCACTGTGCTCAAGAATCTACAATGGCTGCCTTACTATTTAACATACAAATCTAATTCTTTTGTCTAATCTTTTCCAAAGGTTCTTCCATCATCTGTCCCCACAACCTGGCCCACCCTGCTTTTCACTAATCCTTTGAAAATACCAATCAATCTATTACCACCTGCAGCACAATTCCTTTAAGCTTCTTTAGAAGAAAAATGACTTCATGATTGCTGTGGCTTGAATGTTTATGTCCCCCCAATTATGCTGAAATCTAACCCCAAGGTGATGGCATTAAGAAATGGGGCCTTTTGTGTGGTAACTAGGTCAAGAGGGGAGAGCTTTCATGAATGAAATTAGTGCCCTTTAAAAATAGGCCCAAGGGAACTCCTTTTGGCCCCTTCCACCAAGTGAGGGCACAGTGAAAAGGTGCCATCTACATCCAGAAAGCAGACCCTCACCAGACACCAACTCTGAGGGGAAAGGAGGGAAAATATAAGGGGGAGAAATGAATTACAGTAGAGGGGGTAGAGAGAGAAGAGGGGAGGGGAGGGGGGAGGGGGGATAGCGGAGGATGGGAAAGGCAGCAGAATACAACAGACTCCAGAATGGCAATATGTAAATCAATGTGCAACTGATGTGATTCTGCAATCTGTATATGGGGTAAAAATGGGAGTTCATATCCCACTTGAATCAAAGTGTGAATTATGATATATCAAAAACTATGTAATGTTTTGAACAACCTACAATAAAAATTAATTAAAAAAAAAAAAAAAAAAAAAAAAAAAAAAAAAAAAAAAAGAACATGAGAAATAAATCTGTGCTATTTACAAACCACCAATTTTCAATATTTTGTTATAGCAGCCCAAACAGACTATGTTTTCTTCACTGGCCTCCCTTCTTACCTACTTCAGTAGACTTCCCTAAGAGAAAGTCATTTTCAGCTTACCAGAACAACATAGTCCCAAGAGAGAAAATGCATATCATTTACATTTAGTGAATGCAAAGCAATTTAAATGCTTACTTGGCATTCTTCCAGTCTTCCAAGGCAGAGCAGTCAACACGTAGCCATCTTTGTAAGCAATAATGGTTAAGCTGAGGCCTAATTTATAGGGTACTTTTATCAACACTGCTCCATTGTTTTTAGTTATTGTGGAATTTGTCTTCGTGTAGTTTACAAATACTTCAACAACTGCTTGACTCAGGTATTGACGACTGATGATGTCATTCACCTGAACTTTCAGCATAAATACAGACACTGGAAGAGAAAGGCAGAAATGGTAACCTATTAGATCCTACAGTGCATGTCATTGTACTATAAAATGTCCCTCAACTCATTCAAATAACAGTATAAAACTGAATAAAGAAATATTGATGAAAGGATAAAGAGAAAAATTCAACAAATTCATTCTTCTTTCTAAAGCTAAATAGATTTAAACACTTATTTTTAATAAGGCACAGTATTTTCTCCATTTTTTTCTATTAAAAGAAAGCAGTACCCATTCCTTTTGACACATAAATATACTTTTACCCTGTTTCACTAATTCTAATGAATCAAGTTACAAAAATTTAATACTAATTCCAAATGCAGTCCGAATTCTTAGATAAAATGCATCTGAATACCACAGAAGTGCATGACTAATTCCTTTATTTTGTTGTTTTCTCTAGAAAGCAGAGGATGCTTTTTAGTTCCTAATATACAAAGTATCAAACAAATTATTCCCTAAAATATCAAAAAGAATTATTCATTAAGTACAGAAAAAATTAACATAAATTGAAGAAAATTAGAGTTAAAGCAGTCTTACTCCTCAAGTAAAAATCTTGACCATGTGCTCACTGGCTTTACTAATGAGAGCATCCAGCTAAAAAAGAATTTGTACCACACTAAAAATGCCTTTGCAAGCATGCTTCACAACATCTTTGCCAAGCAATCATAAATGTGCCTAGAGTAATGATGCCCATCTCATTCCACCACCTTTCCTACTCTCATGCTTCTTCCCCTCTCCTTATTCCCCTCTACCCAATCCAAACTTCTTCCATTCTTCCCTTGCACCCCCCATATGGATCGACATCCACACATCATAGAAAACATTTGGCCTTTGGTTTTTTTGGAATTGGCTTATTTTGCTTAGCATGATATTCTCCAACTCCATCCATTCACCTGCAAATGCCATAATTTTATTCTCTTTTAATGCTGAGTAATACTCCATTGTGTATATATACCGCAGTTTCTTTATCCACTCATCTGTTGAAGGGCACCTAGGTTTGTTCCATAGCTTAGCTATTGTGAATTGAGCTGCGCTATAAACATTGATGTGACTGCATTACTGTAGTATGCCGATTTTAAGTCCTTTAGGTATAAACCAACGAGCGGGATAGCTGGGTCAAATGGTGGTTCCATTCCAAGTTAAGAAATATCTTTTAAGGATTAACTGTTTTGCTCTATATTTGCATAAAGTGATTTTTCACCTAACATTTTTCTTTTAACCAAGAAAAGCATGTCAGACAAACATAGACTAGTCAATGTTGACTATGCCATGATATTAATTTTAAAAAGGCCATTAAACCTCGTCTATTCTTTGTTAAAATACACTGGACTTTATATTGCTTTTGAATAATAGGTATTCTAAGTACAAATAGAAAAAATTAACAACCACTCAGTCCTAGGAAGGTACAATGAAGAAAGTTAAAAAATAAATTAGCTCTGATCCTTTAAAAAACCCTCACTAGAGAGACAGTGTTGTTTTCTTCCTTCTTACATATATTAGTAACAGAGAGGTTTGACTATTGGCCACAACTAACCCACAGCAGATGGGACAGGCATAAACTCAGTACTGCTCTCCTCAAAGCTTGTTTGTTGTTGTTGTTGTTGTTTTTGGCAGGGGGTGGCAGGGACTGAACTCAGGAGCACTTGAACACTGAGCCATATCCCCAGCTTTATTTTTTGTATTTTATTTAGAGACAGGGTCTTACTGAATTGCTTAGGGCCTCACTTTTGCTGAGGCTGGCTTTGAACTCGCAATTCTCCTAACCCTCCTGGGCCACTGGGATTACAGGTGTGCATCACCGCACCCTGCACAAAACTTGTGTTCTTAAGCCACTGCACTGTCTGATTATGTGCTTTCAAGCAATACTAGCCCAAGTTTGGAGGGTGGGGAGGAGAAGAATTGATTGAGAAAATGTAAGAGAAGGTATCCATCAGTCCTTAAACTAAGGATCCATCAGTCTGAGTGAGGCATTGCTATTTCCAGGACAGCCAATCTCACATACAGTCCTGTACTCCACAGTGACATTTTGGTCATGAGCTAGCTTAATGAATACCAGTGGGCTTCTCAGATTGTAATACAGGTGAAGAACTCCTATTATTTATGGACAACATGGCCATCATAATGTCAGAGTACAAGGCTTTCCTCGTGTGTTTGTGGATATGCTGGTGGAAACAAACCATTTGTGCTGCCAATGCTATAAAAGCATATCACATAAAATTGTGTACAGTACATAATGCTTGATGACAGGTAACAAGCAACTATGTTTCTGGCTTATGTATTTACTATGCTATTTACATTATTTTAGAATATACTCCTTCGACTTAGAAAGTCTCTTGTGAGATAGTGTGTCGTGTTATGCTGACAGCAGACTATCTCACATCTACTCTGTCCAGCGGTTTGTGTGAGTACATTATATAATGTTCACACAATGACAAAATCTCCAGATGATACATTTCTCAGAACCCTCTTGCCATCAAGAAATGTATGACTATATACTCAAAGTAAATCTAAGGAAGAATTTCAAGGCAAAATATAGAAAAATGAAAGATATCCACAATTCTGTTTTCTTTCAATTTACTTGGCATTCTTCCAGTCTTTAATATTAGCCATGTGGGAAGTCAGATTATTTGTGAGTAGTCATTACTATCATTACTTTTAAGATTTTTGGTAGAGTGCTTGCCTCGCTTGTGTGAGGTCCCGAGTTTGACCTCCAAAACCACCAAAAATAATAAAAAAAAAATGGAAAAATAAATTTAGGAATGTCTGGTACTAAAAAGATCAGTTGAACTTTGGGTCTTAATGTCATCTGGTCCTCAACAATTTTTTTCCATCATATAAATGCAACTCATTAACTAAAACCATGTAATAATTTAAAATCATATATAAAGAACTGGCAATATATATATATACATTTCTGGTACATACAAAGCCTTTTATACATATTATCACAAAAAATCTCAATATTCCTTTGTAAAATATATTAAGTTCATTCTGCCAATGAAGACATGAGGATTAAGACAGGTTAGGCAAGCTTCCCAAAACCACCAAGAACTCCAAAGCCATCTTTGTACCTTATAACACTGAGGTTTAGGGTCACATTACTAAAATTAACCCAAAGAACATAGGATCATGATCATCACTGAGAGCTTCAATTCTTATCTGACATCAATTTATAAGAAAAAACAAAATGTCTCCTAGCAACACACATACACACTTATAACAATCTATGGCCTCAAATTAAATGGGAAATGAAACTCTTGGGTAAAAAATAAAGTGTTGTATTGTAGATGACATGATGAACAGTTGAAAAGGTTCATCAGGTACAAAGAACTGTTGAGTACAGAGTACGGTACCCAGCCACTCATCCCCTAATCCTCTAGTCAAAATTTACTGAGCCACTTGCATAAAGTACCCCGCTAATACAGACTGCCTTGACAGAGACTCTCAGGACCTCAAAATGTGAATAAAGACACACAGAGGCTGATGGTTATAGAGTTGAATATCCTAGAAAGGCCACAAGATTCTACCATTATGTTTTGCGCTCTGCCCTGGTCCTCTCTTACCAGAGACTGGGTTGTGCAGTCCTCTGGCAAATCTGTGAGCTCCACCATAATCCTTCCTGTGAAGTCCCTTTACTTACTGTAGCAACAGTCAGTTCCTGTTGCTTGTTCCTCAAGCAAGTGCCTTAAATGATACGTACAGTGTATTTTATTAGCAGGCCACTCACTTTTCTAAGAGAAAGTAAAAGAAAGGAAGGATAATATTAAATACTTTTCTTTGGCATAAGGAGGCTGACTCATAATGAGGTAGGGAAGGGGAGCATGGGAGGAATAGACAACTCTAGATAAGGCAGAGGGGCTGGAGGGGAAGGGACCAGGCATGGGGTTAGCAAGGATGGTGGAATGTGATAGACATCATTATCCAAAGTACATGTATGAAGACATGAATTGGTGTTAACATACTTTATATACAAAGAGATATGAAAAATTGTGCTGTATATGTGTAATAAGAATTATAATGCATAAAAAAGGTATTCAGTTTGGGGTATTAGAGCTCTAACTTGATTTGTTTGCATTTAGGAAGATTAATCCATTTTTCTTCATTGTGGTAGAATTTTAAAAATTTTACTTTTATCTACATCAATATTGATTTGTAACTATTTTTTATCATAAAACAATGACAGCTGAAGAACTTAAAAAAAAAATAAAAACCATGAGAAATCAGTTGAGAGAGAGGTTGGCCATAACTGAAAGTTAAGGGGAAAATAACTAAAAGTTAATTAGTACTCCTTATTTAAATTTGATAATTGTGTTATTCAAAACAAATGTGCTTAAAATGGCTTCTTTGACAGCATATCAAGAAATGATATTCCATGGGGAATTTATTAATCAATTTGCTTCAAATATCAATTTCAAAAATTCTCAGTCTTTGGAATCTCAAATTCCCCAAGTGTGGTAAAACCACAGTTAAATTCACAAAATAACTACATGCTCCATCTGTTTCATCCTTGAAAAAATACAGTTGCCAAAATAAACCACAGTCAACTCCTGACAATCTGAAGCTGTGTTTGATTCATAAAATGTTTTTTAAAGGTTTCCTGATCCAGAATGTATGATTTTATTTTTTTTAGCTTACAATGTTGCAAATTTTATGAGAAAATATATTTAGAAAAAAATTTTACAAAGGTCAAATTTTGATTATCGAAAATACTCTCCCTCTCTGATGGGATCCCCTGTAGCTGTACCTTTGATGGTTCAGGAGACAGTGCCTAATGGGAGATGGACCACCAGGGTCCTTTCTAGTTCAACTTGGAAAAAGATAACTAGCTTCTGTCCTGAAATTGTTTCCTCCCCAATCCCATGGACACTATAAAAGCAGGAGAGACTGACACATACACACACATTTTATGTGAGACACACACAAATATCAGGCCCAAGGCCAAATATTACATATGTTAACCAATTTCATCCTAACAAACCTGCAAGACATTTTCCAGTGTTAAAGCAAGGACATTGAGGCTAAAGCTGCAGAGTTCACAAGTTCTTCCTAGTCCACATCCCACTGTCTGTGCTCCACACACTCTCATTGACTTGCTCTCATCATACTTACTAGTGCACTCATTTTCCCTCAATCAATTCTGAGAAGGAAGTGCTCATTTACTTTCTCTGAGTCTCTTTTCCCCATCCTGGAACCTGGTTTATCACTCACCCCAGTGCAAGGCTTTTTAGCTAAAGCAGCATGAAAAAAATAAACAAACCTTGGTCAAAGTAATTAGCGAGACATGAACCTCACTTTATCCTTCAAATAGAAAGGAAAATTATAAGAATTACGTGCTCATATCTTAAATAGGATGCTTCTGACTTTTGTGGTGTCAACAGTTTGATCATGCAAATACCACTAGCAGCCATAAGCAATATATATCCACAATAATTTCTTTACTAGTTTTCTCCTCCAACAAAAGTACTTTGACATTTAGACTGGGCAGATTCCATGATTAAACATGTGATTTCAACCAGAAGTGCAATTGTCTCCATAATCTACCTACTCTGCTCCATTGTGTATTTCAGCTTTTTATGAACATATTATTTTCTCTGTCACTTAATTATAATCATTATGTTTTGCCCACAAAAATCTTCTTTTCAATATGTCACCCTTGGTTTAAAAATGGTTCAATATCAAATGATTTCAATTGCACCCTTAGGAAACATATAATTTAAATGTTGAGTAAAAATAAATACATATCAATGAGCTAGGTCCTTTGGTTGCTGGTTACTATTTATCACATGATTAGAAGAAAAATTATTATGTAGTTAGAATCACTAAGATTTGAACAATAATGAATAAGTAGGTATAAAGGAATTTATTTTATATGTATATCAGAACCAAGACTATAATGATTTTGCTATTTAAAAAAATAGGTCAAAACTCAAAAGTTTAGAAAGAATTTCTAAAAATACTGCTAACTATATATTTGGGTGACAGCTACATCTTTATTTGGGATGGACTGATAACATTATAACCCCACCACTTTTCAAGAGAATCTGACATCAAACTATTATGCTGTTATCATTGTGTAGGTTACAACTGCACATATGGAGAAACGACCTCATTCAGATTTCTGCTATAAAAATCTAACTTGCTTCTTTCCTATCTGTGCTGCAAGCATCTCACTTAATAATCATTTAATAATGAGATTATTGTAGATGCTTACAACAAATAGAACTTTTTTTCCTCTTTAGGAACATACTACAACTTTTTATCTCTATAGGAATAAAATGCTAAAATGGAAGCTTTCATAAACAGATAAACAGACCACGGGTCAAATTTTTAAAAATAAATAGTTTGATAAAATAAATTCAAAAGTCTTTACTAAATTTTAAGTACTCTAATGAGAAGTAGGAAAAATGAAGAGCACAAAAATATAGCTGAATAATGTATTTTTCTCATAATAATTAGAAATATTACTTCCATGAATTCACTAACAAATATTTAATGACTACTTACCTTGGGTCAGACCTACAGTCTGATTAACAGAACACAGTCTTGCCTTGAGGACAATTTATTCATGAAAAGAAAAACCCTGCATAAATTCTAACAATAAAGGAGTTTAAAAAGTAATGTTGATACACACGTAAGAACTTTTTATAGTATCTAACATAATCTATGAGATTTAGATACTAGTTTAGAATATGCATAATTCCTATAAGTATCCAAAAATATGGATCCAATATCTGCTATGGAATTGGTCCATGCCGGTTTTCTGAACAGGGAGAATGTCTATTTTTTGTTATTGTTGTTCCAGTCAGTTACACATGACAGTAGAAAGCTCTTCAATTCACTGTACACAAAAGGAGCAGAATTTTTCACTTCTCTGGTTGTATGTACGTTTTTAGTTCAGATCTCAAATTCAAAGACCTGCCAGGGGTGTGTTTTGTTTTTTTCCGTATTTGTCTTTTCTCTCCATAGAGAAAGCTTCTTGGAAAACAATAGTGTTTTAAACTCAGCCCTGTGTTTTGCCAGAGTTCAATAAGGGATGGCAAATAAATACAGAAGAGAAAAGAGACAGGGAAGGAGATGAAGATGAGGAAAGAAAGAGTGAATGAAAGGAGAAATGGAGAGGGAAGAGAAAGGAGAACATCAGAAATGACCAGTCTCTTCTCTGGGAGAAAATGACCACTGTGGGATTTGCCCAGGAGCCATCTGAAATTACAGGCAGCTTTATAGTGCCAGTATTATATGCAAAATCATGAGTTTATTCCTACGGTTGCCAGTGAAAATATTTTACTTTACTACAATAATCACAAAAATAAATACATGTTAAGATTTCTCTTGATTTGGGAAATTAGTACAACTTTTCCTTCTTTTTCTTGAGCCATCTAGCCTGGACATTTTAACTAGAGACTGCATAATAACAAAATTTCTTAAATAAATATAAGGAAAAGAATCACAGTGAAGATTAAATTTTATCCTTATTAGAAAACAATACCAAAAAAAAAAAAAAAAAAAAAGGAGTTCCACAGGTCTTTCTCTCAGGGTACTAGTACAATTTTCCTATTTAATTGGAATGAAAGCTGAAGGTTTAGAGAAGAGCCAAGAACAGCAAAAGAGATTATAAAGAGAAAGGACCTTATAATTATGCATTCTGTAAAGCAGAGAGGGAAAGGACTTAAACAGTTTAATCTTCACAGAATTTCAAATATGGACACACAAGCCTCCTTTTAAAGGGTGCTGAATTTAAAAAAACAGAAACCTCAGTAAAGTAGAAAAGATTGCTTTTCTTTACTTAAGTCCCAGAACTGGATCCGAAATTCTTTTTGGCTTTGGAGTTTAAAAGAAAAAAAAAAATAGTGTGCATGTTTGAGGAAAAAACATTTATTTGCAGTAAACTATTATTCATTTCAAAGAAAATGTCAAATCAAAGAGAATAGGGACATAATCTCCAAAGGCGAAAAATACTATGGAACAAATAAAATACACATTTTCCTCATTAGAACTGAAGGCTTGAGTAAGTGTGATTCATCAAAACTAATGAAATGGTAACATAAAAGAGTCTTTATAATTTAAGAACTAGCACAATGACAGACAACTGAAAAGGAACAAATGTGAGCACTGAGCCATTAGTATTTGGACCCAGATGCTTCTTGCCTATCCAAAGGGTCCTTTTCCTCAATGAAAATAAATAATCTGATTCAAGGTCCTACAACACATTGTCCTGGCTCACTCCACAGGCATTTCTCATCCCAACTTTTTTTTCCCCAATTTTTCACCGTTTTTAATAATTTATGAAATTACTTACGAATGTATTTAACACAGGTGTTTTGTTGTTGTTGTTTAACATGTTTTGGGTTGTAGATGGACACCATACCTTTATTTTATTTTATGTGGTGCTGAGGATTGAACCCAGTGCCTTCCACATGTGAGGTGAGCACTCTACCACTGAACTACAACCCCAGCCCTATTTAACACAGGTTTGTTAAGTACACTGTATGTGAAGTCACAGAATACAGAGCATCAGAAAACTAAAAATCATTGTGTTAATTAAGGTATTTGAAAAAGCATTAGTCATGGCTGCTATGGAAGTACTAGATACCTCAGTCAAAATAAGGTATAGAAAAGGGTTCTTTTGTGGAGACCAAAGTAGATGTTTTTTATGGTTATAGTCATTTATGAAATTGAGTTTTGAAGGCATGTGGGAGAACTGTGAATAGGGTAGCCCTCTGAAATCTGGGAACTCAATCACCCATCCTTAAGACAGCTCAGAGGCCTTCTCCAGAGTGGGAGGGGATGTTGGGGGAACTGGCTCTCCTCTTCCTTTGAACTAACAGGACTCAACTCAGAGTGTTCACCTAAGGTCAGGGTGATGTTGGTATCACAAATGAAGAGAGAGGAAGTAGTGAGCCTTTTCATCTGAATTAATTCAGAAAAAAAAATGTAAAGACTGAAAAAAGACCAATCCAGTTATGAATAAGACTGAAAAAAAAAAAAGAAGTAAGTAAACTGAGAAAACATGAAAAACAGATATTCTTTACCAGAGGAAGGAGAGGAATTTACCAATTCATCCAACAAGCATATACTAACTCACATCATCTACCCTAAGAATGAATGTCCTTGTCTGATGATGTGCCCCACTGTCTCTCTGGGCTTATTTCCCCTTCTTTACCCTGACTCATGCTGATCCACTGTAGCCTCCTTAAACTTCCCTGAACATACCAGTCATGCTCCCACTTTGGGTGTTCACACAAGCTGTTACACTTAAGAGAATAGAATTCCAGGAAGAAGTATCAATGGTTCATGCCCTCATCTCCTAAAGTCTGTCAAAACGATACTTCTCATGATTCTTATTCTCCCAAGCCCTTTACCCTGTGTTTCAGAAGTCCCAGACTACCGTCAAGTAGTGATTCACCACAAGATCTCATGACTGGATGGCAGGTTATACCCACAGCTAAGGTTTATTACAGCAAATTGTAAAGAATAAAAGAGGAGAAAGATATGAATGGCAAAGTTCTCAGAGATCAACATAGGATTCTGAGTCCTTCTCATTCTGGGATTACAGACCACGTTTTCTCTAGTTATAAGTTACAGGTACACATGTAAAGTCTCTCTGTGGAAGGAAGGCCAATCAAGTCTTAGGGTCCAAGGCAGTCATAAGACACATTTTTGTTATATAGAAACTCATAGTAGAAACACCGGACCCTGCATAAGTACCAGGAGCATATCATAAACTTGCTAAATAATCCTGAGAAGTCTTGACATGCTGAAAAGATGCCCTATTGTTCCAGACATATAGATCATCATCATCATCATCAATTAATAATGTAAGAACACATCCAGGTCTACTTCCCAAGGAGCTAGCTGAGGGCAATCATGGTTCCAGGCTGCATGACACACAAAAACTGAGCAACCAGACCTGCTATATTAACACTCTCCTCATGCTCTGATCTATTTTTCCATAATTACTTCCACATTATCTTCTTTACACATGTATAATTGACTCATTATGATCATTTTCTGTCTCCCCAACTAGAATGGTAACTCTGCAAGGTCATGAGCTTTTTTATTTACTGTGATAGCCTCAAACATCAAGACTCATTTTCTAATGAATGAATAAGTGAATTAATAAATGAAGTCCTTTCTCTAGTGCCATCAGTTGGGACCACTTGATTCAGAACCATTTAATGATTGAAAGGAAGGATGTAAGTATGTAAAATGAGGTAGATAAGCCTTAAGCAGGGGGTATAACAAGGAAAAACACTGCATATGCCACCATTTCTGTGCACAGACTATCTATAAGTTATGTACTTTAAGCGAAGTGCAAATTTTTATATTCTTTACCACTTCCTTCAGCAACTTCAAGAAGATTATTAACTCTTGTGATTTTGAAAAATGACTTCAAAATACAAAATTAGGAGAACTGTTGTTGCTTTTCTTAGAAAAACAAATGTGATCACATTTTATCAATTAACTACTACATGATTTTAAATAATTAAAAAAACATTGGAACCAAAGTTGAAGCTAGCAATAAAAATGAGAACAAGCAGTACAGCTGGGGGTGGGGAGCTAGTGCTAGACTTAAGTTTCTTAATAAACTGCTATTTAAAAGGAGTCATTCACCAGGAATCTCTGAATAGTACATTTTCCCCTCAGGTGTTTCAAATATACTGATGATAGAATATGTGGCAAAGACAAAAAGACCTTTGGGGAATCAACAATTACTGAATGTTCCCTCTCATGAATCTAACAATGTAAGTCTGGTTAATTTTCTTAGCTAGGGTACAATGCCCCCTTGGGGATGAATTAAGAGTGAATTACTTGAATTGAATACAAGTACTCTAGACTCCTTTGCAACACAGAGACACTGTGTCCTTAAGTATGCCCAATTTAGTGTAACTGATGGATAGACCAGAGAGAACTATATCATCTCCAGGCCAAAAGGAGAATCAAGTGATTGCTATTTGCATAATTAACACCCTGAAAAAGGATTTAGCTTCTAAAACTGTAAATGTTACTCAAAAACTATCCCCCCACCCAACAATTTTCTCTCAGTTTCTAAAAAGGATGCAATATCTCCAAACAGCAGATAATTGTAAAGTATGAATCTGTTTTGAGTATATAACTCTAAACCAGAGAATCTGGAGTCACAAAAGAACTGCTTACTCCAGTCCATGGTAACCCTTTTAGCAGAATGAGCTTTAAGGTGAGTCTGTCTTCCAAATACAAAGACCAGTGACATACATCACATGCCAAGAAAACTTTGCCCTAAGCTTGACATCTCTAAATTCCCAGTCCTCTGTATTATATACCAGTGTTTTCTTTACCATTGGCATAAGCTGCATTCAAATTTCAAACACATTTAATGTTTGAAAATATAAAAATGTAACAAAAAATAATGTTGGTCTCAAAGAATGTGATACTTAAAAATACATATTAGCACAGTGCCTGGAATTTAGTTGTTTTCTTCTTTTAAGTACCCATTTTTAGTGGTTCCACATCTTAATGCTAAAAAGAAATAGTGTAACTAGTTTTCTCTCAGAATGTACACAGATGTTTGGCAATCAGATATCTAAACTGAATCACTTGAACAACAACAAAAAATTATAAATAGTGTAAATGCCTTTTCTTAAAAAAAAAAAAAAAAATCACATGCCTAACGTTTGAGGCCAGTTTCCAAACTATTCTCAAAGTCACCAAAATGAAACAACAAACTCACAGGAATGCCAAAAGATATTTTTAAATTTTTCAAGCAAATACAATGATACTAACATTTGCTGGACACCACACAAACTCAAGAGAATTTTCAATCTCAACATTAGAAAATAATACACTCAATTCAATGGTATAACATTTTTGTGAAGTTGGATTTTCAGTGACTGCTCTGTGAGCAAACACTATATTAAAATGAAATATGAACAGAAAATCAGAGTGGCAGGATTCAATCTTACACAAAGTTGATGGTCATACAGTGCTTGACACACGCATCACATTAAGTAACAGCAAATATGTGTTATTTGACTACCAGGTTATTAAAAGTTTTTTTTAATAATAAAAATAAGAAACTTACTAGGCACTAAGGAAACAGAACCAAAAAAGTTAGAAGTCTCTGTGTTTGTGCAGTCTTTATTATCCACATTTTCATTAAGCACTTACTACATACAATATCTGTACTAATCATTGAGAGAGATAAAAATCAGATGCCTTCAAATACAAACATGAATCAGTTGGAGAGATTCATAATGAATGCCAAGAAAATTACAGATAAAATGTTTGAGAGTTCAGACTATACAATTAAATTATACTGGTTAACAAAGTTAAATGAGAAATATGTTACATATGAACTTTTAATGAACATCTTGCTAAAAGGTACTATTCACTTTACTGTCTTAGTAAGAACATTCTGGAAATGTTCTTTTTCTTTGAAAAAGTCTAGTATCATAAATATGCACTTACTTAACTATTTTCTGGATGCATGTCTGATTGGATCAGTAAATAAGTGAAATGTTGAATCAGAATCTTCCAAAAACTCAAAATTAGCAATTCCTGTAACATGTTACTATTGTTACTTCTCCAGAATACTCAACTTTTTTGGCTGAGGACAGCAGTGCTGAATCCTGACCACATGTTAGACTAACCTGGGGACTTCTGCTGTGCTCCCTGGCCCCAACCCAGTCTAATTATGTCAGAATCACTGCAGATGGGGTCCAGGGAATTGTATTTTTAAAAGGTCCCAGATGATTTTGGTGACTGGCCAAGGCCAAGAACTACTGAGATATAATAGGTCAAAGGCATAAACTGTTAAGAGATTCTTGACGTGTATTGCTAAAATGCTTTCCAGAATGTGACCAATTCATACTGTAAAGAGGAAAGTATTCCTATTTTATTTTACCATAGTCAATTTATCCATGTGGTTACTCCCATCTCCCTGGGGAGTGAATGTGAGAATGAATTTAAAGCTTTACTGAAAATTCTTTCTGTTTTCCTTTAGCTTACCTTTCATTCACAACATTGCTAGTTGTTTTATTTATTTTTTTCACAACACCCTCTTGATAAGTTGAGAAAGTACTTAGGAAGAAAATCAAATATACACACAAAAGCCTAACAAAGGACAATGAGAACCCAATAGATATTCTTTTGTTGTTTTGCAATTCCATGGGTGAATTCACATACTTCTTTCACAGTAAAATAAAGTGGAAAGGACTTAATAAAACATTTATTTTTCCCTTTTACCAAAGTGTTCTCTCCTTATTCTATCTGCATGCAAAATATGTTTAAATCAATGAAAGAGAAAATGGAACTTACTTAGAAACTGCCAGACACACACTTCAGCACGTCATTTAGAAAGGGTCTAAAACCTGCTGTCAGCATTTCATTTAAGCAGATGATTGAGACCCCTATGCTGAGAGAGTGGTTAGGTTTAAACAGAAGGTGTCTCAGCATTCTCCCTAATGTTTCTTGAACACCTTAGTATAATGTAGCATTTTTCCCTGTAATTTGATATATGAAAGGAGCACTGACAAGTAAATAGAGACCCAGGTGCCATAAGAACAGGGTGTGCCTGAGACATTAGCCCAGCAGGAACAGTATCCTATATTGGCAGACACTGCCAGTGTTAAAAGCAGCAACAGAGAAGAATCAGACAAAAAAAATAAATAAAAATTTGTTTAGGATCTGGCAACTGATGCAATATTGAAATTTAAAATGTGCTGAAATTTAAGCAAAGTAACCATTCTTAAACTTATTCCTTCAATGAAAAATATTAAATTGAAAGATCTTAAAATAACAAAGCAGGTATGACACATTGCTTATGTTGTACATATTTTGTATGAAAGGAAAGCCCATTGGTAGCACCTCAATAGTCTCAAAAGATAAAACAGCCATTAAATTTACCCCAGCAAACATTTATTGAGGCTGATCAGGCATTAAGAAGGTGCAAAGCCCAGCAGAAGCGTATATCACAACAGCTTCTGTTTATTCAATACCTTGTCAGTACCTACATTAAAATTTTCATGCATTTTAGTATATTTACTCTTCCCTGATTTCAAGCCTAAAGAAGTTAAAAATCTACTGGGAAGAGCATATTTTAAAAATGAGATGGACATAGTGTTAATGGGTATACAAAAAAAAGAAAATATTAATTCTGAGGAAATTTGTTATATTTTCCGTTAGGAACTAGTTAAGATTGAAGTTGGAAGAACACATTTTAAAATCTAGAGTTTAAGCAAGGACATATCAGGAAAAAAATAACAACATGAGAAAGATTACCAAGGTTTTAAAATTGAATAAAAGAAAAGAAATGTGGTGTTAGCGTAATGACAGCCAGATGTAGCAATAAAGATAAATTAGTCTGGGAGCAATGGGAGATGACTGGATTCATTCCACCACCGATGCAATGAAGGTCAATCAGTGCACGACAAGATCTTCCTTCTATAAAAGGACTTCTATGGGAGCAATTTGTAAAATGAACTCACTTGAGAGAAACTGGAGGTAGCTACTGAAATAGTTTAGAAGCAAATAAAGTCAAGATTAGAGCAAAAGTAGCAACAGAGAAGAATCAGACAAAAAATTCATTTAGGATCTGGCAACTGATGCAATATTGAAATTTAAAATGTGTTGATAGTTTCGTGCTTTAACAACTAGAAAACCAACTGTAATATTACTCAATAAATAAATATTACAGAAATGTCTAGCAAGGTGACAGGTTGTCTCTGATGGTCAAACAGAACAAAATAACAATAATCTCTAATCTATGAACTAGATAGTCTAATGGGAGGCCAAAGTCAAATCAATAGGCCATTTCAACCGAGCAGACTGTGCTTCAGTGACTCAAGTGCTGTGGAAACACATGGCAAGGACAAAAAAAGCCAGACCAGCAGGATCCAGAATGACTCCTCATGAAAATGAAAGCAGATGCCACAACGTCTCTCCTCACCTTAACTAGCAGTCTCTCCAAACAGTACAGAGTTCTAGGCTGGTAAGCAAAGACACCAAGGTCTAAAACAGCAGAGGACAGGAACTGCAGGTAGGAAAGCCTCACTACTGCAAGGAAAGGAGGGAGGAGCCTGAAAGGTAGGAGCAGCATCTGAGCAAAAGCCCCTATAATGATACGGCCATCCACTGTGTTGGAAAGAAAGCACAAATGAGCTTTCAAAGTTTGCTCATCCCAGTGACACTGACATAGCACCATTTAAATTCTCTCTCCATCTTATAGCACAACAGTAATTCTTTAATCTTTAATGCTATTGAGAATCTAGTTAATCTACATGATCTCTCCTTATACTCCAAAAATAAAAAATCCCATACTCATACAAATATTCTATGTGATAATTCATCCTACAAAGACTCCCATGAACTAAAGTTCTAAGTATTGCTAAGGATATCATCACATTTCATGGTTCACATTTTTTCAAACAAGAAAGGGATAGATTGTTTTAACTACCACTGCTAACTTTGTGGATAAGCTCTGTCATTCTCTGATAGAATGGCTCTTGCCCTAGACTATAGAGCCTAACAGCCAAAGTTCTAACCAAGGACCATCCCCACTACCTGGGTCATTGTGACAAGTTATACAATCTGTTTGAATTTCATAGGTAAAATTTAGGCAATGACAGCACCTAAAAGATATGCCTCAGAAGAGTAATGAGAGAATTATATGAAATAACATCATCAATGTACACAGAACAGCACTTAGCCCCAAAGTATGTATTACTAGATTTTGGTATTATTATTCCATACTTATAAGTATTTATAACTTTTGAACATGCATCTCCTGATATTTTTGAAAGGATGTTTTGACATTTCCAAGGGCCCCCTCAGAAAAATTAGCACTTATGTTAGTGTGAATAATATGACTCTTCTGGAAATTTTTCTTTCATTTTAAGGAAGTCTATAGAAACACTATTTCTATGTAACTAAACCTCAATAAAATACTTTACATAAAATACCATTTATGATATAATGGAATGGGAATGTTGGAATTTACTAAAAAGTCTTAGAGCAAATTTTGATAAACGATTCACATTTGTGAGTTACCAAAACATGTGATTTGTTATTACTTTTTTTAGGCAACAATATTAATCTCATATTTAAACTTCAATTTAATTGATCTGGGATGAACTGGAGAGAAAAGACAGTCTAGTTAAGTAAGAAATTTTTGTATTCAACAAATATTAAATATATAAGAAATGTTAGCACTAGGGTGGATTATAACACTCTTGCCTGGTGAGTCATTATGTTCTAGGTAATCTCATATATTAGGTCATTTTAAGTCTCAAACATCTTAGGCACCATTCTTCCCAATTTAAAAATGACAAATAGGGGATGGGATTGTGGCTTAATGGCAGAATGCTTGCCTAACATGTGTGAGGCATTGGGTTCAATCCTCAGCACCACATAAAAATAAAGGTATAGAAAAAAAATGACAAGTAATTTGCTCAACATCTCATTCCTAGACAGTCAGGAAGACAGTGCCTTGTCAAATAAAAATATTCCTTCTCAAGTTGAAAAACTGGGGCACCCCATGATGTGACAGCAACCAATAAGAAGATTCTAGAATATTAGATGGACTTTCACGTAGTTGTTTCTGCTAACTCAAATAATGCCCCAAGGTGTATTGGGGCAAATTTATTAAATACCAAGTAATATAGTCTTTTTCCACCCCCAAATCTAAATATAAGTTGCTCTGAAGAAACTATATAATAATCTAATTTTTGAAGGTGTCAATTCAAAGTATGCTATATACAAAAAAAGAAATTCCTACACTCCCAAGATAGGGATGTTCTCTAACCATTGTAATACCCACCCCCCAAAAAAATGAGCTTTAATATTCTTCATCAATATATGACAATCCTGCGGCCTTGGAATCACTGGAAACGTTTGAAAGTTGATTAACCAATCATTGGGAACCTGTCTCAGTAAGACAACCAATCAGTGACCAGCACCCCTAAGCATAAGCCAATCAGGAATGTACTCATTAGTGATCTGCTTCTGAGTACCAATCCAACCAGTCTCCCATGAGAAGGCAGCTTCCACAGCCAACAGATTCCTACCATCACCATAGGAAATCCTCCAATCCCAATATTCAATGCTTCCTCAAAAAAAAAAACAAAAAAACCTATATTATAATCCACAAGAAAGACTGCCTGACCAGCAGAGCTCTCCCTATCAGCAAATAAATAATTCAGTTTTATTTTTTAAGGTATGATAGTCTCATTCTATGACACACACTGTGTTGTTTCAGGCCTTAGCAGACACTGAATACAGTATTCCCTACATTAATAAATAATTTTGCAAACATTCTTCCAAGCCTAGAATTAAATCTCTCACACCAATACTATGTATGACATGAAATCATTTGCCTTATAGATCCTTTTCATTCTGAATGCTTCTAAGGCAATATTACTTCATACATAATTTAAAAGAATATAATACATATTTAAACAGAAATGATGCAACAATTATAAATAACTAAATATTGAAGAATTTAAAAGCATGTATGCTTTTAAATATTCCAATATTTCTCAAAGCTTTTTCAGAACTAGAAAAACAACATGCAAAGTTTTTAAAGTTGTATTTTTGTTGTTGTTGTTTTCTTCTGTAAGCAAGTTAGATTTCATGTTAAAGATAATCTTGTTAAGTATCTGGGGAATGAACCTGGTCTACATTCTTCTAAGGGGAAATCCTTGACCCAATATTGAAATCAACAATGGAGCAGGTTACTGGGCCCCAATCCAAGATCAGATTAGTGGGCAGCAAGACCTGGAAATCTGCATTTAATTTTTTTTTCAAGGATTTAAATCATTTTATTATGTTTCTATCTTACACTTTTGCTATGGTTTAGATATTAGGTGTCTGCTAAAAGCTCATGGATGAGACAATTCAAGAAGGTTTAGAGAAGAAATCATCGGGCTATAAAAGCCTTAATCCAATCAGTGAATTAATCCCCTGATAGGATTAACTGAGTGTAGGTTAAAGGCAGATAGGGCGTGGCTAGAGGAGGTGGGTCATTGGGGGCATGCCTTTGGGGTATATATTTTGTATGTGACAAGCCATTTCCTTACACCACACTCTTCTGCCATGATATTCTGCCTCACTTCGAACCCCAAAGAATGGAGCCTGCTGTCTATGGATTGACACCTCTGAAACTGAGCACCCAAGTAAATTTTTCCTCTTCTAAAATTGTTCATGTTAGGTCTTTCAGTCACAGCAGTTAAAAAAGCTGACTAAAACAACTTTATATAAAAATAAATTCCAAATAGGTAAAGATTTAATTATGAACAGAAACAGTTTTAGAATCAAGTTCTGAGATAGTTGTTTTGTTGTTACATCAGATTAGATAAGGAAGTATTAAACTAAATAGGTGAATGTGATGATTAGTAAATATTGCTAAATTAAGATGTAAAAAATGCTGCCACAAGATTCTAAAAAGCAACATTAAAAGCAAGTCAGATACTAGAAAAAGCAATGTACAAAACAAACAAATATTTCTATTCAAAAGAACGAACGAACTAAAAAGATAACTCACACAAAAGAAAAATGGAAGAGGAATAATGGGGAGAATATACTGTGCAGTTACCTCCAACCAGAAAATACAAAATTTACCACTACTTTTTTTTAATTGTTTAGTTGTTGATAGATCTTATTTATTTATACGCAGTGCTGAGAATCGAACCCAGTGCCTCACACATTCTAGGAAGGCGCTCTACAACTGAGCTACAATCCCAGCTCTTTCCACTACTTTTGAAAGCCATTTGGACACATGTAGAAACACTGAAAATGTATACCCCATACAAGCCAGCATCCCATTTCTTTTTATGAACCCTAGATAATTCTTATACACATCTAAAAGGAGACACCTACTAGATTGATTAAACTTCCTGCATAATGAAAAAATAAATAAAATTTAACTGTAGTCTATCAGAGTGGCTTATTTATATAACAAAATGTTATGCAAAAATATCAATTAAAGTGCTTAATTTTGTTTCTGGTCCTGTGATGAGGCAGTACCTCAGGACAGAAGAGAATGACACAGCAAAGCTGCTCACATCGTTGTGGCCAGGAAGCAGGGAGAGAAAAGGAACAAGGAGCCATGGATCCTTTCAGGTCAGGTCTCCAGTGACCTACTTCCTCCAACTAGACCCATCTACTGCAGTTTCTGCCACTTCCCCCAAAAAATCCATTCAATGAATCCATCAGTGGATTAGTCCACTAGTGAGGTTAACACCCTCAATTTCCAATCATTTGCCAAAAGTCCCTCCTTTAAATACTGCTGCATTGGGATGGGGATGTGGCTCAAGCGGTAGCTCGCTCGCCTGGCATGCATGCGACCCAGGTTCCATCCTCAGCACCACATACAAAGGTGTTGGGTCCGCCGATAACTAAAAAATAAATATTAAATACTGCTGCATAGTACAAGCTTTCAATACAGAAGCCTTTGGGGCACATTCCAGATCCAAACTATAATAATGTATATGTACAGCTATTATAATTTTTAAAAACACAAAAAAGATTGACAACCATTTCAGGACAGTTATTAATTCTGGGTAAGGATAGAAATGGAATGAGAACGGGGCTTGATTCCATCTTTAATTTCATTTCTTAAAAATGAAGGAGAAAGGGGCTGGGGTTGTGGCTCAGTGGTAGAGCATTTGCCTAGCATGTATGAGGCACTGGGTTTGATTCTCAGCACCACGTATAAATAAATGAATAAAATAAAGGTCTATTAACTAATAAAATATTTTTAAAAATGAGGACGAAAGAAATGTGAAGCAAATATAACAAAGGCTAATACTGGATTAATCTTAACAATTAAGTACCTAGGTATTTATTTGTTTGGAATCTTTTATAATTAATTTTTTAAAATAAAAATAGTAGTAGTTGGAGAAATAACTATCATGGTGAATATGTGAGAAAATATAAATCAAAATCTTAGTTTCTATTTCCTTAAGTTCTACCAGCTAGCCTTATATTTAGAGGCAAACAGAAAAATAAAATTCTCCTTATTCCTTTCTAGTCACCACCATTTATGTAGGTTCTAAAACTGTGCTGATAAAAAAAAAATCAAATAAGAAATAAACAGCTGGGAAATCAGTCCCTTAATACTTTAAAATTTGTCTCTCCTTCCCTTTTTCCTCATTGTACTTTAAAATGCTAATAGAGCATATTATGACAACTTGCCATCTATTTATATATGTGTATGCCCTCTCCACCTATAAATATTAAAGAGAAAATACAAAAAAAAAAAAAAATGCTCTTCAAACTCCTTTCAAAAAGCCAGAAATTCAGTGCTTAGTAAATGTTCACTTGCATTTGCTGTGTTGAATTTGAATATTGCACTACAGGCCCATTTCTCTGCTTCAATCTCTTCCATTTGAACAGTTTGGTACAACATCTTTAAGGTGCCATTATTGGCCCTTACAGACTTCAAAAGAAATTACTAAAGTAAAATTTTACTAAGTCTTTCTCTGATGACAAAGCCTGAGGGAATAATAAAAAACTGAGTGACAGGGTTCAAATCTTTTATTTATCAGGCCTTCAATTTAGACACAGCTGCCTTATTGACCTTTGCCACCCTTATCAATCAATTCCATCTAACTGATCAAGAAGTAAAAGTTTATCCATCAATCTAACCATCCAAAAAGCTATTGCTATAAGCCCAACACAAGGGCAGGGTTGATACTGTCTTCCTGCTATTTGCCAAGCACTGGCTAGAAGCACAGGGCAAAAGAGGTCATTTAACGTGACTGAATCCTTTGTTTTCAGCTATAGCCAATGTGGACTAAAAGTAATTCCTAAATAATGCTCCCATTTCTTTTTGTACCACCAATTTTTCAAACCATCATTCGATTTGTTACTTTAATTTGGACATAATCCATATCACAACTAGGAATTTTTAGTAACTTCTGATGAATTCTATTTGGCCTTTATAATTCATGACTTTCTCCTTCATGTAGACACAGAATGAAAGGTAAATAAATTCTGAACAGTTTTCTCTTGAAGTACAGTTTCTAATCATGATGAAAAAATATTCTTTTACTTGTGAATATTGACAACATTTGAAAAATTTTTGTCTGGATGCAATCAGCTTTGGATTTCACAGAACATAATCTTCTAGATCAAATCAATATATTAATCAATCAACTGCCTCCATTAGGATATTAATGCCCTTCTCTTCTGTGGAGTGGTAACTGCAATACTAGAGAGAAACATAATTGACAACTCCTTTGAGTAAGTGTTCAAAATAAAAAGATTCCAACTACTTTGCAGCAGAATTCACTTCTCAAGAGACTATTCCAAAACACACCATTTTAATGGATATATGATATGACCCAACACAATGCCAAAGCTAGCAAGGACAAAAGAGAACTATAAAACATTCTGGTTTTTTCCATAAAGAAGAAACACTCTCTTTTCAATAAAAAGTTTTTCAAAGCACCACAGTCAGCTTTTCTTGTATCTGAGAACATTTTAGTGCAAATTAAGAATTTATAGACAGAATAATAGTAACAACAACAACTACTCTTACTTGGATTCTTTTTTGTTGTTTTAAATGTAGATAAATAAATAAAAATAAAGGTATTGTATCTATTTTTATGTGGTGCTGAAGATCAAACCCATGTACTAGGCAAGTGTTCTACCACTAAGCCACAACCGGATTCTGCCTTTCTTAAAAGCCAGTTTATCTTTACAAAAGGGACCAATAAAACGGTGAAAAACTGAAGCTTACACATGAATATTTCACTAATTTGTGTTTTTAAATATATTTTCCTTTCTTGCTTGATCTAGGTGATGTTTCAGAGAAAATATGGTTTCTCAGTTGTTTTCAAAGCACATATGCTTTCATATGTTTTCAAAGCACATATGCTTACTATAAGAGGTTAGTTTTCCCATTTTTTAACCCTATTTATTTTATCTTATAAATCAATAAGATAAAATTTCATAGTTCTGAAGAATATAATTTAACAAAAATTATTCTCAGTAATTGTTTGATGAGTACCCATTGAGTTCTACACATTTTACATACATCATCTCTAATATGGCAGTTTTGCATGTACATGTGATTAACTCCATCTCTGAGTTCAAATCGTTTTCCAAGAATAGATTTTCTTGAACACATTTTGAAGTCTAAATCTCTAAACACCAGAACCCATCCATGCTCTGGCTACGAAACCACATAGCCCTAGAATGAGTTCTCTGCGAGTAATCAACTACAGAAGCCCAGGAGAGATCAGAGAACCTGACGCTCTGCCTGACCATACCCAAGCTCTGCCTCCCAGCCCAGGACCCTCTCATTTCACTTGGAGGCAGACACACTGGCCTTCTTGCAAGTCTCAAATTCACCCACTTACTTCTTTCCTATCCAACCTTACAATCATATACTGATATTTAGTTAGCCACCTAGTTTTTTTTTAATTGCGAAAAAAAAATTATTGAATGACTGTCAGTTGGTTTTCGTGGCAAAGAATAATTTGGTAATTATTGATGACTAATTAGCGAAATGTACTCGTTTGCAATGAGATTTAGAAATGTATTTTTATAAGCCAGAGGCCCTTGAAGAGTATTTAAGGAGAATAAAAAAATTCTGTGTGGAAGAGAGACACCTAAGGACATCTAAATTAGTACTGCAAAGTGAGGGGGGAAATGAAAGAGAAAAAGGAGGGGAGCAGGAGTGAGAAGGCATGAGGTTACTGTCACGGATTGAAAAGCGACAAAACTAAGTGCTAATAAGAGACAAAAAATAAAGGTAGAAATGGGAACAAAAATATAGAACATGGGGAAAAAAAATTACTCTGAAAAAGTGTTCCAGATTTAAGAATCGTACTTTAGTTCATTAATACCAGGATTGACTGGTTTAACATCAGGTTGAGTAATAGCGCTAAATCTCAAAGCATATTTTGGTGTTGTGCATCACCTTCTAACTTACTTAAATATCAATATTTTGCCATGAACTCAAATCTGAGAACATATTTTAAAATTCTGGAGTCCTTAGTGTGTGTCTAGCATTGAGAGAGGCATGGAGATACTGCAGAAGACCACAGAGAGAGAGCTCCCGGGCCTTACTCTAACAAGACAGCACATATGATCCCATTTAAACATATTTTGCACTGAGTGTTAGATTTACTGGGATATAAAGTGGTGAATGAATACATCTATGCTATGAAGGATTCCAGAAGCTCAAGAGAGTCAAAATAAACATACCAGAAACAATTAGAAACTAATTTTAAAAACATATTAGCAAATACTGAATTATCAAATAGAGCATGTATGTGAGCTAGTGAGAGAAAGATAATCACTGACAAGAAAAGCTTCTTGGGTAAAGGAGGGCTAAGTCAGTTTTTGCTGGAGTTAGGGCTAAATGCAGGTGGAAGAAAAATGTGTCAAAAGATTTAAAATTTGCTTAGAGTGAGGACATTTGTGGGAAATAATATGGAGAGCTAATTAGGACTTTGGCTTTAATAATTAAGGAAATCCAGTAGTAATTTGATGAAGCAAAAAATATATGAATTTATCAGCTCATGGAATACCTGGAAGGGTTGGCAAAGCAAACCATGCTGACAACTGTCCAGCCTGATCTTGGGAAGGACTGAAATCAGGAGCTCCACTTCTATGTGAGATTCATCCTCTCTGTTGTCCTTGGCTCTCTCCACCTGGTGGGGATCGGGGCTTACGATAGCGCAAGGGTTTTACCTCTTGCCATCTCCTTCATCAAAAACGGAAGAGTAAGCATGGCATAAGAAGAAGAAAGGGAAAGAGAAGTACTGGAAAGAAAGTTCTGATACCCACCATAAAAAACTACATATAGCAGAACTGACCAAGAGGAAATGACCCGAGATTGGCCCCAAATGACCAAAGAACAAAATAAATTGGAGCCTTGGCAGGCAGTAATGTAGCTAAAATGCTACCTTTATACAATACTCAAGTCTCACCGCAACCTTATGGGCATATAACTTAAATGTATTATTTGCACAAATACAAGTCAATCAAAGTGAACCTTAAGAATCTACCAGATGGGCTGGGACTCAGTGGTAGAGTGCTCACCTATCACATGGGAGGCCCTGCGTTCGATCCTCAGCACCACATAAAAAGTAAACAAAATAAAGGTTATTGTGTCCAACTACAACTAAAAAATAGTTTTTAAAAAAGAGGCATGCTGAAGCTTTTAGGGATGAAAAAAATGTTTACATATGTGTATATATACACACACACACACACATATACATATGCACACAAAGTTTATATTTCTCTATAAAAATGTATATTTCTCTATATATGGAACCAACCAAGTTTCAGTTGGTTCTAAAAGTATGTGTAAGAAATAGCAATAAAAATAAAGCAAATGACACAATTTTGACAATTGTATCTTGGTGGAGAATATATGGGTCACCACTACTCTCTCTCAATTTTTCAGTCTATTTCAAAATATTCATTAGAAACAATTGGAGGTAGGTAGAAACCTGATAGAGATTTGAGACTTCAAACTTTAATGGCAATAATATATATATTATATCATAAATTACATTTTATGAAACAGCAGTTTCAGGAAGATGCATGCAGAAAGGTCATGATTTAAGTTGGAAGAAAAAATGGGGAGATCAACAGAGTACTATACCAGTTGGAGAGGAGACCTGAACAGGGAATAAAACAGCAGGAAGATACACTAAAAACTCTGTGAATGGATACTTAATATGTGGGAAGATGACAGACCCAGTGATAATTCCTGGTTCTCTCCGTGAAATGACTAGAGACACAATGGAAACAGAGAAGGCCCAATGGGGGAGCGAACTTGTAACGACAGTGACGTTCATTAAATATACTTATAAATGGCCTCATCCACATAAATACAGTTCACTCTCTCAATGGTGGCTATGAGGTGTCATCTCCCACTTAGCTCTGAAAGCCTAAAAAGACACACGTCACACAAGTACCCTGAAAATGCTGGGCCAGAGCCCAAGGGAGAGCAGCCACAGTTGGCCCATATGTTCCCCGTTAGGCCACCTGTTCCCTGTCTCAGTTCCCCCGCCTGCAAGATTTACAGAATTTCAGAGATTTTTTTTTTTTTTTAATGAAGAAACTGCATACAGGGTACTCCAAGTGGTAAGAGGAAATATTGGTTGTATTCACAAAAATACATCAATGTATATAGCTTACAGTGAGTGTGATAACTTTATTATTTCTATTATTGGTGTGTGTGTGGGGGGGGGTGCTAGGGATTAAACCCAGGGCCTCTCACATACCAGGCAAGCATTGTACTACTGAGCCATTTTTGAAACTCATTTTAGGTATGCTTTCTTCTAGGAAAGTCAAGCAAAATTACCGTCTCCAAAACTTGTTTCCACAGTAACTATATATCCTTCTAATATACTTATCATACTCTATTTTCATGTGTCCCCACTATTCTCTGCAAGCAGTGATAATGTATTTTATTTCTATATATTTGATACCTTGCATAATGCCTGGCAAGGAGTAAACACTCGATGACCTTTGTTTAAAAACATTTGGGGCTGCTGGGCATGGTGGCACATACCTATAATCCCAGCGGCTCAGGATGCTGAGACAGGAGGATCCCGAGTTCAAAGCCAGTCTCGACAACTTAGTGAGGCCCTAAGCAACTCAGTGAGACTCTATCTCTAAATAAAATACAAAAAAGGGCTGGGGATGTGGCTCAGTAGTTGAGTACACCTGAGTTCAATCCCTGGTAATCCCCCCACCAAAAAAAAAAAAAAAATGGGGGGTTAAGCCTGTATTTCAGTGGTGAAGCACTTGCCTAACACGTGCAAGTGCCCGAGTTTGATGCCCAGCACTTTAGAACTAAATAAAATATAAATTTTTAAAAAATTAAATGAATAAAATCATTTAAATCTTGTGTTATTGCCACACCCATATATAAACCAGCATTATAGTGTGTTGAATTCAAGTAAATAGCAGTTCCTCCTGTATATATTTTTTTAAAACCAGCATTGCTCTGTATCAAGAACTATATACTTTGGCCACATCACTCCTGAGGACCTTCAGCCTTTGCCCTATGAAAATCCTTTAAAAATCAGCTCAAGTGTGAGGATGAAAAAATATATTCCATCCCCCAAACATTTATTTATATGGAGTCATTTATTCAATCAAAAATTATATCGGTATATAGCCCCAAACAAAACAATTATGGCACCTGGCCTCATCTGGCTTCCAATCTAGAGGAAAAGACAAATATGGAAATATGGAACAAGTGCCTAGCCAAAAATGAATTATAGACCTTGATCAAGTAGAAGGTGCTTATGACAGAGGAATCCAGTTCCGACTGGAAAGTCAAAGAAATGTTTTTAGAAAGTGGCATTTAAATAATATCTGAAGTTTGAATACAATTATCCAGATGACTGGGGTATGTCTGGGGGAAGTTGCTGGATGATAGAAGAGTCACAAGCAGACAAACAACCTGTATAAAGGCCCTGAGGTACCTGTTAGTCTCGGATGTATCACTCTCAACACAGAGAATTTGAGCATAATGGTGAAGAGAGAAGCTGAAGCCAGGACTGAAACAGCAAATCAAACAGAGCCTTATAGGCCATGTTAAGGATTCTGACTTGGCTTTCAGGGTAATGGCTCTCAGTATACAAATTTGTACTTTAAAATAATCACTGTGAAAGGAGGATAGATCAGGGGAACAATTCCATGACTTTCCTGGGGAGTATGGATGTGAGAGCATCAAAAACAGACATGAGACAGTACGTTGCTATTTGTATCAGTATTTCCATTGTATAAAATGTAAATGAATTTAATATCTGTTTATTTTTTTTTCCTTGATAATTGTAGATGGACAGCATGCCTTTTTTTTTAATGTGATGCCGAGAATTGAACCCAGTGCCTCACACGTGCTCTGCCACTGAGCTACACCCAGCCCAGATTTAATAGTTTGTTTAAAAAAAAAAAAAAAAAAAACAGACATGAGGGGACCAGTTAACATGTCAACCTGCAGGGGCAATGAAAATTAAGAAAAGTCAACAGGTGAGGAATACTGAGGGGTAGACTACTAGACTTGTTAAATGAGTAGAGGAAGGTAGAGCTGGTGGCAAGAATGCACCCACGACTCTCATTGGCCAGTGAGGCACATCACTGACTTTTAATGACAGTAAGGAAGGAAGCACTTATTCTATATGATGTGGTGGGAAATCAAGAGTCCAGTTTTAGATGTGATGAAACAGATCCCTGTGATATATCCACACAACGAGTTCTAGGGAACCTTAGCATATAGCTGATATTTAAAGCAACTGAAGTGGATGAGATCACCTCATGATAGGGAAACAAACACTGTTAAATTGGAAAAAGCTACTTTTTCTGCTTTTATGTTTTAGAATATAAAGATGTTTTAATGGTTCATATATTATAATGCAAACATCTTATGGCTATAACAATATCTAAGTACAAATCTTCAACATAATTATTAGCTAATAAATCATTTTGGTGTTATAGAGTTTATATTGTATTGATGGGGAAGGAGAGGGAGCCAATATATTTCCATCTGACATTGTCAAACCTCTCTAAGCTACTGGACTCATGATGTCCCCCCACACACAATCCCTGTATGAAGTCCTAATCCTTACATACAGCAAGCATAATGACCACAATAGGTCTTGGATTTTTCAGGGACACCAAAATCTATTTTTCCCCTCATGTCTTTGCCCCATGCCGTCCTCTGAATCTGCAGCTTTCCAAGTCTCAACACACTATTATTTACCTTTGAAATATCACAATGGATGGAAATACAAATTTCTGCATTTGGATTTTCAAATGAAAGAAAAGGCTCTTCAAGATAGAGCTAGTCCTCAAAACAAGGAAATCCTTCACTCTGCTTTTCACTCTTCATAGTATCTAGCTTTTCCAAATGCAATCAGTTACCACTGAAGCCAAGAGAGGTGTGAATCAAAAAACTACGAAAAATATGGGCTTTACTGACTTTAAAGAAATTAACTCCAAAGTCTGAAACGATGTTGGTGACAAAAACAGTACATTATACTACAGATCTAAATCACTTTTAAGCTGAAATTACTTCTTGGACCCCCAAAATGTTTAAAGACCAAAGTTTAATATTTGTTTCAGCAGGTGGGAAAGGTTTGGGTTTTTATACATGCCTTCCTAGGGATTACAACCAAGGTAGGCATGCTAAAACTATTTGAGACTTATCAACACATCTCAAGGAAGAGATGACTGGGGACTGGCAAAGCAATCAGAGCCCATATTAATCATTAGCTTAATCTCAGCGACCTATGCTTCAGTACGGTAGCCAAGAGCAAGATGCAGAGTTTCTGGATTGACTGCCAAGGAACTCTTAACACAGGGTTTTTCAGCTATAAGCTATCCCACTGGTTTGTTACATAATAAAATCTGGATATAAAGCAGTTCAAAGTCATGTGATTTATCAAAAGATATTTATTACATATTGGTGTGCAAACAGAAAGGAAAAACTAAAGGCTGAAAGGTTAGGTATTTCCTAGGTACTACATGCTAAGCTTCACTGCTTGCCAAGATTAAAGCCTTCTCATTGAATTGGTTATACAGCTTATTTTACCCATCTCATCTGCAAAATAAGAGAAAAACCTCACACATATAATAAAACACAGAAATGCTATTTGAATCAACCTGCTGTTTTTTGTTTTGGTTTGGCATAGCAGGGATTGAACCCAAGGGTGCTTAACCACTGAGTAACATCCCCAGCTCTTTATTTTCTATTTTGAGATAGGGCCTTGCTAAGTTGCTGAGGCTGGTTTTGAACTTCTGATCCTGCTGCCTCAACCTCTTGAGCTGCTGAGATTACAGGCATGCGCCACCATGCCCAGCTAAGTGTATTTTGAGTCTGAATGTTACCTTTGCTCTTTTCTTATTGAGTCCACTAATTAGCCATGGAGGTTTTCTTGACCTTTAGAAGCCAGGAATTCCTTTGAAAAGCTCATAGACACTGAACACTGGACAACTTCAGATTGTAAAATTAATTTCAGGGTTTTTATGAACCTATTCACCCCCTCTGCACCCCCCCCACTACAGGTTCCCTAGAACCTCTACATTATTAGACATAAGGAATAGGGAGGACCTTACACATCCAGAAGAGAAACAAGATTCCCCACTTAAGAATATTTTTTACCTCAGCAAACTTGACTTACCTGACTCCCTCTCGTCACAGTGATTCGTAGTATCTCCTCTCTAGGGCTGCCAAAATCTTCACTTCCCACATCTTTACTTCCTGTATTTGCCAAGCTCTGTTGAATCACAAGACTTTTTCCCCATTTGAAATATGATACAGAAGCAATTTTTTAAAGACCCATTCTTTAGGTTCACAAACTTGAATCAGGCAGTAATGAAAGTTTGAAATTATGAAAAAGCTCATTCTCCACCATATTTGCTACAAAGGAAACCATCAAATTATCCTTAACTAAAGTCTATCAGACTTTGTAACTGCCAGGCAACACCACAATTTCTTTCAAGGATATGTGGTGGCTTTCATCACACACTTTTCAAACATTGCCAGAGGAAAGCATTTAGGAGAAGGCAATTTCCATCTCATTCTAGTTCCTAAAGTTCAAGAAGGCTTATCATAAAGTATAGATGGCAGCAGAACCTGCAAAATGAACACTTTTGTTTAAAAATGATTACATATTTTATAATTTGGACATTGCTTCATTGTAAGCAGCATTAGATCAGATGTTCTCTCATACTCATACCTTACCATAAAATATTTTTCTCATAATTATAATGACAAACTTAACTAATATAAAGGCACATTTAAATTTGGAGACATTCAAATCACAACATTCTTGGTAAACCTCTAGAATGTAACAATACAAATATATCATAAAATAAACTCTGAGAAGTACTTACAATGTGACATGAAACTATTTATCTTTCAATGTAAATATTTTTTAAAATACCAGTTTGTTGAAATATAAATAAGGTGACAAGATTTTAACTCCAGGTACACAAATTTAATTAACCATAATCTGTTTCACAACATGCTCTTGTCACTGAACCGTGCATGGTTCGTTCTACTTAAATAATTAAATAAATTCTACTACACTCATTATTCTTGTTGACATCTTTCCCTTACACAAAAAGAATGGTCTCCTTCTATTTCATTTTGACAGTAAATGTATATTCATTTGGTAAACTTGTCTCAGCTCATTTATAAACAAACCCCACTAGCACAAATGTGAAAGACCAGTATCATATTTGTAAGTTTTTGAGGAAATGTAATCCACTTAACTATTCTGAGCCGCATTATGACATCCCTTAATTTCTATCCTTTCCCCAAGTATAGGGGAGCAGGCAAGTGTGGAATGGGTTACAGAATCCAGTGATTCACAACATCCAAGACCTCTGCAGTCTCTATTCACCTTCTGGTTATAATTAACACATTAGGAAAAATAAATCTTCTATCAAACCATCTGTTTCTGTTTCTGTCACATTCCTATTTTTAAAAAGCAGAGGAGTCTGTAGATGGGAATAACATTTTAGAAAGGCCAAAAGATATGGAGTTCTATAATATCCCTAGAGCATGTAACTCAGATGGAAGCCAGAAGCCTGGCAGTATAAGGGACATGACTATCAGCTTCCACCTGGTCAGACTGAAACCTTTTAAACTCCACAAGCATTTGAGTCCACAGATATGAATTTTAATTTGCCTAGCCAGGTAAGTGTTCTAAATTTCAGCAGAACTAACCAGTGAATTAAAAATATTTTATAAATATTTCTTTACTGAAAAGTACAATAATTGATAATACTTGTAAACGCTTATTTAAATGTTAAATTATTTCCTAAAGGGATGTGACATAGAAACCTGATTAAGAAGCATATTAAATAGAAATTACTTATAAATCAAGTTAATTTTAAATCTTATCTTCTGTGCAAGACAGAACCTTAAAATGGAGAACTTTGATGTCAAACTCAAGGTTTCAAGAGTCATGATCCATTACTGAGGCACAATACAGTCTTGGCTCATAAGGTCATCGAGGCGTATTTGACATGTTAGCAATGATGGAAACTGATTGCCATTTCCTTCAAATCCACTGCCCTACATGAAATGGCAATCAGAATCACTCACTCGTTTTATGCCCAAGTGAACTGGCCTTTATATTCACAGACATCACCAAGAAGTATTTAAGAAAGCAATCTAGTGATTATGATATGGATAGTCATAAAAGAAAAATAATTGAAAATGCACAGAAACCCGATATGGCTCAGGCATGTGGACTGTGCTTACACAAAAGGTCAATTAAAAAGGCATCTCCAAACAGAATCTTCAAAGCAAACAGAAGCTGTTTTCTTAAGCTTCCATTTCACTACCACACATAAACATATAGCTCTCATAGTTTATACTCTTCCAGGTAAGTATTCTAACGCACACTTTTTTCCAATTATAGGTGGAAAATACAGCACTGATCTCCCAGCTAGAGCAATTTGGAAAATGGAAATTAAGAAACATTACACTAAGCCAAGTAAATGAATGACTAAACATTGCAGCTAACCTAGTCAGACAGAACTTTGAAAGGGAGTCAAGTTCAATATTTATATACTTGGGGGCAGAGTTTTGTTTCAGAAAAATATTTGGTACAGTTTCTGTTCAGTCATATTCAAAACATTATAAAACCACCACTAAAACAAACTGGACTTAAATTCAACCTGTAATCAACACCAAAAAAATTGCTCCTTTTCTTTGCTAAAATCCTGGAAAGAAATCATATTACCCATCTGGGAATATGACCTTCACAGCATGAGTACTTTTAAAATAGAATAGTCAATGTCTAATCCCACTTTTCCTATTGGTTTTCAAGTTCCTTAAAGAGAAAAAAAGATAAACAAATATTTGCATAGGTGGGAGATTTAAATAGGGAATAAAATAGTGGTTATCAGGGGCAGAAAGAAATTATAAGATGTAGGACATGGGTACAAAGTTGCAGACATGTACGGGTAGTAGGTCCAGAAATGCAACATTATAATATTGTATTATATCCTGGGAATTTACAAAGAGTAGGGAGAAAAGGAAAGAAAAGGCTAACTAAGGATAGATATATTAATTTATTGAATGTAGTAATTACCTCCTTATATCAAGACATCACGTTACATACCTTAAATCTACACAATAAAATTTTTCAAATAGGAGCTGGGGCTGTAGCTCAGTGGCATGTGTGGAGTCACTGGGTTTGATCATTAGCACCACATAAAAATAAATAAAATAAAACAATTATTTTTTTAAAAAAATTTCTCAAATAAATTTAAAAAGTTTAAATCAAGTTATTTTTTAAAACCATACAGCAAGGGGCTGGGATTGTGGCTCAGTGTTAGTGCTCTTGTCTAGCATATGCAAGACCCTGGGTTCTATCCTCAGCCCCACATAAAAACAAACAAAATAAAGATATTGTGTCCAACTACTTCTAAAAAATAAATTTTTAAAACCATACAGCAATACTCTATATTAAAGTTAGTATAAAACATTAATTTAAAGTTAATTTTGAATTTTTAAAATTATATTTTACTTCTGTGTATTAGACTTCATTATTTTTAATTAATAATTTTATTTAGTGACACAGGTCCCACCTACATGGAATATGGGTGGGGGGGGAATCCTTTTAAACTTCAAAAGTATACCACTTGGCCAAGCAATTCCACTCCTAGTCTTATCCACAAGATACAAAAACATGTCCACATACAGACCTGTATAAGAATACAGCAGCTTCACTTACAATAGCTAAGGCTGGAGACAACCCAAACACCCATAACAAAGGAAGCAATAAGCAACAACTATGGTGATTCATAGGATGGAATACTACCTGAGAGTAAAAAGAAACTACTGAATGTGTTCTAGTGAATGAAATCCATGAAAATCATGCTATGTGAAGAAGAGCTGGATATGAAAGATAACATCCCATCTAATTCCATTTTTTGAAGTTCTAGAAAATGCAAAGTTAATCTCTGATGAAAACAATCAGAACATCAGGTGAGAAGCAGAAACTGCCTAGGAAGGAGACTTGTGGAAACTTCTGGGTGACGTAAATGTATGTATCTTTTTTTAATATTTATTTTTTAGTTGTAGTTGGACACAATACCTTTATCTTATTTACTTACTTTTATGTGGTGCTGAAGATCGAACCCAGGTTCTCACACATGCCAGGCAAGTGCTCCATCTTTGAACCACAACCCCAGCCCCAAATATATATATATCTTAATGGAGTGATGGTTACCTGGGAATCGTCATTGTTGAAAATGTGTAGTTAAGGTATTAACTAGTAGTTAAGGGATTAACTACACATTTAATTTCCAATATATATTACCTCAAAAAAAATTCATGTAGTAGAAATAGGTAGAGATGTGGGTGAAATGACATGGCAAATTTTTAATCAATCATTGTTAAAACTGAGTGACAGGTATAGTCTTTTATTATGCTATCCCTTTTGTTTTCTATAAAGTTTAAAAATATACATCACTAAAATACACAATCGAAAAATTTTATACCACACAAATATACTTACCAAGAATTTTTTTTTAAATTTTTTTTTTTTTTTAGTTGTAGATGGAAACAGTACCTTTATTTTATTTATTTTTATGTGGCGCGGAGGATCGAAACCAGTGCCTCACACATGCCGGACGAGTGCACTACTACTGAGCCACAACCCCAGGCCCAAGAATTTTTGTATGCACAAGGCATTCCTAAAGATCTATGGAGATCCCCTGTGTCCTATGCTTCATATGAGCTACATTTAAAATTCTCCATTATTTTCTCCAGCTCCCCTCACCCAAACTCCTAGCATGCCTCCCACCTAATGGACCATCAGAGTGAAAATATTATGGTTGTCTCAACTACCACCAGCCCCCAAATTAATTCTTCTCTAGACCCTAACTTACTTATTTCTAGCAAATATGGTACAGATGGAGAAATCAAAGCTGCTAGATATGCTGGAACAAACAAATGATTTAATAGATCCCAGTCTCAATATTTCTTTATTCTCACTATTCTCTGAAGACAATGTTTGTTTTTACAAGTTACAGACATGAATTTTCAGAATAACGAAATCCACAGAACACTAACCAAGGCAGATGATCAATTTCTCTACTATGGACAAGTACCAATCAGTGAATGTGTCTTAGTTTTCTAAGTTCTTCTAAGATTTGCCTGAGAAAAATTCTATAGCTTTCACATGACATGTCCATAAAATCAGAAGCACCACACAGAGGCAAAGGATAAACTCAGGCTCAAGCACAGGTGTTTAAAGGTATAATACGTTAATACCCTCCTTGGTAATAAGAGGATATTAAGTGCACCTCGGTAAAGAATCTTCATGACAGGACCTAGTCATGAAGGTCTCAAGTATCAGTATCAGTATCAATTAATTCTCTATAGATAGCATAAAATAAACGTTGAAACTAGGTAAAATTAAGCACCCCAAGTTTATATACTTTATCACCTCTACTACAAATTTTTTTTGTTTTTATTGGAATTTAGCAAAAAATTAATAAGAATTTATAAGAAGTTAAATATTTAGAAAATACTCAGAAAGTAAAAGTGTTCATTGGTGCCAGCATATTCATCCATCCAGCAAACCATTAAATGTCTGCATACCAAATGCTCTTAACAGCAGTGAAAAAAGTCTACGCCATACAGAGCTAACATTCAAGTAATGGGAGACAGGCTGATAAGAAGGGCTAAGGTTAAGTACCCAGGAAAACAGAATAATCAGGGTAAGGTCAGAAGGATATGCAGATTACCATACCTGGCCAGGAAAGCCTTCTCAGTTACAGTGATATTTGAGAAAACCTGAAGAATGTGAAGTTCCAGAATTCCAGGCACCTGAACCTCTTTGCAAACTTAAGAGACATGGAGCCAGTGTGGCCACAGTGGAATGAACTGGGAAAGCACTGTGGAAGTGGGAAAGAGAGGGCAACACAGGATTCAGACCACTCTAGGCCATTTTTAGATCTGGGCATCTAGCGTGAGAGAGATTGTGAGCAGACTGGAGGATTTTAAGCAGAAAAGATCCTATTTAATGCTTTTTTAGAAGATGACTGTTCTGTATGAGAACAGACAGGAGGGGAACAAAGGTTGAAATGAGGAACAAGAAGAGACCAAAACATATTCAGAAGGGTATGTTAACTTCACTTATTAATATGCTGTTTTATTATTTGACACACCATATTCCAATAACTCAAACAGCAATCAACTGAATTGCTCTCATTTGGACTGGACAGGGGATTAGAGTTTTTGAGGAAGAAATAAGAGACATATGCTATTTTTCAGGTTCTAGTTTGACCTATTAGACAGTGGTTCCTTACGTCAATTAGTGTAGTAGGTAAATAAAACAAAGACTGCTAGCTTCCCGATCATCCTTTTAAAAAATCTCTCTCAAAGGATAAGAAAAAAAAAAAAAAAAAATCAATATTTTATTTTCATACTGGATTCAAAATGTTCATACTGCTATTATTCATAGCTCTCATCACAACATACATATAATGTTGTAGTGAAAACCCACTTAACTTATATTCCTGAAAGATAAATTGAAATAAATATATTGCAAACCATGAAACCCATTAACACTCTCCAAGACTTCTGTTTCATAGTTATTTATAAAATCCCTCCTGTGATGAAGACACTCAATCACTATCTCCAATTTCCTTGGTTTAGCATGTCTAACAGCAGCCTCACCCACACCATGTTATTATCACTTTTGGGTACTAAAAGCTGGTTAGGAAAACCAACAAACACTGAACACCTTTCAATTCTTTCAGCTGTGCTTGAGTGTTATTAATTGGTTTAAGAGGGTATCAGAAACACATGCTTTCCTGCACACTTTGGTGATTTCATCCTATGCTCAAAGCACTTCCATAAATTAAATCATCCTGGCTATGTCATGAATCGCAGCTGGCATGCCTGAGTACTGCTCTTTGATGATGAGCAAGCAATACAAAATAAGATGCTGAATCCACTCTTTAGAATTTCATTTCCAGCATCTTGTATGATGTTACTCCGCAGGATTTTAAAACAAAAATAAACGTTATGATATAGTTCACTTTGGTTTTGCAAAACCTAAGCCCACTAGCCAGAAAATTGATGGCTTTTTCCCTTTCCAAAAAAGCAGGCTACATCTATAGCCAGGAAGGGAACTGGGTTGGGGGTTGGGTAAAGGCTATTTAAATGGATAATCCAGCTTTTAGCTTACCAGTGGAGATTCAATGGGGGAGTTGCAGGCTGCAACTGGGAGTCTGTTACAGCCACATACACTGCACCCCTATTTCTTCACCCTCACTGGATGTGAGGCAAGAATCTGCCTCATTTAAGTTCTACTAACAAGTAAAGAGATTCCCCTCTCTGGGGGCAGGCTTGTGCTGCACTAATATTGTTCCAGACTATCTTATCTGTTCCCTCTCTCCTTTCCCTTTAGTTACAAACTCCTGTTTCATTTTTATTCCATCTTATTGTATTGGAGACATTTTTTTTTTTTCCAAAATGCCTTAAACCCTTCCTGGGATAAGGAGAGAAATAAATCAAGATTTCCTTCTCCAGCTCAAAATTTAAATATAGCAGGCAAGAAGAAACGGCGAAAAGGGGTGTGTGGGTGTATATGGCAAGATTTCTAGGTATCTAAGAGAAAATGGATTAGAGGGGGGAAAAACATGCTAAAGAGATCTGAAAGCTGTGTATGTGTACACAATCAATCCCAGAGCGGAGGGAGGAATTCGGGAAGAGGGGAGGGAAAAGAAAAAGATCAGCCGAAGCAGTAGCCCACCCCGACCCCTCCCAACCCACTGCAGCGCTCTGCGCTTCCCAGAAAGCTCATCCCCAGTGAGCAGATTTCCGGCGCCGAGCAATGGACCAAAGGGTGGACAGGCAGTCTGGGGAGGTCGGGAAGGATGGGGATGGATAAGGACAGGCTAAGGGATGTGTTCTGGCTAGGGAAAGAGCAAGGAAGCCAGCGAGGCCAGATGAGACCGCTTGCCGAGATGGAAAGGCAGGCCGGGACTGCCAGCACCTACCTGGAATGGTCAAGGTAGAAGATGCCCCCTGCACCTCTGGCTTCTCCTCCTCAGCCTCCTCCCGCTGCTTCTGCTGCTGCTGCTGCTGCTGCTGTTGTTGAATGAGGCTGAGGTCCGAGCGGCTGAGTTCGGCTCTGGCGGCCGCCGGGACCAGCGGTGCCTTTAGCAGCACCGCAGCCAGGCCGAGAAGCAGGGTGCAAGGGACGCGCCGGCAGAGTCTCGCCATGGCCGAGAGCCAGAGGGCCGCGGAGGCATATTGCGGGGATCTGGTCAGCGGCCGGCGCCAGGGCTGCGGGCTCCCGGCAGCGCCCGCCCGATCGCTCGCTCGCTCGCTCTCTCGCTCCCCCTCGCGCCGTCTGCCTCGCACACCCTCACCAGGAGGAGGAGGAGGAGGAGGCCCGGGAGGCGGAGGGGGCGGAGGGGACGGCGAGGGGCGGAGGGGGGGGGCGTCAGCATCCTCGCGCACGTGACCCGCCGGGAGGGGCTAACCAGTACCCGCGGCCCCTCGCCCGCCTGCCACCGAGCTTCGGCAGTGATGCTGGGGTCGTGCCCTGAGTGGAGACAATAAGGCGAGACTTCTGGGGGCTAGAAGACCCTTTAATCCATACCGAGGCGGCGGGAAATTTTCCAGAAAGTGGAATAAAATTGCTCACACCTGACCTCAAAGTCAAAAAGAGGTGGCACGTGGATTACCATCATTTAACACTTAGCAAGGCATCAGCGGATCCCAAAGCCTAGGTCCCTTCGCCACGTAGGTTCTGCGGCGTCAAGGTCTTCTTAACTAGAATCTTGCGGTTCCACAGATTTTAATAAACTTCCCTTTCCCGCCTGAGCGAGAACTTCTTTCTACATCGTAAAATATTCCTGATTTCTTTTTTCCTAATTGTAACCTACACTTTTCATTTGCTCAAAAATGTATCTTAACCAAATACTTAACTAGGTGCTTACTATGTGCCATCATTTAGTCAGGTGTTTGAAATAAGTAAAATACAATCCCTGCCTTCTAAGAGTTCACCTGTTAGGGGAGAGCAACTTATCAACAAAACATGAGCTAAGGTAGTGGTTGCAATTGAAAAAGCATGGCAACATTCAGAGGTTGCACAGAATTGGAAGGAATTAACTAACGTATGGAAGAGGGTTATGAAACACTGGGAAAGGAAGGATGTAAAGAAGAAGATGAACCAGACTCTCCTGTAATCCTCAGCCTCCTGAGATAGTCAGCCTCAGGAGGATGAGGTAAGATGGCAAGTTTGAGGCCAGCCTCGGCAATTTCATGACGCCACACAAAAAAGGGCTGTGAATGTAGCTCAGTGGTAAAGTAGCCCACCTGGTCCCCTGCAAAAAAAAAAAAAAAAAAAAAAAAAAGTTCTGCAGCGTCTTGGTCTTCCTACTTAACTAGATGTTATCTGCGGTTCCTGCCCCCACCAACCCCCCCCCCAAAAGAGTTCCACACAGATTGGAGCAACCAGGTCATCTAAAAGTGAAATTGTGTGTGTGTGTGTGTGTGTGTGTGTGTGTGTGTGTGTGAGAGAGAGAATATGAATATGCTAGAGCGAGAGCTTGGGCGCCCAGAGGTGTATAATCGTACGATGTGCATGGAAAAACATGGAGCCTTGATTCTAACAGAGGACTGTTTTAAACTGAAAAGGAGAGAGGAGACCATGTCATTAAGAATAATAGCAAACTTCTATACTTCCATAGTACTAACTGTATCGGACACTGTTCAAGTACTTTACATTAACTCCTGTAGTTACCATGGATACTTTATAAGGGAGTTAAAATTTACATTGAGGTGACTATGAAAGATCTTAAACAGGGAAGATAATCACTACCATTCTTGCATTTTAGAAGGATCACTTTGCTATCATATGGAAGATGGATTCGAGGAAGATAGATTGAAGGAGAGCAGGCTAACAAAACCCCAGGAGGAGATGTCAAGGACCTGTGAGACTGAAAAGGAGAGGAAAGGAATGAGAGAGATGATATGGCTGGTATTAACAGGGTAGCCAATTTGGGTAGATGGAGGGAACAGGGGTCTATTATGATACCCAAGTTGCCAGAATGAAATCTTGGGTGACTGCTTAAGGTATTACCAAGCTTGACTGGTGGTACAGACCACAAAATAGTTCAGTTGTCTTGTATTTGTAGTACCTGTGGGATATCTGTCTAGGACATCATTCCATTTACCATCACAGCCAATTCAGCTGATTGGCAGATGGGCTTTTTTTTTTTCTTTTTCTTTTTTTTTTGACCCTATATCATTTTTATGTGTGTTCCTCCTAATATTTCCAACTTGCTGGAAAGCAACAGAATTCTCAGTAGTGGAAAATTATTATTTATTTTTTTGGTTAAGGGTATGAAAATAATGCCTATATTACTATGAAGTAAAATAATAACAATAATAGGCACATTACATACATTATTTCATTATATCCTCAGAGCAGCTCTTCAAATTAACTCTCATTGTTTAGCAGATGGAAACACTGAAGATCATAATGGCTCTGTGTCTTGCCCAAGGTTACACACTAAGTGTATGTGACTTCACCCTTTTGCACTGTTTGAAACTTTTGTCATGAGCTTGTATTAATTTTTTTAGTGAATAAAAAAACTATGTGGGTCAAATATGATTTGGAAAGAAGATGACAAAGTGAAGCCCCTGAAACTAAACACTCCTGTTTTGTCACAGCTTTGCCTCTTGTCTGAGCAGGAGCTATCCACAGAGGGTGCTTCTAGCTGAATGCAGCAAGTCTTCCTTAGTCTCATCAAGCTGTTTTTGTTGCATTCTTTTCCAAGTTATCTCTGCACCTGGAGAAAAGAAAGGGGGAAATAGAAATGGCTCCCAAAACTTGAGTGGTGATGGTAAGGAAAGGAATGCTGGCAGGATTGTGAAGTCCTTCTCATATTTTAGCAGCCTTACTGGGGAGTAAAGCCATTGAAGCACAGCCCCTAGTAGAGGGTGGACCTCAAATTCTCAGTGTGTAGGGCTGGGGTTGTGACTCAGTGGAGGAGCACTCATCTAGCATGCATGAGGCACTGGGTTTGATCCCCAGAACCACATAAAATTTTTTAAAAATGAAGATATTGTGTCCACCTAAAACTGAAAAATAAACATTTAAAAAAATTCTCAATGTGGTGGACTACTTAAAGAGATAATACTTTTGTCAGCCAAAAGTATTTAAATGCTCTTTAAATGCCCCATTACTCATGTGGTTGAGGCTTAATGTCTATACAGTGAACAAAACTCATATTATCTGATGCAATCAAAGCATTAAAATAGTTGGTTGAGATACATAAAAATCAATATGTTGAATGTATCTTAAACCTCTTATTTTACCTGAAAATAAGTAAACCTATTCATTCACCAGTATTTTGATGTAGGGCCAAGAATTTCTCTGAGTATCTAACCCCATTCTAGAAGCCATAAAACAGTCATAATGCTTCCCTCCCATTTGCAGTTTTAGTCTAAGTGGGAAGAGGATGCTTGACAAAAAAATTGAGTGCCAGGTCCCTTGAAGTTCATTTATTTTCCCTAAACATTTACAATTTTGCTGGGCATGGTGGCACACATTTAGGAGGTTGAGGTAAGAGGACCATGAGTTCAAAGCCAGTCTCAGCAAAAGTGAGGTGCTAAGCAACTCAGTGAGACCCTGTCTCTAAATGAAATACAATATAGGGTTGGGGATATAGCTCAGTGGTCAATTGCCCTGGAGTTCAATTCCTGGTACCCAAAACAACAACAAAATTTAAAATTTTCCCCACACATTTAGTATCAAATTTCATAGGAAAAATTATACTTCTTTGACACTCACATTTATTCATTCCTATAACATGCGGCACTACCAAAAAATACCCTAAGTTTGTGAACAAACAACTGAAATTTGGTCTATGCACTAAACTACTGATGAGGGTAAAAACAAAGGGACCTTCAGGAAAATATATCCTGTTAAATACATGCACCTCATCTGTCAGTCTTTGTGTTTACAAATGGATGAAAAATGCCAATTAATCCAGAAAGTTCTTTTCAGGTGCATAATCCATAATCATGTCAGGTTTAACACAATATAATCATTTATGTTAGAAATTTTTCATTCTTACAAGAATACTGCAAAAGCCATCAGAAAGCAAAGTACAATACTGTAAATGTAATTCTTGCCTGCTAAGGTCTTTTGGTAACTTTCCATTGCTCTTACATAAACTCCAGATCTTTAACATGATATCAAAGCCATTTATACTCTGTCCTCTAATGACCTAAATTCATCTTTTAATATTTTCTACATAACCCTGCCCCCACACACACACACACACAGGATTGGGGATTCTTCTATTCCTTTGAACTAGACTTATGTGAGTTGCCCCCATACCTTTATAGTTGCAGTTGCCTCTGCCTGGAACTCTGTTCCCTCCCCCACATAATTGGCAAGCTCCCATAGAGCCTGAAGGGTTTATTTTCCTCTAAACTATGTTTTCTGACTAACTTTGACAAGAGCCCCTGCTGTGGGCTTACACTGCACCCTACATTTCCCCTTATAACTCCATTATTTTAAATGGGTGTTTATTTGCTTGAATCCAAACAAGTGTGGGTTTCCCAAAGGCAAGGACCAGCATGTTTACAGCTCTATCTCAAGCTCCTCTCACAGTGCCTGACACTGTTTGATTACTCGTTTGGTTGAATCAGTTATACACTTTGAAGAGGCAGGACTGTTGGTTAGGGATGGAGGACCTCAGAACCTGACTCCTCTGTTATTCACCACTTAAAAGTTATGTAATTCATGTAATATTTGAGGCTTCAGTTTGTTGACTATATATTCAGAAAAATTACAGAACGAAAAAAGAGGTTACAAAATGAGATATCATATAAAATACTTAGTCATAGAACTCTTCAGTGTATGTCAGCTACTATTTCTTTTGCTGAAGTGATGTATGGTTATTCTGTTTCATTTTATAGACATTTTATGTTTATATAAATGTTTATGTTATAAGCAGCCAATTATCATCTTACATGATAGTTACATCTATGAAGTCACAGCAAACATTGAATCAGCTACATGGAGCCATTGTTCCCAGGGCTCAATGTGAGGCTGAGTGAGGTTCCTGTGAGCCTTACTTCACATCATCATCATCAACTGATCAATATATAATCTTGTTCTATCTGTGTTTCTGTTTAAAAGCATCTTGTTTATTATACATTATTGGGTTCATTAACAATAAACTCGCAACCAACTTGTGCCTGAACAAATCTTATCTATCACTTGGGTTTTCTCTGTAAGGCACATCACAGCTTTTTTATGGTTAGGGAAACTAGACAGCACTCCAGCACTATGCTTGGGTCCATTTTACCCCACAAAATCATCAAAACAAAGCAAAACAGAAAACAACCCTGGAAAGTGTGGCACTGAAGAGACCACACAAAGGACACTTTTTCTCCAGTATGAGAGCTTTAAAAAAAAAAAAAAGCAGGAAGAGCAGCACCTCATCTGACTTCAGCTGGGAAGGTCCTACATGTTGGGCTACAAGTGTTTTTCACTGTTTGGCACATATTCACGAATAACATGAAAGTACTGATTTGGGAATTACAAATACATTTCAGCAAATATACACAATTGTGAATAATGAGAATAGACTGCATTTGTGTGTATTTGTATGCAGTATATATATAGCATTTCTTTTAGTGTAGAAGGGTTAAATAGAGGAGATTATAGGGAAGTCAAATAATTTTGGAAAAAATAGGAAGGGTACCAAGAATGAAGACATAATAACCACTGGCAGAGAGTGTTCCAAAGTGCCCACTAGAGAATAAAGAATAAGACAAAGCCCCAACTTTCCCCTACCTCCTATGGGAACCCTTTGGATGAACCTGTTTGTCACAATAAAATAGTCTATGGTCTCAAAGATGGTCAAGTACAGATGTCTAGAACCTATGATAGTCCGCCCCATACAATGAGAAGCATTTTGCAGGTGTGAAAACCTTGAGATGAAGATATTATCCTGGATTATCCAGGTGGGTCCAGCCTAATCACAAAATCAATTGTATTTCCACACTCTTATAGTGAACAATTCAAAAACAAGACACACAAAAAAAGATGATTCAATTTACTATAGCTTCAAAAAGAACAAATGTGTAGGAATCAATTTAACAAAATAACTACAAAACTTGTATTCTGAAAACAATGACATTATTCAAAAGTATTAAAGAAGGTAAAATTAATGAGAAAAAGTTACACATTCATGGATTGGAATATTTAATATTTAAAAGATGATGATATGCCTCAAATTGATATATAGAATCAACAAAATGCTTATTAGAATCCCATCTAACACCTTTTTGTGGCATGTCAATACATACTTATCCTAAATTTCACATGGAATTACCTGGAACCCTGAATAGCAAAAACAATCTTGAATAGTAAAAACAAAGTAGGAAGATTCACATTACCTGATTTCAAAATTTATTACAGTAATTGTAATGCCAACACTGTGGTATTGGCTTAAGGATAGACCCATTGATCATTGAAAAACTATTAAGAATGCAGTTTTTGTCACTATTCATTTGACACAAGTCAACTGATTTTTAACAAGAACACTAAAAAAATTAATAAAAGAGAATAGAATTTTCACCAAATGATGCTGGGAAAACCAGACAGCCACATGAAAAATGTTTTGAAAAAATAGACGCTTACTTTAACACCATTTACAAAAATCAGCTCAAATTGGATCAAAGACATCAATGTAAAAGCTAAATTATAAGATTCTTAGAAGAATGGGGATACATCTTTATGACCTTACATGCAACAATAGTTTCTTAAACATGACACCAAAAGTCCAAGCAACAAGAGAAAAAAATTATAAATTAAAATTAAAACTTTTATGCATCAAAGGATACTATTAAGAAAATGAAAAGACAACCTACAGAATGGGAGAAAATATTTACAAATCATTAGAGTCCAGTGTTCACAGTGTGCGTATGTGTGTGTGCGCACGCAGTATCTATATCCACACAAAAACAAAAAGATAACCCATTTTTTAAAATTAGCAGAGGGCTTAAATAGTTATTTTTTTCCAAGTAAAATATAGAAATGGTCAAAAAGCACGTGAAAAGATGCTCTGCATTATCAGTCACTAGGAAAATGCAAATCAAAATTCAATAAAAGATACCTCTGCACATCAACTAGGATGACTATGAAAATTTAAAAATAAAAAAAGAAAATGAGTGTTGACATTGAAGGATATAGGGAAATTTAAACTCCCATTTGTTGATGATTTAGAATGTAACGGGGTACAGCCACTTTTAAAAGCAGTTTGATAGTTCCTCAAAAGTTAAGCATAGAATTACCAAATGACCCAGCAATTCGAATTCTACATATATATCCAAAAAAAATAAAAACAAGTATTCAAACAAAAACCTGTAAACATACACTCATAGAAATAATATTCACAATAACCAAAAAGTGAAATAACCCAAAAGTCTAGCAACAGAAGAATGGATAGATAAATGGGAAATATCCTAACAATGGAATACTATTCAGCCATAAAAATGAAGTACTGATACTTGCTGCAACATGGATAGATCTTGAAAACACGCTAAATAAGTGAAGCAATAGCAAAAGACCACATATTATGATTCTATTTACATTAAATATTCATAGAAACATAAAACAGGTCAAGGATTGTTTAGGACTGAGAGTGGTGGTAGATTAGGAGGGTGATAGTTTAAGGTCATGATGTTTCTCTTTGGGGTGGTGAAAATATTCTAAAATTGTGCTGGTGGTTGTTTATATCTGTAAATGTACAAAAAAGACATTGAATTGTACACCTTACAAGAATGTGTACAATTGGATGAATGGATGAAATATGAATTATGACTCAGTGAAACTGCTTTAAAACAGAAAGGAATGGGGCTAGGGATGTGGCTCAAGCGGTAGGGCGCTCGCCTGGCATGCGCGTGTCACTGGGTTCGATCCTCAGCACCACATACAAATAAAGGTGTTGTGTCTGCTGAAAACTAAAAAATAAATATTAAAAAATTCTCTCTCTCTCTTAAAAAATATATATATATATAAAACAGAAAGGAACCAGGTATGAATTTTGAAATTTTCAAAAAATGCAGATTGCAGAAGTTGCTAAAATTGAGAAACTGTCATTGTGCTAGAGAAAACAGAGAAGCTATACAAACTTTTGTTTATACCTCAGAAAATTCCTTTTAAGACACAAAATATGTGACTCAAAGATCCTCACAGACATCAAAACAGAAGCCAAAGAAAGAGGTGAAATTATTTATGAAAGAACAGCAAAGAAGCCTCTTGACTAATGGAGCAAATACCAATGTCATACACAGGAGACTCACAAGTTTTCTGTGAATTTTGTATCAACAGAAACACAGCCAGCTTTATATGAAACGAAGAACAGGGAGAGAAAGAAATGAAAGGAGGATGGTCAGAATATTACTCTTACTGGCCAGAATAGTCTGATAACTCAGTTGCAAACACGGGATATAGTTCATGGTGGGGAAAAAAAACTAATGACTCAGACGGTGGGGTCACAGAAAATTATTCACAGGACTTAAAACTAAATGGACACAGCAGTTTAGGAGGCAAAGATAGGAGGATGACCGGTTCAAAGCCAGCCTCAGCAACAGCAAGGCATTAAACAACTCAGTGAGACCCTGTCTCTATAAATAATACAAAAATAGGGCGGGGATGTGGCTCAGTGGGTGAGTGTCCCTGAGTTCAATCCCTGGTACCCCTCAAAAATAAATTAAATGGAGGTTGCCCAGTGTTTTGAAGTTACCTGAACCAGTGACCGTTCCTCCCCGCTTCTATTTTCTCCTTTTTTGAACCAGAATATCTATCCTTGCATTGTACACCTGTCCCACTGTTGCATGTTTGGAGCAGATAACTGTTTCTCTGGCAATACAGCCCACAGATAGAGAAAAATATATCCTCTAGGACGATGGATCACATCCCAACTTCACCCATACCTAATTCATGAGATATGAGATGTTTGCGTTAATGAGATTTAGATGGGATTTTGGACTTTTAGTTGATGCTTAGAGACTTCTGGGAACTTGGAGATTTTGTGTGTGAGATTGGTGTGAACCTTTGAGAGCCAAAGACAGACTGCTAGAGACATAATGCCCCCAAAGATGTCCAAAATCTATTTCACTGAACCTCCCACAACAAAAGGCAATTTATAGGCAATTAATTATATGATAGCATGAAGCATATTTAGTGAACAAGAATGCAAGTAATTAAGGGGAGAACACGGAGAAGGTAGGGTGAAGAGCTGGATCTGGAGAACTAAGATGTGAAGAAGGGATGACATCTACCCAATGCATAAAGCACATTCTAGGCTCTGTCACTGAATGGCTGCTCTACTCAGCTGCCGTAGGGTTCCCTCAAGAGGGTAGGCTGTCCTCTAGAAATACAGGGAAATTAATTCCTGCTATGTCATATTTATTACTTGCAAGTCACTGGACACCTGTGAAATGCGTGAAATGCTTGAGAAAAGACCATAGAGGTTCAGTTTGTGCTAGTCATTTAGCACCACTTGGTGGCGAAGTATTGAGCTCTAGTTTAGTAGTAAAAGTTCATATTACAAATTCAAAATTGGTATTACCTAGAAGAAGGAATTTTTTAAAAAAATTTTTGGTACCAGGGATTGAACTCAGGGGCACTCAATCACTGAGCAACACCCCCAGCCCTATTTTGTATTTTATTTAGAGAGACAGTCTCACTGAGTTGTTTAGCTTTGCTTTTGCTGAGGCTGACTTTGAACTTGTGATCCTCCTGCCTCAGCCTCCCAAGCCACTGGGATTACAGGCATGTGCCACCGCGTCCAGCTGGAAATTTATTTTTTGACAAACTCTTTTACCTTTTATTTCTTTAATAAAGTATACCAAAAGTTTCAAAATAATTTACTTATCTGATAATTAGGTGATAATATCCCTAATTTTATAGATGTTTATGTCCCTGATAATTTCATTAACCTTTTTAACTACATTATTCAAAGATGAAAAAAATTTATAAGCCATGTACCATATAAAATATCAACAATAGTTTCTATTAATCTGGCAAATAGCACAATATTTCAAATTAAATACTGCTACTAATAGACATCATTTAGCACTTTTGTGAATGCTTTATAATAACTATTTAATATTCTGAATATGAGATTTCTAAAGAGTAATCCCTAAAGATTAGTCTGAGAAATGAAGTAATAGAACTTTAGTCTTAATTACTTTCAAGCAAATTAGATTTTTCAGAAAATATGGAGAAGGGTTATATAGTTTAGTGATAGAGTATTAGCCCAGTACACCATCATGGTGCCATTGGGAGGTGGTGAAATTTTTAAGAGGTGAGGCCTACTGGGTGCTCCTTAGGTCATCTGGGGTGTGCCCTTGAAGACAATGGTGGAAACCCAGCCTCCTCCTCACTCTTTTGCTTCTTGACCATGAGGTGACAGCTTTTGCTCTACCACATCATAATAGTCCTAAATGAGTTTGCTCAGGAGAAGTGCATTGAGTAAGGAGACAAAAAGAAAACAGAGCACTAATCTTGAACATTTAAAAGAGGACCGGATTGGCAAGGAGCTCCTCAGGATATACTTTGCCTTGCCCCTGGGTCAAAGAAACAGGGTCAACCAATCACAGACTGAAAACTCTAAAACCATGAGCCCAAATAAACGTTTTCTCCTTTTAATTAATTATCTCAGATATTTGGTTATCGTGAAGGAAAGCTAATTAACACACATCCAGTTATGATTCCAGTAGGATGTTCATCAGGAGTTACAACCTCAAATTCCTGGAGCGGTCAAGCAAATTAGGCAAATGACTAATAAGGGACTCATCTAATGTAAGAAACAATACCTTCTGAGGTTTGTGTCAAACTAAAAGTTGCTTGGCCATCTTAGAGCAATGTTACTCAGTTCCAATGCTTATTGGAGAAAGAATGCAGATGGTGATCTTCCAGAATGTTGCAGTTTTTAGGAGAAGCTGGAATCTCAATCATTTGAGTAAATTTCTCTCAGACATTAATGTTGCCAACTGGTTCATTTATTTTTAAAGTACTTAGCAGGCAAAACAAAATGCATAATGCCATTGCTGGCCAACATGTGACTCTGCTCCTAACCCAAGATGCTTTCTGGGATTATTCTACCGGATTTCTTGGTGCTTAATCCTGCCACTCCTTCTTTTTCCTCCATATGTCCTGGATCTGCCTTCCCCAGTTTTTTCTTTACTCCTTATCTACAGTATAGCCTTAAAAAAAAATTTTTTTTTCTCTCAACATATAAAACTTCTCAAGTCCTTTCCGTCTGTGAAATAAGCTTTGGCACCTTTTGTTACACCTAAACGTAAGCTATAACCCTTTCCCTTCCATTCTAAGCCCAGCAAAGCCTAGTTTACTTGTTTAATTCCCATCCACCACTTGAACCACTGTAATATGGCTTCTGTGCTTCATCCCACAACCGAAACCATTCTTGGTAAGGTCACCAATAACCTCCTATTCTCCAAACATCTTGCTTGTCTCTTCATAGTACTTTTGTCATGTTCTGTCTTGATATTCTTTGTACCTCTAGATGGCACTTACCATCCTGCTTTCTTTTCAAATGTTAAAATGCAGTGCTCCACCCTCTTCTTTGTCTCCCTACTTTATACATGTTTTTTGTTTGTTTGTTTGGTTTTGGTACTGGGGATCGAACCCAGGGGCACTTAATCACTGCGCCACATCCCAGCCCTCTTTTGTATTTTATTTAGACACAGCATCTCACTGAGTTGATTAGCGCCTTGCTGTTGCTGAGGCTTGCTTTGAACTTGTGATCCTCCTGCCTCAGCTTCCCTCGCCTCTGGGATTATAAGCATAGGCCACTGCCCCAGGAATATACTTTATACATTTCTCTTGAACATTCCCTTTTACTATTGCCTTTATTAAAATTCTGAACTTTGCTTCTCTAGATTTGATCTTTTGCCAGAGTACCAAGATTTATGTTTATAAGAACCTGCAGGAAATTTCCATCTAGATGTGCTGTAGGTATCTCAAACTTAAGTGTACCTTTTCCCCTCCTGACCTTCCTGATATTCTCCCAAATCTCTGCTTCTTTACCCCATTTCATATCTCAATTCAAAGTCCAACCCATCCCCCAAACCAGAAACCTATGGATTTTAGGCAAGCATATATCCAAAATATGTTCCCTCCTTTCCATTCCCATTTTTACCCTACTGGGTTAAGTAAGCCCTTATTACCTCCTGTTTTGGAAGTAACAGGAAAACATCACCAGTCACTGTTCTAAGTCTTGTAATGTTAGTACATTAATATATGCAAGCCCTTCGTACACATCTAATGTTCCAAAGACAACACTCCATAATGAAGTTGCTATTCAGATGTCCATCCTATAGGGTACAAAAAAAAAAACATGTATAGAAGCATTAGGTGGTTTGTGTAAGGAAAGACAAGTTCTCAGTTAATTTAATAAAATTAATTATTTCAAAGTTACCAAGACTAACATAATTTTCTCAATTTAAGTTTTTATAGGTGTTCCACTTCAGAGGCAATGGGACAAATAAGAAAACACACCCTACCTACATATCCAAGTCTACTACTTGCTCTCTGTGAGATCTTAATCTCTCTGAGTTGATTTTTCAAATAAATTGAGGAAAAATATATTATCTAAATATTAGCTGATATGTAAATTGTAATAAAGAATGTGAATAGAAATATCACCAAAGTAAAACAAAACAAACCAGGTGTTTCTTACTATACTACCAGCTACTTCTTAGAAATAAGTGGTACAGTCTCCTCTTCTAAAATGCATGCACTTCTGTCCTTCTTACCAACATGGCTGCAGATGATTGAATTTTGAGGTATTTCAGGCCTGCATGCAAATGAGTCTCTAATTATCAGCTTGCCTAATTAATGATGTGTCACCATTATACACCACTGTAGGGTTCAGAAATGTTTTAAAATTAACCTGGGAAAAGAGAAGTCTGCTGCTTGAAGTTCTCTTCCTATTCTTCAACTAATAAAGGGGAGGATGATAAGACTGTTATTTGATAAGTAAATAACACGTGTCTTTGATAACTCCCATTCTTGTATTTTCTCATAAAATCCTAACAACCTTAGACTCCGATACGTCTTGGGTATAGAGAGGTTAAGCTTGTGGTAGGACAGAATTTTCAATCCAAGAGGTTTAAACAATTTTCAAAACAATTTTATATATGTTATCTCCTTTGATCCTAAACAGCAACTACTAAGTTAGGACACAAAAGATTTTGCCCATTTTATAACTCACATTCAGAGCAAACATTTGCACTCTCACCAAGTGTAGGGGCTGTAAATTTTACATATTAATAAGAACTATAGTGGTCAGCATAGGTACGACTTGCTGGCTTAAGAGAAATATCACATCTAATTTAATGCATAGTGTTAGAAATGAGGACAGTGGTTACTTTTGTAAATAGAGAGAGTACGTCTGGAAAGGGACAGAAGGCAGCTTCTGCAGGCCAGCAATGATCTATTTCTGAACTCATTTTTTTTTCCAGTAGAAATTTATGGCTATGTATTATGCTACTTCAATGTAATTTCCCAAGAATCTTAACACTTCTTTATTTTATTCTCTGTGCATTACATTACAAAAATGCTTTTTATTATGGGGAAATAATTCAGTTAGCTTACCAACCAGAATTTTAACATTTTCATATGGTTTACCTAAATGCAGGACTCGGGATATAGCTCAGTGGTAAAGTACTTGCCTAACACACACAAGTCCCTGGGTTAAATCCCCAGCACCACAAAAATAACATAAAATAAAATGTAAAAAAAAATTAATAAATACATTTAACATGTTTTTTCCAATTACCCCAGTTTTCCCCACAAATCATATCTGTCTACCCATTTAGAAACTTATAACCTAATTTGTTCTTAAAAATTTATTTTGTTTCTTAGGAATTTCTGACTTTATATGAATTCAGGTATCCAGAAAGTTTCTTATAGAATATCCTGTCTACCAAATCCTAAAAAATTCTTATGAATTTCATTTTAGTTGAAAAATGCTTCTTTTAAAAAGCACCTCTCTCCCTAATCGCTCCTTCACCGCCCCCCGACCCCCAGCTTTGCTTTTTCTCTTCTTAGAGAATCCATGGTATTTTTGAGGAGGCCCATCCTTTGCTAGTCAGAGGGTTCCTTCTCATTCAGATGAGATTAGTCCAGGCCATACTTGTTATCCTATCAGTTTTACAGAAGCAGCCATGACCATAATTTTCCTCACTGACAATAAACATATCCACACTAGTCACAGCTAACTATCCCCACCTCCTTCCTGGTTATTGGAAGAGTCTCTGCCAAAAAACAGTCATCTTAAGGCAGTCCACATTCAGCAGCATTTATTAAGGAGAACGTAAAAATAGATATTTGGCATCACCAAATTCAAGGAACAAGATCAACCTGTTTACTTCTTGGCAAAGACTTGCCTTCTGATCCTTTGCATCTGATTCAGGGAAGTCTGAAAACTTTTCACTTGCTAGGCAAGTGGAACAATGCTAGTGATAAGTGTTGACAGTTGGATGTGGTTAGAGCCAGACAACTGTTTTTCCCTTTAATCAAGTAAACTTCTTTTTGCAGAAAAGAAGAGGTATCAGGCAGTTTTCTTCATAAGAATCCTAAAATTATATAAATGTTCAGTATCCATGAAACCATGAAAATGGCCAATTAGATATAATAATGTATATATACTATATTTATGTATTATATAATATCCATGAAACCATGAAAATGGCCAATTAGATATAATAATGCATATATACTATATTTATGTATTATATAATATCGTATATATTATATTTTGGCTGATTAAGCCAAAAAAATTGTCACATTTTTACTTAGTCTTTACTTACTGCTATACTAATTTTTCCAATTCTCTTTCATAGTTTTAAATGATAAAAAAAATGATTAAAAAAAACAATGGCATAACTACTGCTATATAAAGTTGTAGCTGCTGCTAAAACTAACCTACTTGCTTTATCTCTGACAAGACCTCTCTAATGGCAGAACACATGTAGTCATCAAGTGCAGCCTAAAATCTATAATCTATACCTGAGTGTAGATTATACACGTAGTTTTTAAGCATTTTGGAGAAAACAGATACTAACAAAATGTCATGTTTATGTTGATCCATAACTTTCCATGGTAACTTTTATTGGAAAATGCTTTAACAATATAAAATTGATCACTCTCCACTTCCTCAGTGAAAAGTAAACTGCTGCATGTGGTATAAAAAAATATTTTATTTCAAAATTGAATGAATAAAAAATAGGTTTTTGTAATATTTGTTCTTGCATGATTAAGTTGTTTTTGAAACTAAAATACGAGTGCTTTTTAACAAATTATCTCAATTTTAAGAACAAAAGTTTTTTTGAATAAAACAGACTTAAGAGAAAAAACATCAAATGTTATTCAAAATGACCCTATAATTCACCAATCTATTTGTAGAATAGATTAGTCAGATTATAAAATGACAGCTTATATTTCCCTTATCTGAAATGCTTGGAACTAGAAATGTTCCAGATGTGGGAATTTTTGAGATATTTTAATATCTGCTTGAAAATTACCAGTTAAGCATCCTGAGACTGAGCCTCAATATCACTCTCAGAAAGTTTCAGATTTTGGAGCATTCTGGAGCTCAGATTTTGCATGAGGTATATTCAACCTCTGCTAGAATTAGAGATATATATTACAAAATTATGAAACAAAAAAGAAATATATAGTTTATTTGTTTTTTAATTTTTTAGTTTTAGATGGACACAATACCTGTATTTTATTTATTTTATTTATTTTATTTTTATGTGGTGCTAAGGATTGAACTCAGTGCCTGACACATGCTAGGCAAGCACTCTACCACTGAGCTACAACCACAGCCTGGAAATGTACAGTTTTAAAGTCATCTGATAATGTAACAATAAAAAAGATCAGTGTAATGAAATTCAGACATAATTCAGTTTGTTTGGAAATCAAAGGATTCTTTTTTTTTTTTTCCTCTCCTTTTTTAAGTGGTATTTGGGATCAATCCCTGAACTTAGTACATGCTAGCCAGGCACTCAACCACTGAGTAAAGGATTCTTACATTTCAGGCAAATAAATATTTCCCTTTCTAAGGGTATATTTTAACATTAGGCTCGTGTGTGTGTGTGTGTGTGTGTGTGTGTGTGTGTGTTTCCTTTAACACTGCTAAGAATTTTAACTTTTAGAGAGATGTCACCACTTTGAGGTCACCCCTAGTACATTAGTGCTGGTTCATGTTATTAAAAAATAAAACATCATAGAAGAAAAGGATAAAGTCAATACACAAAGGTGGCACCATATGCTCAAGTTTATTGTACAGTCACAAGTTACACATGGGAAACTAAGCAGAACACTGTATCAGCTTTCACTAACTCAAACCAAGTTAGCAAATGACAGATTTGAGGAAAAAACTCATTTTATGTCTCACCCAATGTGGGTGATCACAAGAGAAGCTAAATAAAGATAATTACTTTCTGTGTTACTTAGGTAGCAAATTATTTTGATATACACAGATTCCAAGTTACCTTAAGATATTTCAAAGTGTTTCAAAGCTGGAAAGGAACAGTTCATATTCAGCCTGAAATAAATCATAGAATGGAGTGTTTAAGGGCAAATAACTTCTTTGTACATCCACAGCAGAAACATTCTTTCCCATTAACAGAAATACTACTAAAACTGCTCTTTAGGCTTACTAAATTAATGATAAGTTTGATATTAGCTAGGTTTGGTTACATTGTTATATTGCACTTGATAACAATGACAATGAAAACCACCAAAGATTCAACACCTTTTCCAAGAAGTTCATTAGGTATCAGAAATTACAACAAAATACAAGAACATATTCCATGCTGCACATCCAAAAGTTCACTATTCAAACTCATCATTCGACAAGTTAAAAGGAAATTTTTCCAAAGCACAGATATATTAATTAATTTCATTTACTTTTTGGATCCCATAATTAATTTATCAGATTTTTGTTGTTGTTGTTATTTATCAAATTACTACATATGCAAGTTATCCAAGAGTACAAACAAGCTGACACTGAGATAGTCAATGGCCACACCACAGGTATAACAAAAACCTATTATTGTCCATCTGGCTCATCAACATAGAAACGTATATCAACTTCACATTCTGTTTGCTTTACAAAAACTAGCTGATTTGCTATATACTATAAATGTGCCCCATAAATCTCTTCTCAGGGTCATGATTCAATATCAAAAATCTTTCTCAGCTCTCTTAAAGAAGCCAGTAAACTCTCTTTTATCAACACTTGGATTTTCTCTTTATATAAATATAAATATGATATTCACGAGAATTAATTATGAATAAGTAATTTCATAACACAGGCATAACTGTGGCAATGATATTCTAATTTGTTTACCTGTTACAATGACAAAGAATTGATCGGAATTTATGATAATTGATCATAAAAGAAAGGAAAATGAAAAAAGTGACCCTCACACAAATTTTCTCAAAATACCAATTCCAAAATAAATACCCTAAAAAAGAAACCAATATCAGTATCAATATTTCTCAACTATGGCAAATGGTTTTAATATCTCCTAACTCATTTTTTTAAAAATTCTCAGATTAATGAGAATTTTCTACTTTGAAATTAATTTTAATTTTCAATAAATCACAAATACAGTAGTATTTGAAATATCTGACAACTAAAATAGATTCCATAGAACTATTTTTTTAATTATTATCTAATCAAATATACTCATGTGCCACTTTAGGGTAATAATCCCAACATTTTCCTCAGAATAGACTTTCAAATTATACTCCATATTTTTGTAGAGATATATGTGTTCATTTTTTGAAAGAAAATCCATACTATAACACTACATTTCATAAAAGCAATTTAAAATATCTTGTTAATTTCCAACTACAGCATCTTTCAATCTCCAATAGAAATTCCTTGAGATAGAGTTAATAAAAGGAAAAGACTAAATGAAAGCAAATACTAATACCTACTGAAGAATGAATTTCTATTCAAAGTGTATTTTTATGAATGACAGCTCTTAGATGGAAAAACAGATATGGAAAAAGTTGCTATAGATCAACTTAGTGACTGCTTGGTGGTAGGCAACACTTGGTCCTAGGATAAAAATATTTTTTTCTTAAAAGAATTTAAATTTATTGGCAATAAAAATACTTATTGCATATGATTGAGATCTTTCAAGCTACTAATAAATTCTACATTCCAAAACCCATTAATTTTAAAACTCACTAAAGCTAAATATAAGGTTTTTTCTGTGTTCTAACTTGCATCTAAATGTGGTTCTACTTTGTGAATATATTCTCCAGTTCAGGTCATCCACTTGTGCTTATATAACACTATATGGCAAGATAAATTGCAATTATTTTTAAAATACAGAAAAAAATAGTCAATTATTTAAGGGAAATATTTATCATTGCCTAATGAGGACAGCAGTTAAAAAGCTACTAAAGTCTTAATTTCTTGAGTACAACATGATGTAATTGCACAAAATAGGGATAATTAAAAGCCATCCCTAGGCCTTGAGGAACTGTGAATAAATCATACATTCCACCAGAAGATTCACCACCCTGCAGGTATATAAAACTACAACTTGCTGCCTATGCTGCTTTTATTAAAAAAGTAATTTCTGTTAAAAAAGAAAAAACTTTAGAAAGCTTTAAAAGGTTTTCAATAAGTTGAACAGCTTATAAAAATACCTTTTTGTAGTTATTCTGATAACTGAGACTGGTTTTGCACATTACCTTGATTAAACTGAGGAACCACCCATGGGAGTAGCGTCATGCTACTGCTAGAAGTAAACCATGGAGCTACCTGAAGAGTTTTGATCTCATGCATTTCTCATGGGTGGGAATGGGGATTCAGGTTCCTGTCTGTAATGAAAATGATCTTGACCCGTTATTGCAACAATTTTAGAAATACAAGGAAAAATACATATATAGGAGGAAAATAAATTAATAACTAAAGACTCCACTCTAATCTAAGAACATACTATTAATAAAGTAATAGTCTTTCAATTAAAATGCTTTCTTTAAGTGTATTGTAAATAGCCAGATGAAAACAATGGGATAGATGTGCTTTGGAAATGATTTCCAACTTCGTATGGCTTTAACCATCAGGATATTGAGCTGAAATTACACTATTACATACACAAAAAGGTATTTCTGAATACAGACTACATTTTTATATAGGTTGGCTTAAAGGATTTCTTGTAGGACTTAAACTATACAAATTAAAGTAATGAAACAGATTACAGATTAAATATAAATAAAAATTAATCACATGTACCCAATTTTCATATTAAAACATTGTACCGTTATTATTACAGAAAAAACTTCTCCCCAGGGCTGGGGATTGAACTCAAGGCCTCACACATGCTAAGCACATGCGCAACCACTGAGCTAAACCTAAACACCCAGTTTCCAGGAAATAATTCTGGTGGTATCATAAATTTTTAAAAAAGTTCTACTATGTAACAGATATTAAAATCCAAGTTCAGGTAATTACAAAGCTTTTAGTAGCTTTACAAGTCAACTGTAGTGTAATATGTATTAAGTACCTGTACCAAAAAAAAAAAAAAATGTGAATGCTAAGGTCCAAATTTAGATTGCTTTAAAACAACAACAATAAACAGCAAAACCCAAAATACTAAATCAGAAATGAAAATTGTAATAGATACTATTTTATATAAAGTAGTAACTGAGGCACCACCTGTCTTATGTACATTGAATAAAAACCATCATGTGAAATTTTATTATTTAAATATCTAGGGCAATGTATGTGTATTAACCTGTCAGAACTTACTCATAAAGAGAAGGCCAACAAATATTGCTCTCAATTTTGTGGTTAGACGGAAGTCACTGAGTACCTTCAGCAGAAGTCTTATAATTTTATTCCTCATGAAGGAAATTGAAATCTACAATCAAGCTGGTAATTCTAGTGATCTAGGATGCAGTACAACTTAAAAATCACAGTTAAGTTTCTGAGTTTCCTTCACCATTTTCATGTGGTTGAAGCTGTTCCCTTTCCTGTTCTTCTTGAGGTGGCCGAACTCGTTTAAAAAAGCCCATCTGTCAGTTGAAGTAAAAACATTATTTTCACATCAATATAGAAAACTAAAAATATTTTTCCATATTTTCCTTGGTGTTATAATTATACCAAATAGTGAGATTTACTGATATATAGTCATAGGTGCACACAATATAACATGATAATTTGTTCAATATTATTCCCCAGTATCACCCCTTTCCTAGCTCTCCTCCCTCTTCCTAGTTCCTTTCCTAATTCCTACTGGATCCTCTTCAATTTTCATGAAATCCTCTCCCCCCCAAAATACTTTTTTAGTGACTATATTATAACCAAGAAAATTTACATAAAACTTTATGCAATTACTCTTCCTTTAAATAAGTCATATAATTATGCCACTTTCTTCCTTCCCTTGTTTCTTTTTAATCCTTCTTTCTCTCCCTCCCTCCCCATTTTCTTCTGTTTTCCTCCCTCTTTCTAAGACCATTACGTACCCTGTACATTACGAAAACTAAGACAGCCAGCAACAGCAATCCTGCCAGAACTGCTAAAATGATCACCCACACAGGCACAGGCATGGGGGCTGGCTGGATGCCCCAGGTGACATTAGTGGTAACCTGTCAGGAAAAAAAAATAGATCTTTAGTCTTAAAAATAATTTATAGATGACTAAGTACTTGGGTGCTGTTAAATTTTATTTTAATAGTAATCACACTGAATGCTTTTTTTGCATACAATAATTTGGTGGTCACACGTTTTGTATCAAAATATAAATATACACATAAAATTCTCAACAATAGAATAATTTCCAATTGCATCTAAAATGATTTCTAAATATTCCAGTCCAGCCATTTATGTATGATGGCTGATCTCATTTTCAATCCTCAAAAATCTTCCAAATGCCTTCACTTGTTGCAGTTAATTTCACACTTTCTAATTTAATGGGAAGAAAATATCCTTAAAAATCCCCCACATAATTTAGTATACACTAAAAAACTCTCTTATATAAGACAAGATGTGTCAGTGAAAGGACCAGTTTTGATAAATCTAGGTTGGAATAGTAGAATAATAATATTTTTTAAAAGGTCATAATCCTATCAAATGACTCTTCCATTACTTTAAATATCAAAATAGTTGAAGTGCCATTAAAAAATAAAAAAATGTTTTTAAATATTTAAGGTCTTTGAATAGAGTATATTTACTCTATTTCCCTAAACCAATAACTTACTAATGTAGAGTTGAAGATATCCTCAATTGGAAGGTTTTTGTAAGGAAACTCTATGACATTAAATGAAGCAGATGATTTCAGAGAATACGAATGATTCTGGTTTTCCTTCTGCGTGGAAATAACAAAGAGATGATTTTCCAGATGTCAGACCTTTTTGATTTCTTTGGAAAAAAAGTGGATAAATCTGCTGTTACATCTGTCTACTTACATTCATAAAGGTCTCAGTCCACAGTAAAGACTTTACGTACAGGATTGCACTCTTGCCTCTGTCTAGTCGCCCAACCTGGCAGACAATCCTCAAACACTGAGCAATTCCACAGCCCTGTCAAAACAAATGATTTACTTACCCCAAAAAAGGGTCGTTCTATAATCTATGCAACATTTAAATATCAGACATTGTATTTTATTATTTTTATGTAAAGGCCAAAGAGAGATTATCTAGATTCGTTTGTGTTGTGGGATTAATGCTTAAAATAATCAGGCTAATAGTTAAGACTATGATTTTTGTAATGAAGAGATTGGTTTTAGTGTGATTAGTTATAGAAGGATAAAACCTATAACTTAAAAGACTTGTTTTTACAGCTAGTACTCAACATTCCTAAGGTGACACAAGAGCATGAAAATCAGATTACAATATCCAAGTGCAAAAGAAAAGGAAAGCGAGTGAAATTTTAGAGGTATTCTATGTCAGGCCTGTAGAATCTAATAGCAAGCTGAAGACTTCTGCCACACTTGATGTTTTTAATCAGTAACTTGAAGGCTGGTAACCAAAGAAAACAAATATGTATTACCTTCTGTGTATCTGTCACCGTGCATTAAACAGATCACATGCATATACCTCATAGCAATTGCTATCCAATAAGTGTTACCACCAATGAATGGACAGGAACAGAAGTGAACTCCCTAGATCTGACAAAGGGCATCTACAAATTCCCAAGCTAACACCACTCTTAATGGTGAGACACTGGATATTTGTCTCTAAGACCACAAGCAACACAAGGATGACTGCTCACTCATGCCATTCCAGTCAACATTGTATGGAAGGTTCTAGTCAGGACAATTAAGCAACAACAACATAATGAAAGAATGAATGAAAGCTCTCTCTTTGCAGCTGACAACATCTTCTTTAGAGAAAACACTAAATAATACTCCCCAAAACTAATAAATGCTAACAGGTACAGAAAAGTACAAGACACAAGATCAACATAAAAATATAAGCAATAAACAAATCCAAAAAGGAAATTTAGAATTAACAAAAGCATCAAAAAGAACAACATACATAGGAATAACATAACTAATACCTACATAAATGCAAGAATAGTACAATGAAAACAACAAAATATTACTAAAATCAAAGAAAAACTAAATGAATAGTCAGCTAGTGCTCAATGATGTAAAGACATGATATTTTAAGATGGTAATACTCTTCAAGTTGCTGATCAGGCTCAACAAAACTTCTCTCAAAATTTCAATGACCTTTATTTGAAGAAATGGACAAGCTCGTCCTACGATTCATATAGAACTGCAAAGAACCCCAAAGAGCCAAAACAATCTTGCAAAAGAAAAAAATATTAGATGGTTCACACTTCCCAAATTCAAAACTTACTGTTGCAGAGCTACGGTAATCCAAACAATTTGGTTTGGTATCAAGAACATACACATGGGACAATGAGAAAGCAGAAGAGGGATTACTAGGGACAGGAAAGGGTTTGACATTAGGGACAGCAAAGGGAGAAGAGGGACATGATCAATGCACATTGTGTGTATATATCACAGTGAGTTAATATGTGTTATAATAATGCAAAAATAAAATGGGGTTGTAATAAGCCCAAACATATCTATGACCAATTTGTCTTCAATAAGGATGCCTAAACTATTTATCTTTTCAATAAATAATGCCCAGACAACTAAACAATCACATGCAAGGAATGAATTGGAACCCCTACAATACAACATACAGAAATTAACTCAAAACAAACAGATGTAAATATAAGAGCTATAGGAGTAAAATTTAGAAAACCTAGATGTAAATTTTATAACCTTTTCCTTATTGATGGTTTTATAATTTGGGGAGGCACCAGAAATTGAACTCAGGGACACTCACAACCACTGAGCCACATCCCCACTTCATTTTATTTAGGGACACAGTCTGTCTCACTGAGTTGCTTAGAGCCTCATTTTTGCTGAGGCTGGCTTTGAACTTGCCATCCTCCTGCCTTGGCCTCCCAAACCAGGGATTGCAGGCATGTGCCACCATGCCCAGCTATGGTTTGAAAATATAAGCAACAAAAGATGACAAAGATAAACTGAGCTTCTTATATTTAAAAATTTTGTGCATCAAAGGATGCCATCAAGAAAGTGGAAACTCACACAGAATAAGAGGAAATATGTGTAATCATATATCTAATAGATGGTATCCAGAACATATAAAGAACTCTTTGCGACTCAATAATAAAAGACAGGAGTGAAAAAACAATTTAAAAGTGGACAAAGGATTTTAACAGACATTTTTCCAAAAGAGATATACAAATGAAAAGATGCTCAGCAATGTTAGTCAATAGGGAAATGCAAATAAAAACCACAATGAAATAGTGCTTCACACCAAATGGGATGACTATAAAAAATTAAAAGCAATCAAACAAAAACAAGACAATGACTAGTAGAGAAATTGGAAGCATCATATACTGCTTGTTGAGAATGTAAATGATGCAGACATTTGTTTTGTTTTGAGACAGGTCTTGCTATGCTGCCCAGTCTGGTTTTGAACTCTTAAGTTCAAGTGATCTTCCTAACTCAGCGTCCTGAGTGCTGGGATCCACTTTGGAAAACAGTTTCTTCAAAAAGTTACACACAAAATTTCTATATACCCCAGTTGTCTCATTCCTAGGTTTATTCCTAAGAGAACTGAAACACATGTTCACATAAAAACTTTTGCATGAATATTCACAGCAGCACTATTAAAAACAGACAAAAAGTAAAAACAATCTAAATTTCCATCAAATTAGTGAATGAATAAACAAAAGGTAGTATCTACACAGTGGAACATTATGCAGTTATAAAAATGAATGCAGTACTCACACATGCTACATCAATGAATCTTAAGTGCAAGAAGCCAGACACAAGAGGACACATATTACACGTTGCCATATCTATGGAAAGTCACGAATAGGTAAATGCAGGACTGAAATCAAATTAGAAGAAACCAGGAGCTGATGGTAGGGGAGAATGGGAAGTAACTGCTTAATAGGTAGATCCACTTCTTTTGGGGGTGACAAACATCTTTTGGAATTACAGTGGTCATGGTTATCTAATGTTGCGAATATACTAAAAACTACTACATCATATACTTCAAAATGATTAAGGTGTGAATTCTGTGTTACTGTAAGTTTTATCTCGATTTTTAAAATTATGGTTTTATAGCTTATAAACTACAGGATCAAAGTAATTTATGGGGGTGGGGTGAGGTAAAGGCAGTTTTCATTTCCTGTGGATTGGTCAGGGATATCCACTGTCATAATTTGACATGTTAGTATTCCAGAAAGAAATGGGTAAATGTGTCACAGGGCTATCTGGACAAAAATCATTTTAGGAACTGCAAGAGCAGTTTTCAAAATCTGGTGGTAGAAACATGCTGTGGTGGTTCAATGAAAAGCCAGGTTGACACAGAGAAGCTGGGCATGTAAGCACAGGGGGCAGGCAGAGAAGGAGGAAGACTCTAGTCATGATAAGCTTAAAGGCTGTGTAGGCTCTGGGGGTTTTTTTGTTTGTTTTTAATTTTCTTTTTAGTTAGATAGGAAGGCATTGGAGTGACATGACCTGACTTATATTTGAAAAAAATCACATGGATTCTGTGTGGTGAATAAACTATAGAGAGAAGAAGGAAAGTATTCAGAGATCAAGTGAGGGTTTAGCAATAGTCCAAACAAGAGAAGAAGGTGGCTTGGGTTAGGTTGTAAAAGTGGTGGAGCTGTTGAGAAGGGGTCAGATTCTGAGTTATTTGAAAATAGATATTGACTGAATTGGCTGAAATGTAAGATGTGTGATTTGAGAAAAAAAGAGAAGATGCAGGTTTGAACCGAGAATGGAGTGGATATTTACGCCATATGGATCACTATGGAAAGAGCACAGTTCAGAAAATTCCAAGGTCTATTTTTCTTTTTTTCTTTTGTTACAGCATTATAATTATATATAATAACTGGGTTCATTTTGACACAGTCATACCTGCATGAAATTTGATTTAATCCATTTTAGTCCCAAGAACTCTTACTTTCCCTCCCTTACTCCTTCCTCTACTCTGTTCCTCTTCCTTTCACTCACTCATTTATTTTTGATTGGTACTTTATAGATATACATAAAGGAGGAATTCACTGTGGTATATTAATACATGTACCCAGAGTAAGGTTGTCAAATTCATTCTGCATTTCCTCCCCTTTCCCTTCCATTCTCCCTTCCTCTTGACCTCCTTCTAACCCCACTGGTCTTCCCAATATCTTTATGATATTCGACTTCCCATTCTTCTTCCCTTACTTTGTTTTAGCTTATGCATATGAAAGAAAATGTTTGACCCCTGATTTTCTGAGTCTGGCTTATTTTACTTAGCATGATGTTCTCTAGTTCCATCAATTTACTGGCAAATGCCATCATTTCATTCTCCTTTATGGCTGAATAAAACTCCTTTGTGTATATATAACACATTTTCTTTATCCATTCATCTATTGACAGGAATCTGACTGGTTCCATAAATACCAAGGAGTGGGATAGCTAGGTCATATAGTGGTTCTATGCTGGTCTTTTTGAGGAATCTCCATACTGCTTTCCTGAGTGGTTGTACTAATGTGCAAACTCATCAAGAAGTATGAGTGTCCCTTTTTGCCCACATCTTCACCAACATTTACTATTATTTGTATTCTTGATAATTGCCATTTTGATTGGAATAAAATAAAATATCAGTGTAGTTTTGATTTGCATTTCCCTGATTGCTAGAGATGTTCAGAATTTTTTCATGTATTTGGTGGCCATCTGTGTTTCTTCTTCTTCTCTTTTTTAAAATATTTATTTATTTGTTTATTTAGTTGTAGTTGGACACAATACCTTTATTTTATTTATTTTTATGTGGTGCTGAGGATCAAACCCAGGGCCTCGCACATGCTAGGCAAGCGCTCTACCATCGAGCCCCAACCCCAGGCCTGTGTTTCTTCTTTTGAGAAATGCCTGTTTAGTTCTTTTGCCCATTTCTTGATAAGATTGTTTTTTGATTATTTGTGGGTTTTTGATTATTTGTGGGTTTTTTTTTTTTTTTTTTTTTTGGTGTTGAACTTTTGGGTTCTTTACATATTCTGGATGTTAATGGACAGAGGAGTAGCTGGCAAAGATTTTTCTTCTATTTTGTAGGCTTTCTTTTCATGCTCTTAATTATTCCATTGCTGTGAAGAAGCTTTTTAATTTGAGATGACATTCCACTATTGATTATTGGTTTTATCCTTGACCTTTAGGTCTTCTTAAGGAAATCAGTGCCTACACCAATATGATGGAGTGTTGACCCTACGGTTTCTTCTAACAGTTGCAAAGTTTCTAGTATAATTCAATTCTAATTCAAAGTCTCTGCTCCACTTCAATTTGACTTTTGTGCAGTGTGAAAGGAATCTAGTTTCATTTTTTCTACATACAGCTATCCAGTTTTCCCAGCACCATTTGTTAAAGTGGCAACCTTTTCTCCATCTTGTATTTTTTTGGCACCTTTCTTACTTATCAGATGGCTGTAAGTGTGTGGTTTTGTCTTTGTCTCCTCTATTCCATTCTATTGGAATTCATATCTATTTTGATACCAATACCATGCGGTTTTGTTACTATAGCTCTGTAGTATAATATGAGATCAGATATTGTGATGTCTCCTGCATTACTCTTCTTGCTCAGGATTGCTTTCCTTTATTTTATTTATTTATTTTTATGTGATGCTAAGGATCGAACCCAGGGCCTTGCATATGCAAGGCGAGTGCTGTACTGCTGAGCTACAAACCCAGCCCCAATACTGTCATTTTGACAATATAAATTCTGCCTATCCAACAAACATGGGAGGTCTTTCCATCTTTTAAGGTTTTCTTCAATTTCTTTCTTCAGTCAGTGTTCTATAATTTTCATTGTACAGATCTTTCACCTCCATGGTTAGATTAATACCCAAGGTTTTTTGTTTATTAGTTATTGTGAATGGAATAGTGTTTCTGATTTCTGTGTCAGCAGAATCACTGTTAGAGTATATGAAAGCTATTGATTTATGAGTGTAGATTTGGTATACTGCTACTTTATTGAATTCATTATCATCTCTAGGAGTTTTGTGGTGGAAGTTTTTGGGTCTTCTAGATATAAGATCATGTCATCAGCAAACAGAGATAATTTGACTTCTTTTTCTGTGTGTATTCCTTTAGTTTCCTTCTCTTGCTTGATTTCTCTGGCTAAAGTTTCAAGAACTACATTGAATAGATGTGATGATAGACATCTTCCTCTTGTTCCTGATTTTAGAGGAAAAGCTGCTTTTCTCTGTGCAATATGGCTTTGTCAAATACAGCTTTTAAAATATTGAGGTAAGTTTCTTCTATTCTTAGTTTCTCCAACATTTGAACATAAATTGGTGCTGGATTTTATCTAAAGCTTTTCCTTCATCTATTCTGATAATCATATGGTTCTTGTTGTTAATTCTATTTAAGTAGTGAATTATATTTATTGATTTGCATATGTTGAACCAATCTTGCATCCCTGGTTGAAACCAACTTGGAACATGGTATATTATCTTCTTGATATGTATTTGAATGCAGTTTGCTAAATATTTTATTAAGAATTTTTGCATCTATGTTCATTAGGGATACTGGTCTATAGTTTTCTTTCCTAGTTTTTCTAGTTTTGGTAGCAGGGTTTTACTACTTCATAGAATATCTTTGGAACTGTTCCTGCCCTTTCAATTTCGTAGAATGATTTGAGAAAGACTGGTGTTAGTTCTTCTTTAAAAGTCTGATAGAGCTCGGCTGACAATCCATTTAGTCCTGGCCTTTTCTTTCTTGGAAGATTTTTTAATTGATGTGTCAATTCCATTACTTGATATCAGTCTGTTTAGGTTTTCTATATTTTCCTGGCTCAATTTGGGCAAGAAAATGTGCCTAGAAATTTGTCAGTATACTCTGGATTTTCCAGTTTATTGGCTGGGTGCAGTGGTGCAAACCTGTAATCCCAGCAGCTCTGGAGGCTGAGACAGGAGGATAGAGTTCAAAGTCAGCCTCACCAATGTCAAGGTGCTAGGCAACTCAGTGAGACCCTGTCTCTAAATAAATACAAAATAGGGCTGGCGACACGGCTCAATGGTTGAGTCCTCCTGAGTTCAATCCCCAGTACCAAAAAAAATAAAAAAAAGAACCAACTCTGTTGTATTGATCATGTGTATTTCTTTTATTCTCAATTTCATTAATTTTGGCCCTGATATTATTTCCTGTCTTCTACTGATTTTGGAATTAGTTTGTTCTCCATTTTCTGAGATCTTGAGGTGGAACATAGGCTTATTTATTTGAAATATCTCTAATTTTTTAATGTAGGCACTCAATGCTATAAATTTTCCTCTTAGAACTGCTTTCATACTGTCCTAGAGATTTTGATGTGTTTTATCTCTGTTTTCATATTATTCAGTTTCCATGTGTTTATGGGGTTCCTATTATTTTTCTTGCTGCTGATTTCTAGTTTCTTTCCATAATGATCTAATAGGATGCATGGGATTATATCAATTTTGTAAATAAATTTTATTATGTCAAATTTATTTTTGTATTTGATAAGTGTTACATTATAATTTAGAACATGGGCTATTTTAGAAAAGGTTCCACAGACTGCTGAGAAGTAAATTCAGTTGTTTGGGATGAAATTCTGTTGATGTCTAGTAAGTCTGTTTGATTTATAGTATCATTTAGGTTGGAAATATCTTTATTGAGTATATGTGTGGATAACCTGTCTATTGGTGATAGGCATGTTTTAAAATCCCCCAGTATTATTGTATTGTGGTCTAATTGGTATTTAATGTCAAGAAGGTATTTTTTGTTGTTGTCGCTATTTAATATAATTAGGTACATTGAAATCTGGAGTATAATACTACCTTTATATCTTCTTATAGGATTGTTCCCTTTACTAGGATATAATGGTTTATTTTGTCTCTTCTTATTAATTTTTGCTTGTAATCTAGAATATAAAAATAGCTACAATTGGGCTGGGGATGTGGCAGAAGTGGTAGTGCGCTTGCCTGGCATGCCTGGGGCACTGGGTTCGATCCTCAACACCACATAAAAATAAAATAAAGATATTGTGTCCACCTAAAAAACTAACAAAAATAAATAAATATTTTTTAAAAATAGCTACTATTACTTGTTTTTGGTCTGCATTTTCAGGAAATATTTTTTTTCCATCTTTTTACTTTCAGTTTATGAGCATCTTTGCCGATAAGTCTCTTGCAAACAGCATATAGTTAGATCTTGCTTTTTAATCCATTCTGTCACTCTATACTTTTAACTGGGGAGTCGCAAGCATTTACATTCAGTTGTTATGGATAAATGGTTGTTATTTCCTGCCATTTGTTGTTGTTGTTATTGTTATATTTAATTTGGTCTTGATTTTCATTTAGTTGGTTACTCTTCTATGATCTTGGTCTATTTTGCAGTTTAGGAGCTAGTTTTTGAGTTCTTCTGTACAGTATATCTTTAAGTATTTCCTATAAAGCTGGCTTAGTTGTCATGAATTCTATTAGTTTATGTCTATCATTGAAAGTTTTTATCTTTCTATCAATTCTGAAAGATATCTTTGTTCAATACAGCAGTCTTGGCTGACACCTGTTTTCTTTTAGAGTCAAGGTATAATTTTAGAATGAATTTTACTATTAGATGTTTAAGACAAGTTCTAATAGGTAGTTGGATATTGGATTTTAGAGTTCAATACAGAGGATTAGGTCAGAAATATAATTCAAATTCTTGTGCACCAGATAGTATTTACAGCCATGAGACTCAATAGGATCACCTAGTGCAGTACTGTCCAAAAAAACTTTCCCTGATGACAGAAGTCATCAATATAGAGACATGTATGCTGCTTGATAGAAGAGCTGCTAGCTTCACAGGACTGTTGAACTCTTGAAATGTGGCTGGCATCAACACTCTCAGTAGTATAACCAGCACAGATCAAGTGAGTGAATGTAGGTAAAGCAGAGAAGAAATCTGAGATCTGAGCCATAGAGTACTCTGTAGGTTAAAGGTCTGAAAATGGACATTAAGGAGCAGCTAGAAGTGACAGATTGACAACCAGAAGAGAATAGCATCCTAGAAGTAATTAAGTGAGCCAAAAGTGAGTGAACTAGGTGAAGATGAAGAAGGAACACAGAATTGATATAAAAGTAATTAATGATTGGTACTCAACATAAACACTCCAAAGCTTCTTTAATGGGTGGTGGTTTGCAGGTCTGCTAATTTTCAAAGTTAACGATGAGCTCCTTTAAAGCATAGTCATAGCATGATCTCACTCAACAAAATTTAATCACGTTAGTTATTCTAACATGTTTTCATTGAGGCCTTCTGGGTTCTTTCTACAGTATTATACTAAAACCTCAAAGATCAGGATGAGACCCAGAAAGAGGTCAGTTAAAAGAAGCAGAATCAGAAAAATAATTTGGAACATAAAATATTCTTATCAGCAATTGACAAATCACTTAAAAATTTGGCATTAATTTGACTACGAAAAAGAAAATAGGAGGACTGAACAGTTTAAAAATATATGTAGTTCTTTCAAGCACAGCTGCTGTTATTTTTGAAATGTTCTTTGGCATCAGTCCTTTAATCACATATTTTCAAATGTTTATAGTTCATGTACTTGAAATGGCACTTACCAAAGTGTGAACATCTCCTTCACTAAGGGCGAGATCTCGCTTTGTGATGAGATGGTTCCGGTCACCTTGCCCAGCAATTGTGTCATTCTTCTCAGCTGTTTGCAAAGATGAGATCTGTATTGCATTGCAAAAAGGTGATAAATAATAATGGAAAACATTTTATATCGACATTTTGACAAACGGCTCTTATATACAATTATGCATGAAAATTTGGTGTGACAGAAAATTCACCAGTTAATATGTTGAGAAGAGTGAGGACAGAAAATATAGAGTCTTTAATGTGTCTTTAAAAAATTAGCTATCCCTAGCAATTACTGTCTCTCTCATTGCAAAACTAAAAGGGAAACGGATGAAAATACATAGAAACAGCCTGAAATTCTAAAGTACATCTGTGATGAGTATTAATTTTGAGCATATTTTTTAGTTTTCTTAACTTTCCTTGAACTATGTTGGGCAATAGCCTCTTACAGAAATTTATGTTCTAGGATGATGATGACTATGTCTTAGAGCATATTTTTATATTCTATAAAATGATATTTTCATAGGTCATGTAAGTTAAGAAAATCACAAGCAAAATAGTATATCTTATTCCAAAGATAAAAATTCCAACAAAAGAACAGTCTTCAAACAATATTATACACTGGATAAACTAAGATGTGATCCATCCAAGGTCAAATCAACTCACTTAAGAATATCTTCCAAGGCTTCTCAGAATTCATTATTAACCATTTTACAAATAATCTAATTCTTAGTGTATTGGTTATGAATTATAATATTTTGGCAAAGCCTATGCAATAAAATAGCTGTTCTATTCATGCATTTCACAGGTTTAATAAGAAAGCAATAAAAAGTAATCATAAGGAAGAGCTGTTTAATAGCTTGGTTACCTTGATTCTCAAAGGGTTGATCTCCATATCTGAAGTACAGTTCATTGGCCCATCAATGTCATAATGAAGGATGTACAACAAAGTGTTGTTGTTATATTTATAAGGCCACTGAAGATTTAGCATGGCTTTGCTGAATGAACTGGGACCATTGTTTCTCAGCTAATGAGGAAAAGAAATATAAATACCCTGGGCAAAAATTTATTCTATAATCCTTCCCATGTGCCAACTTCAGAAATCATATTAACAACGGGATTTGAGTAACAGCAGAGTTGCCACAAATAGACTCTAAATTACAACATAATCTTATACAAAGAATATCAAACTCAACATTTGTCTCTAGAGTAACAGGTTATCAGGATGAAAATATAAACAAAAGAGTTAAATATTATAGAGTTATTGATAACAAAATTTTTCAACCTATGGAAATAAAATTGTGATTATTTACTGTAGGCATTTTCAATTTTTAGTCAGAACTGCAAAATGCCCATGGGAAAATACCCAACGACCTAATTCTTTTATCCAAGTAGAATAAATTGGTTTTAAATAACAAATTATATCACATCGGTTACACATCCACATTTTTACATAATACCATAATAGTAACTGTTGTATTCTGTGATTCTGCAATCTTTGTAATGTTTTGAATAACCAATAAAAAAATAAATAAAAATAAAAAATAAATTAAAAAAATTATATAACGAATTATATCAATTACCTTCTTTAAACACTTAGAGCTTTTTATCTACTAAAAACAAACTTATAAATAGGGAAAAATTCAAAGAAATATAGGTACACCATAGGTACACACTAAATCTATGCAGAGTTCACATAAAAATTACATAGCATTGATTTTAAAACATAGCTTAGTTGTTCTCTTTGTTGGCTCTCTCACTAGGTTTCCCTTAAATCCAACAGCTGCAAACCTCGTAAATGTGCTGAACAACTGGTCCAACATCTTCTTCAGTCTCAGGGTTCTCCTTGTGCTCCCAATTTGGAATCGGAAGAAAGATATGATCAGGACTTGAGACTCTAAACAATGACCAAAGAAAACCTACCATGAATATCAAAATGATATGGTCAGTTCAATTTCAAAATTATGCTATATTCAAATGAATAAAATTAGACCTAGTAACAAAGAATCTTAAAAGGAAAAACTAGAGAATGCACACAGATACCATAGCTGCTATTATTAAATCTACACATAACAGGTGAACTGGAAAGTCAATTTGTGCAAAATCTCAATAAGCTTATTTTGAGCATATTATAGTCATGTCTTGTTTCTTTTAGAGGACTAACAAATAAATATTTGGGGCTTTGGAACATACCCAAGACCTTTTTTAAACAGAATTTCCTGCCTTAGTAATGTACCACTAACATGAAGTGTTTATGATCCAAAAGAAGGCTGAGCTTCACAGTTACATTTCAAAAGCAATCATGTCAATAGGATACTCAACTTAGTAATCATACTGACCCTCTTATCTCAACAGCAGCTATAACAGCAAGGTCAACTCTGTAAGATACAACTGGGCTTACTTTGTCAAAAAGATTAGAGCTGAAAAAGAAAAAGAACAAATTTAGAACAGAATTGGATAGAAACATCATCAAAATCCTATTGAGGCAAACCCAGCAAAACTAAAAATGAATAGATTCAAAGCCACAAAGAAATGAAAACCTTCTAAGTCAAAACAATTATTTTCGATAGCATTTAATTCCCAGAAGATGATCAAGTTTTACTTTTTAATGTTTAATTCTGTCTTACAAACTCAAAAATTGACAATATTATTCTTAAGATGTAAATATTGATTTTAAAAATCCTATAAAGTACTGGAATTTTAACCTATCCTATTCAAAAATATTTAAAGTATGTTATATAATATATCTGTAACACATTTCCTCAACAGGTATTACAAGGTAACACAAGGCGTTTTCCATACCTTTGGATTTGTAAATCAAATTTCACAGAAGTATCCATCTCTGATTGCTGGTGAACACTGAATCGAAGACCAGCTAAGAGCTGAAGGAAAGAGGAACAAATGGTAATATTAGTCAAAGTCTAAAAAAAAATGAGAAATTTCAAATCCAATATCCAAATAAAACAAATGTTCTAAAACACACTGTTTATAGTAAAAGTGAACACAGATAATTAAATACGGTTTTCTCTTGAATCTCTTATTTAAGATACAATCGATACTGGAACCTATTTAACAACAATTACTAATAATAATTACACCTCCTTGTGATATTAATTATCTTTCTAAAATGTGCAAAAGTAAATGTTTGTTGATTCAATTAATTAATTAGACACAATGATTTGTGCCTAAGTCTGGCCAGAACCAGAACTGCTCTTCCTCTCACCTTTCACAAACCCCTCAGGTACCAAACATCCTAATTCCTGCCTGTCACAAACAAATGAGTCAAGGTAAAAGAAAGAAGGCTTCTTGGGGATAACACAAATGACACACAAAAATGGCACCTCCTGGGAACTGCTTCCTGCTTTCCACTTTGGAAAGCCTGGAGCTGGCAACTTGGAATAACTAGGAACTCTCTACACTGAATGGGCTGTGAGTGAAAGATCTAGAGAAAATACGGTTGCAAAAAAATTAAAAAGATGTTCTGTTGTTAACGACAACTTTGAGTACATACAAAGTAAAAGGACTGATCAGAATATTTGTTCAAGGCCTCTTCCCTAGACACCATACACATAAAACAATGATTTTTAGAGAAATATACACTTCAAGAAATATGGAATGTTTAGCTCCATAATGACACAGATCTCAAATTGCCAATATTAATGTGTCATTAAATAAATTAATTGTATTGTAACAGCAACACCACATAGACTGTCATGTTTTCCTTTATACTGAAATATAAGAGGTATATTTTGTTTCCTTTTTAATAGGTTTGGGAAGAGACCCATTGGGTGTTTGCTTCTTTTCAAGCTCCTATGCTCCCTGTTCCACCATCTGAAGGGGCCTGATCCAACTCAATTTCCCTTTGATCTTCTGTGTGGGACCTGTAATACATGGCTTCAAGTTAATAAGTAGATTCTATCTCACCTAAGAAGACAGTCCTGATATTTGCAAGAGTAGTTTTTGAGGATCCATTAAAGCGTCACTTTAAAATACCAAAATTAAAATTTCAGTTCCTTTTTTTGGTTTTTGTTTGGTTTTTTGTTTGTCTGTTTCTTGCTAGGGATTGAACTTCTACATGCGAGGCAAGCACTCTACCAACTAAGCTACCTCTCCAGCTATAACAGTTCTTAATCCATGTTCTCATCCATTTACTAAACTAAAAGCAGCATCTAAAGCAGATTATTGAGTACGGTACAATAGCACAACTCATTATTTTAGTATCTTGTTCAAACTGAGCAGAACTCTGTCAATTATGATACTCAAAGTCAAAAACCAAATTAAAGACACCATTTTGAAATGTTTTTGATATTGTTGTTTTAATACTATGAACGAATGCAGAGAACAGCAAAGTATTCTATAATCCACTCGATTAAAATGTCTTACTTGAGTTCCAGCCTTCATTGGGTTCCCCAGGTCACATACCACTTGGCGGGTTTGGTTTTCTGTCTTAAATGCACAGGAAAGTCTTGCTAAGTCCTTTGTTAGACAAAGAAAAAGGACGTGAAAAGGAAAATAAATTAATGGCTAAAAAAAAAAGTAGAAACCACAAGATTATAAAGTTACAACTGAGTATCGTGCAGTTAGATATTAAATTTATTTTTTTAGTGAAAAAAATAAATCTCAACAAATGTGGAATAAGAAGTCAGAACTGTGTGTGACTGCCACATATAAATGCAAAAGTGTTTCTGAAAGATCCCTAGAGGACTTACATACATAACCATAGTTCCTCTGACAAATAAATTGATGGACAGGCTTAGACACTTTATCTTTCTGACCTCATTTTCAGGCACTTAGCAAGCAATTTTTAAAATGTCGTATCAATGCATTATGTAAAGTATTAGGCTTAAAAGGAATTACATAGAATAGGCACTCTATTGTCTAGCAATTCAGCCTTAGGTAGAATGGCTAAGCTGTGTTTCACTAAATAGGGGAGTAGCTCATTAATGTTAATAAGACCCGTGAGTGCATTTCAATTTTTAAAGAGGTAGCTTGCTTACTTCACTGTTTCGGACAACCCCAATGAAATCAGCCTGTGGTGGCATGGAAATGATGAGCTCAGCTTCATAGGCACCTTCTCCTTGATTCTGAGCCTTAACAATCAATGTGAGAGGGTTGTCGTCTCCAATATAGATCTTCTTTTGATCACTGAAAGTTAATATGAATGTAGACAGTGAAAAAAGACTACATGGGGAGTGTATGGCTGTTCAAAGAAATAAGAGATAAATACACAGACAGCCCCAACATGTTCAACAGTGTCTCAAGATATTTTAAGACTTCTTCACAGTTCAATAGAAAACAGAAAATAGCATACTTGGAGCAAGTCCAACACTTTTCTCTGTAAAAGAAAACATTAATGCCATGATGCCACTAATAAATCACTGGCTTTCATATTTATTACTGAAGTAATTGTATATCTCTGCATGTACTTTTGGGGTGGAGGGGAAAGGATGGAGACTGAACCTAGGGCCTCACACATACTAGGCAAGCACTGAATTTACATTCCCAGCTATTTTTTAAATTTTGAATCAGGGTCTCACTAAATTGCCCAGACTGGCCTCAAACTGGTGGTTCTCGGGCTTTGGCCTCCTGTGTAGATGGGATCACATGTATGTATCACCATGCCTGGCTCAGCATGTACTTTGTGTGTGTGTGTGTGTGGTGAAGGGGATTGAATCCAGGGCCTTGTGCATGCAAGGTAAACATTCTACCAACTGAGCTATATCCCAGCCCTGCATGTAAATTTTAATCCCCTAATTTTTTTCTAAAAGCATGATTTTTACAATAATCTTTTTAATGTATATGCTATAAAACATGGTAAAGATGTGCTTGAGTCAAGAGTATTCCTACAATGAAGTATATCTTTAAGATGACATATTACTTTGTGATAGTATCCAAAGCTAAATGGTCACAAATCTGTCAAGCTAGGCAACTAGTAAAAACAAAGTAGATATTTTTTAAGTTCAAGATTAATAGCTTTATTATTATATAAAATCATGTATTACCCCCTAATATAACTAATTCTCATTAAAATATTAGTACTTTGAATAGGAAAATGTGCTCTGTGATTTGAATTTCTTATGGTAATGTTTATTGTTTGGAACAAAACTTACCTATTTACAGAAACTTCTAGTTTGGGTTTACAGACATTGTCTTCACCACAGTCAAGTAGAATATGAGCCTAGAAAAAAAATATTTATTTATCTACATGAAAAAAAATATGCAGGTTGCATATGCAGTGTATATCAGTACATATGTGTATAGACATGTATGAACACATGTATATTTATATACACTCGTCAACTTGTTTGTATACCTGAATAAAAAAAAATCATTTATTTACAAACAGGTCAGTGTAGCTTGTCAAGAATGAGAAAAAAGAATAATATTAGTAAGATACAACATAACATTTGGACTTTTTAGTTTTATCTCACTTTAATTGCTATTTTGAAATAAAATCTGGTTTAGAAGTAATGATTAAAAATTGAGAGATTCATTTTTGTTTTGTTTGATTTGTTTTTTGCAATACTAGGGGTTGAACCCAGTGCTGCTCTACCACTGAGCTACATCCTTGAGTCTTTTTTATATTTTGTTTTGGGACAGGGTCTCACTATATTGCTAGCCTTGAACTTGTGATCCTCCTGCCTCAGCCTCCTGAGTAGCTGGGATTGCAGGGTGTGCACTACCATGCTAGGCTGAAGGTTTTGACTCTGCTTACAACTAAGTTGTGTGAACTTCAGCAATATATAAATATAAATATTAAATATATTAAATATAAATATAAACCCCTAGAATTCCTCACTAAAGAGTGTGCCCTCTGTCAATGTCATGGAAATATGGCTACAAAAGACAAAAGAATAAAGAACGGAAAATATACTGGAGCCACACAACAGGAGGACCAAAGGGGGAAAGAACTGGTCAAAATGATGCAGCATGTCCATGGCCATTTAGAAAGAAATAAAGGAAAAAGAACCAGAAGTGTTAGAATGACCAGAATAGGTACAACAAGAAAAATCTGAACTTTTCCTTATCCAGGTCTGTCCAGGAGAATGTGCTGGATAGAACAGTATGGAAAAAACCCAAAGAGAAACAATGGAAGGTGCAGAATATGTTGGATAAGACGTGAAAATAGGAATATAAAAACTGAGAAAAGAAGGAAGGAAAATTCTTGGTTTGTCTACTCTTAGTATCTAAAGGGCTTCATACCCAGAAGCAGATGGAAAGAAGAGAGAAAGGGATTTAAAGGAAAAGAATAATGAAAGGAATCATTTAAAAACAGGTAATGACTGCATACTTTTAAGTCACAAGGGAAGTGCAGTTACCTGGAATAGAATACTTGATAGGAATGCTAATTGCCAATTTAATTGGGATGAAACCCCAAAATATATGGAATTAATTCAATTAATTCAATTAGCAAGCAGTTGCCATAAGCATCAAGAAAAAAGAAAAGGTCAGGATTGTTAGGAGAATTTATGGTGATTCTGTAAGTCACACAAAGGAACTCACTGCTCAGTTCAGGAATAAAGGGTGAATTTTGTGCATAACAAACTCATGTAAGCTGTGTATCTGAAGTCTGGAATAAGAAATTTGTATAAAAATATTAATAAAACTGTGATAAATGAACACATGGCTAACTACCACTTTTCAGGGTAGGAAAAGAACTAAGCTGGCACTGGAGCTGTGGTTAAAATATTATCAACAGGAACACAGCATTCCTGAATGACTACATAATAATTAAGTGACAATGTATAGAAGAAAAGCAATAAAAAAAAACAAACAAACAAACAACCATGTTACCAGAAAAGATAGTTTCAGAAGTGGAAACCCACAAAGCAATGTCTTCTATGTCCAGAGAACCAAATCTCTCCAGTTATATACTTAATATCTCTCCTTTCTTTCTTTTTTTTTTTTTTTCCAACTACTGGAGATTGAACCCAGAGTTGCTCTACCACTGAACTACATCCTTAGCCCTTTTTATTTCTATTTTGAGATGGGGTCTCACTACATTGCTGAGGCTGGCCTGGAACTTATGATCTTCCTGCCTCAGCCTTTAGTTGCAGGGATTACAGGCATGTGCCACCATACCTGGAATTATACTTAATATCTTGGACTAAGCAAGAATATGATATATATTTGAATGAAAAAAAAATGGGGGGGGGGATAACCATTCCTTCTGCAGAAACCACTGAATCTCCTACTGCAAAAGAGGAAGCTTTTGATCTGCACTAATATAAGTAGCCATGTAGAAGCCAAATGTGGCCCTTGAGCACTTGAAATTTGTCTTGTGTGACTGAGAAACTGATTTACTTAAAAAAACGATATTGAAATCCCTTAGTAAAAAATTTTTAGTATGTTTAGAATAACCTGAGTACATATATCTTTTTCAACTATAAATTATATGAATTCTAAATAAACAAAAATTTTTTTCAACAAAAATTTAGCATCTGGATTTAAATGTATTATAATTGTACAATATATTCTGGATTTTGAAGAAAGTAAAAAAACAGAATGTAAATTGTTTGCTGACAATTTTTAAATTGCTTACAAGTTAAAATTATAATATTTTGGATATTGTTATGGCTGAATTATGTTTGCCCAAATTGTATGTTGAAGTTCTATTCCTCAGTACCTCAGAATGTGACTGTATTTGAGATACAGTCTTTAGAGAAGTAACTAAAATGATGTCACTAGGGTAGGCCTTAATCTAATATTACTCACCTGTGCTTCTTAAATGATGAGTCTAGGACACAGACACATGTAAAGGAAACACCACGTGAGAACAGAAGAGAAGGTGAGCATCTATAAGCCAAGGAGATAGGCCTTGGAAGAAATCAACCCTCGTGACCCTTTGATCTTGGATTTCTAGCCTTCAAAATTGTGAGAAAATGAACTTATGTTATTTAAGTCCCTTACTCTATGGTACATTGTTGTAGAAGCTCCAGAAAACTAATACATACCTATTATTAAAATTAATTTCTAATAAAAATTAACTTTGAAAGATAGCACAATACTGACTGACAGACCTTAAGAGGCATAGAGATCCACTACAAAATTGTTAATAAACATAACACTGTACACCTACCAAATTAGACAATATAAACACAGAGCTATATATAACAGGCTCTCTTGAAATAGATAGTATAAAATGACATATGATTACTGATATACAAAATGGATTATTAAAATATAAAAGTTACAAAACACTAAACATTTTTTTTAAAACTTTGCTTTATGCTGTAGTTATATAATCCTGTCAAATTACCCCCTAAAAAACCAAAAACCAAATGAGCAAGTTATGAGATCCTTTAAAGGAAAATAAAAAAGAAATGACGAGGGGCTGGGTTTGTAGCTCAGTGGTAGAGTGTTTGCCTAGCATGTGTGAAGCACTGGGTTCAATCTTCAGCACCACACAAAAATATATAAATAAAGGTTAAAAAAAAAGAAAGAAAGAAAATAGAAAGGTCAATCTATATTTAGTTTAAAGAATTTTATGGGGAAAAATATCAATCCAAAAATATGAACATGTTATAAAAGGAAGAAACAGAAAATAACAATATTTAAATACATGTTTTTCACAGGTTTTTCTAAAATTAAAATATCAATCTGAAGTCTTATGTTCTTGTACTTAGTCTATGTACAGAATATATACTATATATGCATATTGGTGTAATGTGTAAATACATATATACCTATATACACTTTAAAAACAAAATGTATATTAAAGATGTGTATCAAAGGTATTTAGCAAAATACTAAAACGCTACGTAAAGAATGGAGTTTTGTTGTTTTCCTTGAATTATTTTATTATTTTATGCTTATGAAATGTGACCCTGGCTTTTTCTGCACACAACTAAGGTCAGAGTGGATTTAAATATCTCTGACAGGAAAGTTCACATTTCTACCCCTCTGACTTATTTAACTAAACATCTACCAACATTATAAAAGCAATCCCTTATGATATTTAAGAACACAAATTACAAGAACTTAATAAAGATCCCAGTATGTAGCAGGAGCACACTGGGAGAGACAGTACCTGTCGACTGAGGTTAGCAGGGGTGAACTGGTTCAGGATGGGACGCAAGCCTGTGGCATCAGCGGCCGTTCTATAATCCAACCGATATTCCATAAAAATAGTAATTGGAGTAAGTTTGTCTCTAAATTCAGATTCATCCTAGAAATGGAAAATCTTCACATTAAAGACAGTATCAACTTAAAGTATCTGGAGAAATCTACAAGTGCACATCACAAAGTCAGCTAATTCTATGAAGCTAGTCTAATTAATACCTCTACTTTTCCTCATTCATTTAAATTAAATGGCATTGAAGGATCTACACTTACACTCACATTTTGCTTCTGTGACATCTAGACATTGTGATATGTAGTATTTTCACAATGATTCAATTATATATTTCCAATATAATCTCTTTTTGACCCTTAAGTTATTTAAAACTACATTTCCTAGGAACTCGATTTCCTAAGTTATCTTTTTGCTATTGGTTTCTAAAAACTGTTTGCTACCGTTTGGATGTTAAGTGTCCATGTGATAAAGGCCTGGACGCCAGGGAGGCACTACTGAAGAAGTGGGGAAACCTTTAAGAGGCCTGGCCTAGTGTCAGGTCCTCAGGTCACTGGAGAAGCCCTTGAAAGGGACTGTGGGACCCCAGTCTCTTTCTCTTGCTCTTTGCTTTCTGGCAATGAGGTGGGTGGTACTGCCCTGCCTCATAACTTCTTTCAGAATTAAGCTGCAGCCCCAAAAACTACAGGGTTGCTCAACCAATCATGGGCTAAAACCTTTCAAACCTTTTCTTCTTATACGTTGATTACCTCAGGTATTTCTTATAGTGATGGAAAGATAACACAAGTACATTGTGATCAGATACCATATTTCCTATGATATCTCTTTGAAATGTTTAGATTACCTTTATGGCCTATACATGTGTTGAGGAGCACAGACAAGTCAAGATGGTACCTGGCACTTTGCCAGGAGGAGTGGTTTGAGAAGTAACGCCAGCGAGCTATTAAGATAATGGAGATTCCTTAATGACTGACTGCTGTGTCTAGATTATGTCAATTAAGTTAAGCTGTGTATAATTATTAAGATGATGAGGATTCCTTAATGACTGATTGCTGTAACTGGATGATGCTAAATTGAGTCAAGCTGTGTATTCAGTTATGTATAAATACCTCTGCTGTCCTACAATAAAGCGGCTCCCGCTGTATCAACCTTCACAAGTTGCTTGTCACTGCCCAGTTATTTTGCCCAGCCAGACTGCGGCATACATGATCAATTTTATTCCTGATCAATTTCTACATTCTCTAATTATTGAGTTTCAGTGCTGAATTCTACATGAGTCTGTGAAATAAACCCGTTAACGATTCTCAATCTTCTAAAGCTTTAGCGATATGTTTGCCTTCTTTTTAAAATTTCCATCTTTTATCTGTGGAAGCAGTTCCCCTAAAATATTCAGATTAATATGAACCACATTCTTTTGTGATATGATTAAGGGAAATCCATGAATATTAGTAATAAGAACTACCTTTGATTTTTAGATTCATGCCAGACTATGATTTTACAACATGTAAGTATCTTATTAAATACTTACAACAAGAGAAGAAAATTGATATTATTAATACTCCCTTTTTAAGGATAAAGAAATTTGGATTTTGATAAGTACCTTGTGCAAGGTCACATATTGAAAAGAAGTAGTTACAGGTCACCCTGACCTCCATAGAGTCTTTTCTTTGCATCTTCTCTGGCTGTAGTCAAGATGCACCTCCATCCTAAGGACACTTTAGCTTCATGAAAGTGTCTAGACCTAATGAAGGAGTCTCAGATTGCAGAAGGCCCTGGAGAGTCTGAATCCCTAAGCTGGTGTCTGAAATTCCTACTCACCCTTTCCCCAGTGCCCATCCTTGCCAGCAGCTTAGGCTCAAAATTTTGCTTTCAACTCACAATTCAGTTTGAGCTCAGGGGTTTAGTTGATTGCTGACTTTTTGGACCCTGGAGATTTCCTTTACTGTCTTGAGTCCAGCAATATTTAATAAATATCCTTATCATAATTCATTCAGTAATATTGTTGTTGAAAGGCCATCTGCAGTCTGCCAGAAGTAAGATCCATGACTTCTACTGTCAGGTTTGACGCTTGAAAGAGCCAGATTTCCTTAAGCATATTTTTTTGTGCTCTTCACTTTGGAAGTCATTTAGATGAAAATGAAAAAGTAACAATTAAAAAGAAAAGATAACAGAACACAGATGATCTCTTACCCGCAGATATGCTATCAGCTCTTCACACTGCATCTGTCCCCCTCTAGAAATTGTCATGTTCTTGGAGTGACCAGGGGACCTGTTATGGAGAAACAGTGCTCGCCGAATTGCTCCCTTTTGCTTGAGTTTATCCAAAAGAAGCTCCACCTGGAAGTCTATATAAATCAAAGGATTTATAACCAATGTATTCTTTATGGACTTACCTCTGTCCTAGACATCTAGAATTTTCATGTCAACAGAGATATTTATTTCTGAGAAGTGATCGGCTTCAAATTCATTAAAAATATCTTTTAATGAGGGACACTACAACATATTAACACTGAATAAATTTACTATAATAATTAAATAATTAAGCCAAACATCCCCAAAGCAATATCATATATAATTCCAAATAACAATGGCAGTAAAATATAAAAGGAAAAATTCTTTTAGTTTAAGCTGTATGAAGTCCAGAGGGTGAAATATATGTGAATTAAGACTTTCACTCTCGGAGGAGGATATAGCTCAGTGGTTGAGTAACTGCTTTAGTGTGCCTAAGGCCTGGGTTCAATCTCCAGCATGGGCAAAAAAAAAAAAAAAAAAAAAAACCAAACTTCTGCCATTAATCCAAGTGGCAAGACTCTTTGTCGATTTTGATTAAGTACTCATTAATTGGAAACCACATCATATAAAAACTATGGTAAACAATTTGTACCAATTGAAATTCCTGCTTTGAACGAAGCTACCATATCAAATGGTCAGATAAACATGTCCCTCATGAAGTAAGTGACTATTTGATGGGTTAAGAATCACGTAAAATGACTGTGCAGAGTCGGAAGCACAGTTGTTACAATTACCACTTTCTAAAATTCAGTTCTTTAAGTAGTTTCTTAAAAGCAGATGAGAGTATGAATTTTTAACACAACAGCTCTCTTTTCAAGTTTCTTTAAATACTGATTGACTTTCATTTCAAATTTAGGTGAAAATCCAGGGTTATTGTGATTCATGTTTGGTTCTACTGAGTCACACTGCTCTCCTTGCAGTCTCTCAAACACACAGACACATTTCTTCCTTGGACTTTTTTTTTTTAGTTGTTGATAGACCTTTATTTTATTTATTTATTTATTTTTATGTGATGCTGAGGATCGGACCCAGTGCCTCTCACATGCTAGGCAAGTGCTCTACCACTGAGCCACAACCCCAGCCCTTCCTTGGGCTTCTTGAAATTGTCATTTCTTCTGTGTGAACCAGTCTTCTGTTCCTGCAGGTCTCTATAGAGAAGTTACCTCCAGTGAGGTCCTGCTGGACTCACTCACATGAACACCTGCCCAAGGGTTTCAGTACTCCTCTTTGCTTTGTTACTCATTAGCACCTGTCACTATCTAATGTACTGGCAAATTCTGGCAATATTGATTAATATCCCTACTTTGCTCTCAGGGTCACATCAATTGTTTTAGGAAAGAAAGTACACTCTGCTGGCTAGATTAAATTTAGTGAAGAAAACATTTTCTCCTCACTATTCCTAAATCATCTCTATATCTAAGATTGTTCAGTATTTCCCAGAAATATAAAGCTAAATATCTCAGTCTAGTGAGATATCTATCATCTACTCATAACAAGGATACTCATTCCCCTCAGAGTTCATCTTACATAATTACATGCTTACCTTTCTAAAAGCTGTATTTATATATGGTGCATTATATTTGCTATTTTGTGGGCTAGTTTGCACACAATGTCCATTAATAAATATATTATTTCTCAAATGTATTTACTGGCTTAACAGTTGCCAAAGTAATTAGGTTGCTATCTTAAATGTGTTTAAGCATAAACATTCAGTTTAAAAACAATAACAATTTGAGTTACTAAGTATCCTATAACATTTTTAAGTGCTGTATATGTAAGAGTATTAAAATACTTTGATTTTTCATAGGACACTTACTAAGTTTCCTTGGAAGTGCTCCTTTGCCATCTGCCTTTAAACAGAACCTGACATTAAAACTGTAGGAAAAGAAAATATATACATGTAAATCCTATAATCCAGCTTAGATATATCATTCAAATCTCACATTTCTTATACAGTCACCTCTTGGTATCTGTAGGGGATTGGTTCTGTGAACTACTCTTCAACCTCCACAGATACCAAAATCAGTGGATGCTCGTTAATAAAACAGCACAGAATTTACATATAACCTACAGATATCTTCTTTCATACTTTAAGTCTTTTCTAGATTACCTTTAAGTCATATCTACTTATAATACCTAGTACAATGAAAACGCCATGTAAATAGTCATTCTACTGTATTGTCAGGGAATACACAATAATATAGGAAATAATAAGTAAAAACAAAAAGTACGTACATGTTCAGTACAGACGATAATTTTTTTTTTTTCCTATCTGCAGTTGGTTGAAACCAAGAATGCAGAAACGGCAGGTGCAGAGGGCTGATGTTGCATAGTTAAGGCCAGGAAGCCCTGCATCTTTCTTCATGTCTTAATATTGTTCTCAAAACATGAAACTACCCAGACTAACTAAACTCATTCTTCATTAAGTTAAACATGTTTCCTTTCAGGGTACCTCGATAAGAAAAATAATTTCCTAACCTCCATTCAAGTTTACAGAACCTGTTGATAAATCTAAATAAGGGAAATGCCAGTTTATATTTAAAATAATGTCTTATATAATTAAAAAAAAAAAAAACGATCCACTGAAGCATCCTTTAATTACCAAGCTTCTCTAAAGGATGTGCTTTACAATATCTTAACAGGTCATGAAATCAGTGTAGTTGGCTGTATCCAGCATCTTAAAAAAGTGAATAAAATAAAAAAAGTTGATGTAAGTAATGGGTTTATAGGATTATGGTGCAAGGTTTATTTCTAGCTGTGTATCATGGTCAAAATTAGATGAAAGCTAGTACTTCAATTAGTGCATTTGAAGTCTTCTAATTATTAGCATAATTACAAGCATATTATTAGCATCTTCACAGAAACATAAAAAATGAGTGAAGGAAAGAAAGGCAGTAAAACTAGAAGCCAAAATCTTGAAAATAATTTGATTAACAATCAATAAAAATTAAGAGAAATAATATGGAATGATTAATGTAATCCCATGAATAAGCTAAATTTTTCAAGATTTTAATGACCATAATAATTCAAAACAAAATCAGGAAAATAACTATCATTAGCTCTTTTTAAATAAAATTTTCCTGGTTACCAATCATTTTCCTCTTTATCTATAATTCTTTGCAATTTTTCTGTGCAAGTAAAGAATGTGAACAGTGTTCCTCTAAGTGATGTTAAAGTACACAGGGCCAAAAGCTTCCAATAGTTAGTTTTGTATTTATTTTCACATATGAGAAAGATATTGTCTTTTCCATTTTGGACTTTTTTTTTTTTTTTTTTTTTTTTTTTACTTGTAGATGAACACAATACCTTTATTTCGTATTTTTTTTTTCTTTTAATGTGGTGCTAGAAATTGAACTCCGTGCTTCACGTGCATGCTAGGCAAGCGCTCTACCACTGAGCCACAACCCTAGCCCTCCCCAATTGTATTTTTAAAATACTTTGAGATAAAACATGAGTCAGTTTAAAAGAAACTTAAGAAATTATAATACAGGTAGAAAGAAAACAAAGCAAAAATCCTGAGTATCATACACATGATAAACTTGGAAAATAATGGGGCAGAGAAGTCAGACACTAGACTTATGAAAAAATATTGTATTTTTCTTAGGAAAGAAACAAGTAAAAGATCAAAATATAAAGGCAAAGTAATTTTACCATACAGCCATACAGATTTGAAATCTGAAAAAGAACATTATCTTTTAAAGATTTCATTTAAAGGGTTAGGTTTATGGCTCAGTGATAGAGCCCTTGCCTAGACTATGGGAGGCACTGGGTTCAATTCTTAGCACCACATATGAATAAATAAATAAAATAGGTCCATCAACAACTAAAAGAAAAAAAAATTTAATTGAAAAAAAGATTTTATTTAAAAGGGCCTGTTTAGAATGAAATTTTTATAAAATGAGTTCTGAGATCTTTTTAGCTTTTTCTTCTTTTTAAATATATCCATTGACCATATAATTCTTTAAAAATAAATTTTACAGTAATTTATTGAGTATTTCTGGAGCATTCTAGAAATTTTTCTTGGAACACTATTTCTATAATCCAATCTATGGCCTAAACATGGAGTGTATCCACAGAAACTGCTTTAGTAATATTTTAGCCCTGCCATCTTAATTTTTAATTGTTCTTACAATAATCAAACCATTAATCACAACTATTATTAAACACATATCCTTACCAGGAAACTTTGAGAGCTGTCCCAGGCAATGGGCAGGTTTTATTGTCTTGATTTAAAATGCTAGGGTATACTTCAAGGCCAGCATTTACGGTGATAACAGGTCTGGCCCTGTTTTTAAAAAAGGAAGAAAAAAGTTCAAACTTAGAAGCTGAAACTTGGATTGATCTCAGCATTTTAGGTTCACATTCACCATGATACAGTAACATCTAAAGCATTCTAAGAGCAAAAAACATTGAAACAAACGTAAGATGACCACTGCCTCAGTTTGCCCAAAACTTTCCCAATTTCAGCACTGAAAGTCCTGCATCTTGGGAAATTGCTCAGTTCCAAGAAAAGCGGGACAATTGGCCAACAAATCTGAACTGAGTCCATTAAAGCAGAATGCTTAAGTAAGTTACAAGGTCCCTACTTAATGCAATGCAATATGAGTGTCATAAATCCATCTGTATTGACATAAGATAATCTCTAAGGTACATCAAAATCCCACAATAAAGAAAGAATGCCTACAGACACACATACATGTATGCACGTGATTTCTTTTAATACATGAATATTTTTTGTAGGGCATACCTAATAAACTAGTAATTGACATGAGAAAATATATTTTTATTCTATGACCTTTTTGCATTGTTTGAATATGCACCACATGCATTTATTACTTCATTAGCAGCAATTTTAAAGCTAAAATAATAAAATACAGGTTAAGCACTCCTAATTTTAAAAAAAATCCAAAATATGAAACTTTTTGAGTACCAACATGATGCTCAAAAAGTTGTGGATTTTGAACCATTTCATATTTCTTATTATAAGGGATGTTCATCTGGTAAAGTCTATGTAACTATTTCAAAATTAGAAAAATTCTAAAATCTGAAACATTTCTGATCCCAAGAATTTCAGATAGGTATTTACAACCTGTAAATATAGTTTTCCAAACTTCAAATATCCAAGTTTACATCTTGTACAAAAATACAGTAGACTCAAGTCAATGAAACTGCCTCAAAACAACAAATCCCTGAAATCTGTAAGTACACACATTCCCCCAAAGCTGTAATTAGGTTGAGCCATTACAAACTCTACTACTTAGCATCGATGTTAGGTTTCCTACCATGCTTAATCTCCATCTGTAGAAATATTAATCTACTTGAGATACCAGTTGATATTCTATGAGAATTGATGAAAGACAGAAAACTGGTAATATATATGAAGTTGGAAAATAGAGAAATATGAATTTTTACACATTTTTCTAACAAAAAATATTCATGTGGGGATCCATTACATAATCACTGTGGTCATAGAATACTGGGCCACAAACACCAGGCTGGTTTCCTACCTCTTATAGGAAAATACAGCCTATACATTTGATGTGGGGAAGGGGCTCACAATGGAACCCAGGATCTGGTACCTGCTAGGTTAAGTGCTCCACCACTAACTACATACCAGCCCCTATCCATACAGTTTTTAAAGAGAAATGAAAAGCATAGGAGAGTGTCTCTGAACAAAATTTAAGGACAATGAGCAAAAACTCTGAATACTTTTCTAAATAAAAAAGTCTAAACTGTTATTTTCTTCGAGACTTCCTTGTATAAATACTCTTTACCCACAGCAAATCCTGAATATAAAGAACAAACAAGTTTTATCCTTACTCTAAGAAAATTAAAACTGAAATTCAAACACTGGGACTTAACTGAAAGAATTTTTTTTAATTCAAAATATTCCCATAGTACAGAACATGAAACATACCTGTATAAGACAGCTCGATCTACACCAAAAGCTCCTACAATTAAGTCTTAAGAAAAAGCAAAAGAACATGTTAGTAATAATCATTGTTTTTAAAGTTTATGTATCATTCTAGAAATGCTTAATGCACATAAGATTTAAACATTTTCTCAAAACTAAAAGGTTCTAAGATAAGATATATGAGGATAAAACACTGGAAAACTATAATAAGTGTTCATCATTGCAAATGCTCATCATAAACCAGACTTTCATTCAGGAAGATAAAAAGTTTTTGTTGGCTATTTCATAAAAAGAGCACCAATACAGAAGTGTATAGCCAGCAAACATGTACACTCCCCAAAGGCAAAAGCTTTATAGATGCCTGTGTATTTATACTTTTATAAAATTTTCCACCAGTTCTCGTTTTAGAAACAAAAACAAGAAAGCACATGTATACATATATGTTGAATATGATAGCAGGCAGCATTCAAATCAGCAAGAACAAAATACATTAGTTTTTATACATAAGAGCATAACTGGTTAATGATTTAAAAAAACTGAAACCACAGATGCATTTTACAATATATCCAAGTTCAATCTGAGGAAGCCTTTTCTAAGCAGAGAAGCATACAAGAGCAAATAAAGACAGACAGATTGAATTACATTAAAATTCAAAACATCTTTATGCCAAAGACACAAACATGACAAACTGGGAAATGTATAAAAGAGCTAAGGAGTTAAAAATTGTCAATATTTAAAGCACTGCATAAGTTTAAAAATGAAGGAATGAAAGAGAAATTGCGTCTCAATAGAAAAGGAGAGAAAAAAAAACATAAAAAGGAAATTCCAAAAGTAAGTATACAAATAAACAACAATGCTTATCTTCATTAATAGTTAAAAACTGTTAATTGAAACAAAATAATATTTTCTGTGGCTCAGGAGGCTGAGACAGGAGGATGATGAGTTCAAAGCCAGCCTCAGAAATGGTGAAGCATTAAGCAACTCAGTGAGACCCTAACTCTGAAAAAATACAAAATAGAGCTGGGGATGTGCTCAGTGGTCGAGTGGCCCTGAGTCCAATCCCAATCCCAAAATAATAATAATAATAATAATAATAACAACAACAACAACAACAATATAATACATCTACTAGGTACTCCAAATTATTTTAAAAGAAGTGCAGTGTGGGAAAATGATTATTTTTTTACTGCTAGTGAATGTTTTTGAAAAAGTTGACAAAAGCCATTTTGTAGCGGAAATGGAATTATTTTTTAAGGCTGTTCATAAAGTGCACATCTTTGACATACCAATTCTAGAATTTTGTCCTAAGGAAATATTCAGTGGTATGCAACAGAATTACATGTAAAGATATAAATGCCCTCAAATAAGGTAAAGTTAGATATGATATAGCTATTTATTAGAGAGAAACATAAAATTTATTTTAGAAACAAATTTATTTTAAAATTTGTTTTAGAAGAAAAATAGGGGAATTGTTTCTGATACTTTAAGAAAACAAAATATAGAATAAACAGTTTACAAAGCATGATTCTGCTTTGTTAAGAAATATGTATGAATGCAAGCCAGGCGTGGTGGTGCATGCCTCTAATCCCAGCAGCATTAATCCCAGGAGGATCAAGGGTTTAAAGCCAGCCTCAGCAAAATCAGGCCCTAAGCAGGTCAGTGAGATCCTGTCTCTAAATAAAAATGCAAAAAGGGCTGGGGATGTGGCTTAGTGATTAAGTACCACTGGGTTCAATCCCTCGTACCAAGAAAAAATAATAATATGAATGCATAGGAAAAATATGCTTTGCTGTATTTTCTAAAAGTTCTATAATAAATATTTTATTATAACATACAACTGGAAATAATGCCAATTTATAGATAAGAGTAAACTTTATTTCTTATTTCTAGAAACGTTTCAACATACTTGTATATTGAGCTTCTATTAACTATTTCAACAACAAAGGTGATCTACATTCTCTTATTTTTTTAGATTAAAAAAAAAAGACCTACTTTGATCCTGGATTCATTGTAATACTCCATGTATATAAGAGCCTGAAAAAGGTTTTGCTTGTTCTAATGGACTAACCCAGTGAGCAAGTATGGGCAAATGACTTCCTCAATCTCTTCTCACATCTAGAAAAATGGCCTCATAGTAACCTAACTTAGCTTGTGTCCCCTCACAAGCCTTATTAAATAAATAATTTATCTTTTAAAAAAATCACATTAATCTAGGCAAGTCCACGAAAATGCTATATCATTAAGTACAAAAACAATGGCTAACATTTAAAAACTTGGAATGAGCACTTGGTTTTTATTTATAGCTTCTACAACATTTTTTCTGACATTTTATTATAGACCTCAAGACAATGAAATGGACTCAGAGTTACGTGTTTCATACTGTGTGCCACCAGGAAACAGCTGCCTTTCTTCCTGTCCCCTGTACTGAGAACAGTGTCTTCTGTACAGGGGAGGCCTGATCAATGCTTGGAATATTCAACTGAAATAATGTGTAATATAAATCAAGAGAATGGCAATTAGTACTCTTTGCTATTTGGACTGAAAAAGTGCACGAGCCACATGCATTTACAGAAAAGCACCTGGATATCCATTCTTGTCTATGTCTGTGGCTCCCTTCATGGAATAGCCAAAGCTTGGTGGCATGCTCTGTGCAGCCCACTGCCCTTCTAGGATCTGAGATGGCACTGTGTTCAAGCCCGTTGATCTTCCATTGAAAATATAAACAATTCCTTTTTTATCTTCACCCCCATAGGGAGCAGCAATTGCAATATCTGTGGGAGGAAAGGAGAGCGAGGATGAGAGAAGAAAAGAGAAGGGTAACAATGATTCAGGAGAAAGGGGACAGGGAAGATGGGCAAGACAGAGAGAAGGAAGTCTTAGTGTTTACAATTATTTACATAGTGATCTTAATATTTATAGAAACCTACTGGGGAATGAGACTGATCCAATTATGTTACGTGCGTATATAAAAATGTGCCATTAATGAATCCCACCATTAAGTATAATTATAATGCACAATTTAAAAAACTGAAAAAAAATTTAGAATCTCTTGATCATATTAAATATTGATTCAAAATTCAACAGAGTACTTTCTATTCAACAGTAACGATCTAATTCAAGGAGATTCAAGCAAAACTATGTAGAAATGACATTAATTCAGAGCCAGATATTTTTGGATCTGACCCTGGGCAAACCACTTAACCTTTCTAGACTTAAAATGCTTTATTTTTAAAATTAGGAGGTAGACAGGGAGATGGGCATTTGTCAAAAGATCCATCTAAAGTTCATTAGTTCTCAAATTTCTAGCTTATTTAGCTATGCATAGCTTTTGTTTTTCCTAAGCAGAAGTAAATCCAGCTCAGAAATTTGAAGGTTATAACTTCATCCTGATCTTGCTCAATTTATAATGAAATGACATAAACAAATAGAATTTAAAATTCTTTAAAAAAAAAAAACTCCAAAATATCAAATGGTCACTATGATCTTTATAAATTCGAAGATATATTATAAACCCATCCATTTCTCTGTCTCTCCTGCTACCACCTTAGAGAAGCCCTTGCCAGGCTCCGCCTGCACCCCTGGAGCAGCCACTCAGGTGGCCTCGCACTTCTAGTCTTTCCCCATGGCTCATTCTTTTCAGAGCCGGCCAGTGTTAACCTTACTGTCTCAGATCCCCCTTCTTGATAGCCTTCAATTATTTCTCAAAGCATTTAGAATAAGACCTAAGTCGTGCCTGGTATGTCTTCTGCTCACTTTGAAAATCTCCCTCTCCTACCCTCTCTACCTTCCTCCATTTTGTTTCACCCACTCTTCCCAGCAATCTTGACCTTTTTTCTATTTCCTAAACACACCAAGTTAATCTCTGGGCATACCTTTGCTGTTTTCTCGTCCAAACACTTTTGCTCGACAGCTTTTCAAGCCTTGCTGCTTCTGCTTGCCATAGGTCATAGATGAAATGCTATCCTGTCAGTGAGGCCTTTCCTAGAAACTCTAAGAGGCCGAGTACTTGTCCCTCAGGACCCCTACTGTATTGTACTATCTTGGAACTCTTGGAACTCCCTATTATAGTACTTTGTCTTAAAAAAAAAAAAAAAAAAAAAAAGCCCAGTCACACTACCTGCATTTCCTCATTTTTTTGTTTACTTACTCTATGAATCTCCATAAAACAAGCTTCATGAGAACAAGGACAAATATCTGTCTTGCATCTAATGGTCCCTCTGTACCTGCCACACCAAATAGCCTCCAGTTCCTTAATGTATCCAAACTGTTTTATTCCTCCTCAATGACAACCCCTCAGACACCAAAGATACCTTGATCTCTCACCCATTGTATAAGACCATTATGCCCACTGTGATAATCACATTCTAATGTTTATTTTTTTCATGTATACATTGCCACTACATAAAGACATGGGTGGGTTCATGCATTTTAAAGAGGGAAAATGTATATGTGAAAAAATGGGCTCATTTTCAGCACCTACCATAACATTTGTTCTTAATGGGAACTAAGAATGTACCATCCTTTAAAATTCAGTATTTAAATTATTTAAGAATCCCTCTGTTATTCTTTTTGAAGTTTTAAAATATAAATACAATTGCTAAATTAATATGTGCATTAAAAAGTATTTATTAAAATATAATTTCCCAACAAAAGATGGCTCTAAAATTAAGATATTATTATTACAAATAATCTTTAATTTTTCTAATCCCTTTAATATTTTATACATGCTTATTATCTTTTCTCTTGGCTGTCATTTTTGAAAAGCACTATATTTTCATGCAATCAATTTCCTCCTTTGATCATTTTAGTTGCTCTCTTCTGGTTGGTTTTTTTTTTCTCCCCCTGCTTTTCTGAAAAGATGTTGGCAAAAACTGCACAAAATTACCCTGGAGCTATGTAAAATCGCGGAATATAACTTTATTGTTTTGCCTTTCATAACCCTCTTGATAGTACCCAGTGTTTTCCTGATGGGGATAGGTAGAAAGAGTAGGATACAGAAATACAGAAACAATGACACTTACTGTTATCAGCCATGAACAAAAATAGATCCAGTTATATTATAATTAATGATATATTTACACAAATCCAGCTCAGACAATTTTCCACTAAATTCCTTATCTTTCAAGAACTACTACTTGGGACAATAAGACCTAAGGTAAAACCTTGGAAGACCATCAACACCCTCTATGGTATCTCTCTCTGGAAGTAAAATCTCTTTATAAAATCTTTCTAAAACTTCAATATTGTTAGCTGTTGTTTATATTTGTTGTGTTGGTAGATCATATCCTATTATTAAAATCTAATAAGAAGGATGAGATAATGACTGGATCACAATATCAAGGAAACTTCCATAAACTGGTTAGAATACCCTTGACAGAAAACAAGTCCAGGCTTTCCCAGAAAGCCTGGGAGACAGGGGCCCACTGATATAGCAAACAACTCATCCATTTTATGCAAAGTAGAACCTCAAATATGGGCCTGTACTTTCTAGGTGGTAGTTGTTATCAGTAAGTAATGGTTTGGCATGTTTTACTGTACTCTTTTCATGTTTTATTATGAGCCGTTTAACACAGCTTTATTTGATTTACTTTAAGTTATCTTGGTGTCTAAAATCTTCCAGACTATTTTAGGAAGCAAAGTGTGCCTCTGACCTATTGTTCACTAATGTTGAATATTTCTAGGGTTAATCAAGATGACACTTGAGTGGTATATAACATACAACTACTCATGAAGTAGAACTGGAGCCCAGAGTCAAACAACACTTCTCTTTCCACTAGAGAGTAAGTCTTCTGTACTTCTGCAGTGTTTTTCTTAATCAATTTCCTTTACATTTTGGGGAAGCATATCCCTAAACACTGTTGGTTATACAAACACACCAAGAGTTCATCTCTCTATCCTGTGATCCCTAGAAAGATTTTTAATAGTATTTTTTTAATCTTGGTAACTTGTGACATATATTTCATGTTTCTGAAAAGAGTACTATAGTAAAAGCCAACCTTGCTTTTTAAAGATACATATAGCTACTAAAATGATACTATTATAAAAACAATGGACCTTTTACAGGTCCCCATGAAGAGGCAAAGAGTCTGGCTCAGAAAGTCTTAGACACAATAAAGTTATGACTTTAAAAATATTAGTGGCAACTCATACCTATGAGATTAGAGTTAGAATCAGCACTTCCTTGACACTGTGCTGGGAGCATTATTTTTGTTTTTCGTTTTTTCACTTGTAATTAAATGGACAGTAGAGGGCACTGCTGTTTAGCAGGAGGCAGAGAGAAAAATCAGCAGCTGGCACTGGGCTCCACAGGAATAAAGCTTTCTTCCAGAAATTAACCATCTGACACTCTAACTTGAAGCTTCATGAATAATACCTCAGGAGAGCTGATTTTTTGAAAACTTCGCTCTGATCTTTAACGAAAAAAAAAGACAACCTGACTTTAAATATCCTATCTTTCTAGGAAGGTTCACTCATGCAAACTTCTCTAGATGGGTGCTAGGACTTTTCCCAGGTGGACACAGAGCATCAGGAACCCACAGTTGCTGGATTTCAATCTTACCATTGAAGCCGTCCTGGTCCAGATCTCCCAAAGGAGCTATGGCACTGCCAAACCGTGCAAAGACCTCAAACCCATTCAGTTTTATAGTCTGGAATTCTCCGGAAGCTTTCTGCAGAGACACGGAGACCTGCCCCACCTCTTGGAGTTTGCCATCAGAGCCTCGATCCATGAAAAGTGGTGCTCCAATAAACACATCTGCATAACTGAAAGCACAAAATCTTCTCACCAGAGCAAGATTGGATTCCATCTCTTAGTAAGCATTTTCTTTCTCATTAAAATGCTACTTCCCTCTTTGCACCTCTCTTTTGTGCTGAAGCACAAAATTATCACAGCAGTTATTTCAAAGTCAAACCTTGCTTTAGCTCTTTTAAAAATCTATAAGTAGTTCCTAAGCTTACTTTTTTTTTTGCATTATAAACACTACTGAAAAAATTGTGACCAGCATAGAGTTTGCCTAATATTCATGATTGAGGTTGCTTCAAATTAATTCCACAAATAGAAAGAAAATTAGCAGGAAGGGAATCAAGAAACAAAAGAAAAAATGTTTAGTTTTAGTAGAGCATTCATAAACAAGAGAGGAAACAGTTTCTAGAAACATTTTTTAAAACTTACTCATCCCCATTAATGTCAGTGGCAGCGACAGAAAATCCGAAATATGCAGCCATCTGAAGACAAAGACAAAAATGAAGTGTTTATACTTCATCTAACTGGCTTAGACAATATTTATTATTAATATTTACACGTATTACACGTACCACATTGAAACCCTTACTCTTTTCTCTGCATTTAAGGGCTTCAATCTGAATCTCTTTTGTTTATTACACAACAAAGAAAATCAGTTAATGAGTCTTTTTTACTTTGCTAGATTTATGGGAAAAACATTCCACACACATCATTCCAGTATCTTCAACATGTGCCCAAGTATAGTCAATTTTCCTTCCCAGTTCTATTATCTCACTTCCTCTGCATTCCCCCAAAACACAACAGTCAGACACACTAACAGAAAGACAGATGGTCACAGACAGACATTTTAATTGAACCAAAAAATCAGTTTCATACACATATATATATATACACATATATGGATGCCTATGTAGTATGGACAATTGACAATAGCTATTAATGACAGATAATAACTGGCTTTCCAGTATGAAACCCCTACTATAGAAAAATTACTGTTTGGAAAAAAATATAGAAAGGAGCTCATTTTTATCTCATATTTCACTTGATTACTTGTCAGATGATTTTGCTTTTCAATTATACATGGTTAAATGGGTGTGGGCTTATTATGGACTTACAGGCATAGGTAAAAGAAATGCTTTTCCCACCACAGAGGACTAGTGCCCATCACAGTCAGAGCAGCCTGGCTAGAAATAAATGTGAAAAGGAAGTTCTAAAGACAGGCCCACATGCAAAACAAAATGAGGACAAAGGACAGGTTAAAGATGACCAGAGTGAAGAAAGAATCCACACACTGAAAAAGGAAAGTTAGGAATGCTTCCAAAATTTAATTTGGAAGTCTGGAATTCTCCTGAAGCTCTCTGTAGAGACACGGAGACCTGCCCTGCCTCTTGGAGTCTTCCATCAGTGGCTTGATCAGAGCATCTTATAAGGGAGATTCTCACATTATCTATTTTCAGTTGATATAGTGTAATCGAGAAAAGTGAAAGGTATACTCTGTACTTGATGACAAGATCAGAGCTTGTGTGGTTAAGCACACAGAGTTTGGGGTACCATGTTGATGTGTGACTGGAAAATAACAGAATAACAGTTGCAGGCTTTTGTGTTTGTCCTGAAAGTATAAAGGATGGCATTTACTCAGGGGAGTTTGATCCTGAGCACTGTGGTTGAAATATTTTCATTGGATTCTCACAACTATGCCACATGCCCGTCTATTAAAAAACAAAAACAAACAAACAAACAAAAACAACTAAACAGTTATGAAAGAATGTTTTGTGCAATGCAATAGCAAACAAATCATGGATAATCCAGGTCTGTACTCATCCAAAGCCCATGTTTTCTAGCCCTTCCCCACATAATAGCTGGAAAGAATGAAGGAAGCTTCATGAAGACATGTCAGCATCCAGAGACACAGGTCATCCAACAGGACACACTGCTTGAGCCAAAGAAGTCACAACAACAGAAGGAGATAATCACCCCTGAAATAACCCTAAACACCAATCAACTACAGGCCTTTTTGTGTTGCACAGCCACCCTGGTTGTCGCACAGATGGAAGAAGTTTCTGGAGACCAGGGTTCTAGTTCCTCAGCCTATTAATCCTCTCCCAAAACCTAGCCCTCAGCTGAGCATGTAGGCTGGAATCCCAGAACTGCAAACCACAATAAGGTGTTTTTCTTTTTTTCTCTACTTACTGTTTGTTTTTTTATCATTGCCAACTTATTATTTAATTCTAAGATATACAATATTATAAAATGTCTCTACTTAAAAGAACTACATTTTAATTGAAGAATATTGTTATTTCATGTAGTACAAACCAGGTTTGCTTGTAATATCTATAATATGTAAAACTGTGCCATGCTGTTTTGCCTCTAATAAAATTAAGATATAGATCATTCCTTACAGGGAATTGAATGCCATCAGCATAGAAAAGTTTTTCTGAACTTCCACAAAGAAAGTTTTTGTAGTTTTATGTGTGTGTAATTTGATTTTTTATTTCAAAAAAAAAAATCCATAATAATCAATTACAAAAGCTAAAGTTTTGCTTAAATTACTTGGCTAAAGCAAAGGTTAAATGTACAAAGCCTATCTTATACCTAAAAATTAAATATTATAGAATCATTACTCCATTTTTATATCACAAAGCAAAGTTTTAAGACATTAGGGAATGCTGAGTGAAAAAAGCAAGACATAAAAATTTAAATAAACCACTTTTTATTTACACACACACACACACACATACACACGAGAAATACACCATAATGACAGTTTGATGGATTATCTGTTTGACTGGATAATAGATATCTCTTATACTTCATCTCCCACAATTTCTCTAATGAATATGTACTTTTGTAAGGATGATGTTTTTAAAAGCATACCTGCTCACCAGTAAAATTGTGCAAGGAGGACATGTTTTTCCCATCATAAATATAAACCTGTGTAGAAAAAAATATAAGCACATGAAGTATAGTAAAATAAAAGGTAACACACAGATTTTTAAAAACAATTTTCATCTCTCCTACCATGCCCAGAGTCCTTGCTGCTCTTGGAACTCCCGAAACAAAGTCTGAAAAGAAAAACAAAAAATAAATAAATGAACATGTCTTCAATTTTAAGATCAACATTGGAAACTGAAGAAGCAGCTTAAAGTTTTGTTTTATAACTTTAGTAGAAAATGAGAGATTTTTTAAAAAACTGATATTCCAGGGGCTGAGGCTGTAGCTCAGTGATAAAGTACTTGCCTCATATGTGTGAGGCACTGGGTTCAGTCCTCAGCACCACATAAAAATAAATAAAGATACTGTGTGTTCATCTACAACTAAATAAACATTTTTAAAAACTGATATTCTATAATAAAAAATAGCATTTTAACTATTAAAATCAAAATCTGAAAAATGCAGAAATCATCTCAAGTACTCAAATAAATATACAGGAACCCTCAAATCACTGTAATCTTCCTAAGCAAGAATTAAGATAATGTAACCTATGAATTAAGAAAAGTTATCCTTAAGTAATGAAAAATAATATAAAGCAAACTGAAATGGGGTAGGGATGGCTGTGGCATAGAAGTAAGACCAAAGTTGGGCAAAGTCTATCTAAGACTGCTGCATTGAGCTCTGAAGGAACACTGGTACACAGAGGAAGGGGATAACATCTTACAGACCTTGTCCAGAGGCTACGAATCGAACCTAAATAAAGAAGGAATGCTCCAAGAGGACCAAATTTGCTGAAAGCAAAGAGGAAGGAGCTGAAGAAATCACTGACTGTGGTTAGGGTGGGAAAGACACCAAGGCCCACAGAAGACCTTGAACAACCAACAGAGAGAGAGAGTAACAGAGACCCAGAGTGGGACTCTCCTCAGTGTACTAACTCTTACTAGTGTCTTCCATTTAAATTCCATAAAAATAGTTTCAAATTGCTGAAGAATCTCAATGTCACATGTTTCAAACGCTTGATTTAAATTCTTTAAAGGATTAAACATAGTTCACATGCTTCATACCATCTATGCCATCACCGTTGAAATCTCCGACAGCCACTGAGTAACCTAAATGGGAACCAAAGGTGAGACACCATGAGGGCAGGAATTAACAGCGTCTTTGTTAAGTCAACTTCCCTTCAAAATATGATCAAGTAACTCCTTTAACTAGGTAGGGTTTTGTCTTTTGGGGTAACAGCTTAATAATGTATATGACAAATAAATTTTAAAATAATTCAGCTGGGCTCAGTGGTGCATACCTGTATTCCCAGCAGCTCAGGAGGCTGAGGCAGGGTGATGGAGAGTTCAAAGCCAGCCTCAGCAAAAGTAAGGTGCTAAGCAACTCAGAGAGACCCTGTCTCTAAATAAAATACCAAAAAGGGCTGAGGATGTGGCTCAGTGGTCAAGTACCCCTGAGTTCAATCCCTGCTACGCCCCCGCCCAGTAAATAAATAAATAAATAAATCTATTAAATACTCAAGTCCACTATCTGTATTAGAAAAACAGGACTATTTTATCCACTTTACAAAGAAATCTATTAAAATTAGGGTAAATTTGCAGTTCATCAAAAAGAGGAAATAACAGATTCTCTCAATCAGTAAGTACTAGTTCTGTTGAGTATGATTTGTTTTCATAAATAAAAGAGAAATTTAAAGAGAAAGAACAAACGTTAATAAATCCCCAAGACCCAAACTGTAGTTTAATGAATACTACATACATTAAATAAAACAGTAGTAGATATTTGTACATCGAATGTAGTTTAATGGTAGCTAAAAGTGCAGTAGTCAGACCACCTGGGTCTGAATCTCAAAACAGCAAATTATGTGTGACTTGGGGCAAGTGCTTTTGCCTCTCTGTTCCTCAGTGTTCTCACCTACAAAATGAGAATGACAGTGAACTTTCATAGACTAGTGAGGACTAAATGAGCAAATACACACAAAACTTTAGGAATGCCTGGACCATAGTAAGCACATCTGAAAGGTTAGCCACTGTTATCACCACATAAACAATCACACTCTCCCATGTCCATTACTGAAATGTAACACAACCTAAGTACTCAATAACAATTTGAAATTGTACATTACTTATGTTTTAAAAAATCTTAATCTATTTCACATAAAAGATTTTTATCTATTTTAATAATAGAACAAATATAACCCTTTACCTACCCAAATAACTGTCATCAAAAATTGCTTGTGCAGTCCGAGTGGCTAACTGATTATTATACTTGATGCTATAAACGTTGGGGTCATATTTAGATACAATTTCTGCCACTTGATCCGAGATGAGCTGACCTGACCAAAAAAATAACAAAAGAAAAAAATATATATATATATCTATACACACATACACACGTGCACATAAACATGTATATGTAGGTAATAAATGATCTTCTACTGGGAACTCTATGATATAGACAATGAATACATTAAATACATTAAATATAACAGTAGTAGATATTAGTACATCTAATAATTAGTCTTAATCCTCCTTTATAATGCTAAATTTGAAGTCAGAGATTCTTTAACTTAAAACTTTTACTGTGTAAGCCAAAACTTAAAATTATCCTCCATTAATAAAAAATTAAAAACACATATTTGGTCTTAATTTACCAAAAATTCAAAATAATGCAATCAAGAACTATTTCCCAACCAAATCTGTAAAAGCAAACAACTACTGCAATGATTAAATACTGTTACCTTTATAATCAGAATAATCACTTTATTGATTTAACTAGTTATCTGAATGCCCTCATGAAGCAATCTGGATGGGTGAGCTCACTTTGTCTCACAACCTTAAATTATTAGATAGACATGGAATCCAGATGACTACACAAAAAGCAGATAACCTCCACCCCAAGAAAGGTTGGCTGGTTTATTAAATACCACCTGCCTAAAAATTTTGATTTCTGCCGTTTTAGAAAGAAACTCATAAGAGCTGAAGTTTTTGATGTGGATCTAATTTGTTCTGTCATATCGGGCAGCACTTTCCAGGAGCTACTAGTTTATCCTCTGTACCTAAACAAACTGAAAACATAGAAAAAATTCAATAAATGTTTCTTGAATCAAAGAACAGAGGAAAATGATAATCTGTTTAGAATAAAATATTACCATTTTTTATACAGAGGCAATTCCAAGATCTATTAAAAACAATTCATTCTAAAGTACCTATTTATCCAGGGTGAAATCTGTTGATTTTAATCTTATTAAAACAAAAGATTGTCTGCCAATTCACTTCAGTTTCAGTCCCATATTCTAGACCACTTATAATAAAACTCTAATAAATATAGTATCTATTTGTCCTAATATATAATTAAACGGAAACACAAAAATATATGATGTAATAACTCAAGGTATTAAAAGAACAAGTCATTTAAAAACATTCACAACTATAACACCTAAAAAGAACTGCAGTCCTGAGAATCACAAAATCTAGCTTCCCTCACAGTTTTAGTTCTCAGGCATGACCATCAGCAGCTTCCTTCCCCTCTACTGAATGACACACCTAGTACAAAAGAAGAGGAAATCCATGTTTGTTTGGTTGTTTTTTCTTACTGGTGGGACAAAAGGCATGGCCTCCTGCATGCTGAGCAAGTGCTCTACCACAGAGCTACAAAACCCCAGGCCACAAGTCCATAGTTCTATAACTAACAGGAAAGTATTAACATCCTATTACTTTTTCATATGTATTTTAGAATACCAAGTTTTGTTTTTAAACAATAAAACTCAATTATAATATTCCTAGATCTCTTCCCAATAGACAGATAATTCATGGAAATTCAAATATTGCTGTTCAGGGTAGTATGTCTCACATACTCTTTTCTTCATCTCCTCCTTTGATTTCCCTTTCAACTTTTCATTTATTCCTATTATCATTCCTTCTTATTTCCCTTCCATCCCATTTTCCTTCAGCAAATCTCTCTTTGGCTTCTCTGTTACTTTAATGCAAGCAAATGAGGTTCCTACAAAGAACCAAGTAAGGAAAGCATAGTGCAGAACATAAAAGTAAAATTCAGAAATTAAAAAGTACTTTCAAATCCATATATGCATAGGTTTTCCAATTCTTCCAAACACTGACAGTGTTTAAATATCAGAAGAATAATAAACAAGAGTTATGATCTTGTAAATAGCATTTGGGGCAGAAATTATCATGTCAATATATTGACTAAATAAATAATTGTGATCTCTAATGATAAATAAAACATAAACAAAGCAAATAAACAGATTCAGTTAACTATTTTCAAACTGTCAGCAGTAATGATCTGTTATTCATTTGTTCAAATGGAAATTTAATTAGGTCTCCCCAAATGATTGAAAAATATAGTTTTCTCTTTGTCAATGCCAATTTAATTATACTTTTAAAAAGATAATAATAAGATCTTCTGTTTTAAAAAGTCCCCAACCCTTAAGAGATTAATCTTGATGTCAGTGATTAATAAGAAAATAAACATTTAATTATTCTAATGAGCAATTTCAAAATACTATTAAAACTCTGAGCTGTCAGAATGCCACAATTTGCCTACCCAGATTGGTCCTACTCCTACTAGTGGTTGTGTCATGGCTTCCAGAATACAGACATAAAGAAATACACACCACATAAAATCAAAATAAGTTATTTTAAATCTTATATACTTTATATTTTACTTTAAAAATATTATTTTCTACTAAGAATATATACATATTTATAATATTTCTTGCTATTTTCTTTTTTAAAAAGTTACATAACTGAATGTTTATAAACATATTACATTTTACATTTCTTTTTTAAAACAGTTTGAAATTTTTCATAGTTGCATGATAAACTAGGTGAATCAGAAACACACAGGCAGTATAGCATAATTTAAAACATATTAACCTACCTTGCCAATAAAAACTACCGGGACCACCAAGAAGTACTCTGTCAGCCTAGATTGAATCAAACAACAAAAGTATATATATTTAAAACAAAGAGCATTAGAAACATTAATCAATGTAATAAGCATAAAAAATACTTATGTGTATTTATACCTATTACATATAAAAGCCAATAATATTAAAATGTTCATATTCATCTAATTTGGTTTTAGTGATTTTTGTATCTTTTATTTAAAAAATGCATGAAAATATGAAAACATTTTTTCTGTAGAACTCAGCTATTTTCCATGTTTTGAATAATGTACTAGCTCAAAGAATTATTGGGTTATAATAAAAAGTCACTTCTTAATATTGTATATGAGATTTGTGACTTCATAAGGAAGTTTTTTTTTAAATACCAACGAATTTTCTGCTAAAAGGAATATTATTTTTAGTGTCTCATATCAGGTGTGAAATTAGAAGGTAAATTTCTACAAATTATACTTGACTAGCACTTCTTATATCTGTAGCAAACTGTAAAGCTTTAATTGGAAGTATTCTAAGTTTGAGCACAGTATTTTAGAAATTTCTTCTTGCTGGGGGCAAGAATAAATTTTTTTATTCACTCCAAATGCACACATATTCCTTTCAGGCTCTCAACAACTTCATGCCCCAACTATATAAAACCGGTTCCAAATTGCTCAACTTAAAATATATGCTTTCTTCACAAATGGGTTTAAGAAAGCAAACAGTTAATTTAGCAATAACTTGCACAGCATGAGAATACTTCTAAGGGAATAGTTGTATAGGCATAGGTATAGAAAACATGGATTTAAAAAAAAATAACTACTGGAGAAAATATATCATGCAAGTTTAAGCCTAATGTTTATTAATATACTTTATTTCTGTTTGCCTTCCTTAAAGTTTAAATTTAACTAAAGTAATATGAAACTAAGTGAATTCAAAATCAAGTACACAGTAAGTAGAGTTAGCAATAATTATTAGCATCTAGTTCAGAAAAAAAATTAATGAAATAAACAAATGTAAAATATGATATTTAAAAATATAAGAAAATGCTTTATTACTACTCCATCATCCCACGATTTTAATTTCAGTTTGTTTCATAAATTTACGGACTTTTCTTTTTTCACATTTTCCAAGAAAGCTACAAAGTAAGCTTTCCAAGGAAGCTCTACTCTTAATTAATTGATATATTTTTACAACTCTCTAAAAGGGATTAGTATTTCAATTTGATCAACAAAATGTTTAAATAGCTCACAAGAATAAAATAAAAATTTATAAGAAAAGTACTTGAGAAAAACTTTGAAAATATAAAAAAAAATTTTATTTTAGAAAAGCACATAAAAGCTAGCAACTCTGAAGGGCATATTAGAGCCTTGGATATGAGATATGCTACAATTAAGAAATCACATCAGCTTCCCTAGGTACCTACAGGCACATAAATGGCAAACATTGTGCTTCTTGGCTTTTGTATAATTGTATAATAAAGTTTCAATTGATAGTTTTGTGAAAAAAAAATTTCAGTTGAAAACAGAAACTTTATTCTATAAGTTCATGTAAGTGGAATATTTAATATTAAGTCACAATAGTTACCTATCATTTACTGAGGAGATTCTTCACTTCCCTCCCTTCTCATTATTATGTCTATTTGATGCCTATTTCAAATAAGCAATGTTTACTAGGGAGGGAATAATGTAAGGCAAGAATGTCAAAACGAATGGGTTGTTTTATTAGCTATTTCCATTAAGCAGATAATAATTATAAAGACGCTGAAGTAATGACCAGTTTATTTTTAAGCACAGTTTATTGGTAAGGTAGATCCGAATCTCATTCAGTTTTAAATAAGAACTTACTTTAGTAAAATCAATGCTGAATCCTCCTTGACAAAATCCCTGTCCATCAGCATCAATATTTTCTAAAATAAAAAGATTGGAAATATACACAAAACCAAAAACAAACAATATAAACAAAACATGAGAAAATCTGATATCACCATAATTGCAAGACAATGTGCTAGTTTCTGTGACTGGTCAATCACGCAGGCACTGAGCCATCATGCTATTCTGAAAAGGTTAGTATGCACGTTTATCAGCATCATTTCCTCAGATTTGGAAACAAGAGACACTGAATATCTGGACCAGTTTCTGGGTAACAGAAAGATCAACTACAAGTGTGAATTTCAAACTTCTTTGTTTTAAACACAATCCACAGCAAGATTATAGGTTATATCACAACATACTATACACTGTGTATAAAATAATGTTAAATATGTAATGTAAGTAAAATTTCACAAAATAGGGGCTGGGATTATGGCTCAGTGGCAGAATGTTTGCTTCGTGCGTGTGAGGCACTGGGTTCGACCCTCAGCACCACATCTACAACTAAAAAATTGTTTTTAAAAATTTCACAAAATAATATTACTATTATTACATATAATATATTCCAATATTTTCTACTTTGTATTTCATTTTATTTTTCAACTCATTTGTGACTTGAAAATGAGTTTTCACCTGCAACTTAAAATTTGCCATCTGAAATCACTCTTTGTTCCTGTCACTCTACTCTTGCTAGGTCTTTGAGAAGTTATGAAAAACTTAGCAAAGGCTGGGCTCAATGGCGCATGCCTATAATCCCAGAAGCTCAGGAGGCTGAGGCAGGAGGATCCTAAGTTCAAAATCAGCCTCAGCAACTTAATGAGGCCCTGAGCAACTCAGTGAGACTCAGTCTCTAAAACAAAATACAAAAAAGACCTGGGGATGTGGCTCAGTGGTTAAGTGCCCCTGGGCTCAATCCCCAGTACAAAAATAAAAATAAAAAATAACTTAGCAAAGAGATACATACATTCCTTGCACATACATTTCATATACATACATTTTATACTAACACTAAAAATAAAAGCTATGTAAAGAAGATAGTTGAGAATTTCAGAAAAGGGCAAGGGCCAAACTTAAAACATTCTATGAAGAACAAAATATGAAAATGTGCTCACAACATGTTTCAAACTGGGATCTAAATAGAGTGAACATCTTTAAACATGACATCTTCAAGTATTTCCCAACCAAAGTTGTTTTGCTCTTCTGCAGTTATCTTCCCCTTTTTTGTAGTTCTCAGAAAAGAAACTAACTTTGAATTATATAATTAGCCAATTAATTAAAATTAACTTTAACCATGAGTAATACTCTACCAAGAATAGAAGTAAGGATGAATCTAAAGACTTTCTCCTTGATTTATTTATTTATTTATTTTGTGGTGCTGGGGATTGAAGCCAGGGCCTTGTGCATGTGAGGCAAGTACTCTACCAACAGAGCTATATCCCAGCCCTCCTTATTTTATTTTAAGGATAGCAAGGAACAATGGAAAGCATCATCCTTTAATTATCAAAGAATTCTTGCAACCAATGTTACAAATATATAAAACTTATTACTGTATTAGCCACCCAAATATAGGAACCAAAAGTATATACATTTAGTCATAAGGACAACTCCCGAGAATTTTGTGTAAAATAATCCCATCAAAAATTTTGAATCCATTTCTAAACCTGGGAAGTGCCCCAAGATTACATACTGAATATCTAAATTTAAAATCTTTTTTTTTAGAAAATGGCCACAAGAGTGTAATACTACCCTGATGTAAATTTTTCTAACCAAAAGAGAGTGGGAAAATGTGGGGCTGGGATTTCCAGTGTCTAGTGAATCATACCAAGGAATTCTGCTCTAACCTCAAGTTAGCCATTTATTTTTTTTTATTCCAGCTGTATCTGGGGAACTATTTCAGGCTATTTATAAAGACATTCTTTTCTGATTATCATATGTACAACTCACTGCTTTGTTTTCCCAGAACATCCAGCTAAAACACATTACTGTTCCTTAAAATTGTCTTAACGGGTACCTATTGAATGGAGTGTTTCCAACAATTCAAAAACCTTCATGTTGAACATATTTCAATGCAGGCTTTGTTTTGTTTTGTTTTATTACAGATAATTAATACTTCTCTCATTTGTTTCACCTTGCAATGATACTATAGGTATGAATATTATTGATTACAATAGTAGTATCAGCTAGTGCTTACGAAGCTCTCACTGTGAGCCAGATATGACGTTAAAGCATTTTACATAGAATTTCCTTTTAAAATGTTTACAGCAAGAAGATATTATTCACAGTTTGTACAGATAAGGAAATTAATGTTTAGGGAAATTAAGTAACTTGACATGCTGAATTGGCTGGATCAAATAAAGAGTTACAGATCTGAATCCAGGTGTGTCTACACTACTATGTTCTACTATCTCAAATCAGCAAAGTATTTAATATTCTCTAAGTACTGAAAAAATGGAAGGAACTGGAAATCCAAACTGGAAAAAATCTATGTTCAAATAATATTATCATCAGAAAGTGAGCAGAAGGAACAAAGAACTCAGCTTTTGCATGGCGTTGAAAGAGTATTTATTTACATCATGTGATTTGTGGCTCAGGCACGTCTAGAACATATTGGACATCTGGTCTACTGAATAACACCAAGAATGGTCATAGACACAGTTATGAAAAGCCGGAAGCAATTGTAATCAGTAACAAGGAAAACTGAGAGTAGATAGGGAAATTCCTAGTCCAGACTGTCCACACAGGTCATGCTAACAACAAAATCAATCAACCAACCAAACCAAAACACAAATAGAAACAAATGAACAACAACAACAAAAAAAAAAAAAAAAAACCATAAACTAAATACAACCAAGACAAGCAAAGTTATCAAGAAGTTGGCAATATAGCCCTACAAAACCCACATCATCATGGAAAATAGAGGACACACACACACACACACACACACACACACACACATATATAAAAACTGTACCTCTGCCATGCTTTGTTGGAACTAGTGTTTTACCAATAAGAAAACAAGGGTCCAGATGGATTAAGTGAATAACCCATAGCTGTAGGTTAATTATTACCAGAATTTGAAATTATCACTCAGGTTTTCAAGCTTTTAACTTTTGAGATTTTTCTCTGGATAAGCTGCCCTTCTTAATTTGAGCCTGCAGGCAGCTCAGCATCACAAAGTTTGGATCAAAGAGTATGTACAACAATCAAGGGTAACTGATGCCAGGCCTGTTAGGAAAAAAAATATTCACTTTGCTGTTATGTTTATAAGATTGTTCTCCAAGATTTTCCTAAGATTTGAGGTTTTATTATTTAGGTCAGAGTTCAGTAAACTTTTTCTATAAAGAACCAGATAATAAATATTTTAGATTTAGGGGCCATACAGCATGGCAACTATGGAAATATTCAACTTTCCCAGGTAATATGCCAACAAATGTGCGTTGCTCTATTCCAATAAAACCTTATTTACAAAAACGGCCACAAGCCATAGTTCCCCAGTCAGATTTAGATGTTAAATACCTTAGAAAACAAGGTTTTGAATTACTTTACAATTTCTATGCCTAAACCAAACAATAAAAGCATTATGTGACAGATCCACAAGGAATCATTAGGATGCACATTTTTAGGAGGTTTCTGTTTACTGTCTCATTTCGGGAATTATCCAGACCTATTCTCTTGAAAGACACAGGATGTATTCCTTGCAGAAAAGCTGTGTTTTAAACCAAAGCAACTGAAATAGAAAGCATTTTTCATTGTTAGTAATGCAGGAGAAAGGTTCCTTTGGAACAAGACAGACCTAGGAGGTTGTGGGTATAGCTCAGTGGTACAGCTTATGCTTAGTGAACATGAGACCCTAGGTTGAAGCCCCTGCACCAAAAAGAGAGAGGAAAAAAAAAAAGGCAATTCTTAGTTCAAATCCTCATTTGACCACTCAGTACCCATAAGAAGTGAAATTTTTTTTTCCAAGTGTCTGAATCTGTTTCTACATTTCTCAAATGAGAATAAGAGTGTTTGTATATATGTTGTATAATTGATAAATTATATTCTGGCATACAATAGTTTGCTTCTTCCTCATGGCTATAAAATTTTCCTCTCAGAGTAAGAACATTTTTGTAATACAGAAATTACAAATTTATTCCTCAGATTTTCTCTACACTACCAAAAATAACGGTACCATGAACAAAAAAACCAACACAAAAACCAACAGGACAGATGGCACAAAGCTCGGAGGATGAAGCTTCTGAATCCCTCCATCCTGAACAGGGTGCTCTGGGACCTAATTTTTACTCACACATTAAATGGATGTTGGGGGAGGACACTCTTTTGATGTTTACTTTCCACTTACAATAGGTAGAATCAAGGTGGTGGGATAAGAAATAAGTGTTTAATGAAATAATTTGCAGTTTTCTGGAGATTCAACTACTTACAAATTTGGGGACCAAATAGTTCTTTAGACCTGGTGCCACATGTTGCTTTATGTGGAGAAAAGGAATCTAGCAGGAAAAGTCTTACAAGTTGAACTTTTGTTATGAATTCTCTCTATTCAACTATTTGGTGACCAGAGGAACATAAAAAGAAATAACTTAAGGGCTAGGGTTACACCTCAGTGGTAGAGCGCTTGCCTAGCATGTGTGAGGTACTGGGTTCTATCCTCAGCAAATCAAAAAGTTACAACCGGGAGATGTGATTTAGCTGGCAAGAAAAAGAGACTTGACGTACTATATTCAAACATTTATATCTCAGTACCCCACTATTGAGAAAGTTGTGCCCAATGTGCCGGGAACTAAAAATAAATATAATAAATAAATGTATTATGAAAAAAAAAAGAAAGAAAGAAAAGAAAAGAAAAGAAAAAGAACTAACTTAAAAAGGGCTCCAGGTAAAAACACCATACAGCAGTCCACTTTTCTTGACATGGTTTTGCCTCCCACAGATTCAGTTACCCTAAGTCAATCACTGTCTGAAAATATTAAGGGGAAAATCCCAGAAATAAACAATTTATAAATTTTAAATATATTTTAATCACAGGATATTATTATAACTATTCTACATTATTAGTAGTTATTATTGTTAATTTCTTAATGTGCCTAATTTATAAGTTAAATTTTATCATAGGTATGTATGAAAAACATAGTAGCACAGAGGATTCGGTTCTGTTTTTGAACATTCATGGGAAATCCTGCAATGTATCTTCCACAGACTAGGCATTTTGATCCTCTATTTTTATGTTTCTTGAATAAACAGGACTTAGAGTAGCAGTTAATTGAACAAAAGGCAGGGGTGCAAAAAGACTAGAATCTCTAAGGGGAAAAAGATGTGCAGAGTTTGGACAAGCATAATCAAATGTATAAGAGCTTGAAATCATGGTTAGTCACAACATTAATTTCATTTAAAATTTCAATTAATATTGGTGAAAAGCATGAAACTTTTATATCACCTGTTTAGTAGCTAATTTACCTAGAAACTCCAAGTAAGGATTAAGAATTTAGACTTAAGACTCCTAAACTATATAATCTGGCTCTTTAAGACATATTTTTACCATCATTATTAATGTAAAGCAAAGGTTCTCACACTTTGGTATACATCAAAATTACCCTGTAAAGCTTATTAAAAATGCATGTACCTTGGCCTAACCTAGACCTACTGAATCAAAATCTTAAGTTGCAGGGTCCTTCATCTCGGTTAAAGAAGCTCAACTGAGCACTTTTTGACACATCATGATTGAATTCAAGAGTTACAAAGTCAGATGTTCATTACTAACAAAGGAAGCTGAAAGGAGTTCTTAGAAACAATAAGCTTAGATACTTCATATTTGCAGTTGCTCTCATTAATATGATGTTTTCATTTTCCTCTCATAACCTGCATGTTTTATCACACATACACACCCACACTCACACACCAATTTTTAACAAACTAGGCTCCCGCCCCTCTTGTTAAAGGCTGGTACAATTTCCCGTACATACTTGACCTGCATGGAGCATACTCAACAGTCTTTGTTCCATCTTGAAGAAAGCAAGTTCCAACAGGCTCTCTCTCCTGTTTCAGCTCAGTCCTCCAGTGGTACAAGGGAGCACAGGCCTGAAACCAAAGGTTCAGTCCATGATACAAAAAGTCTCCAAAAAATTATAATATCACTTTCTAAACCTTAATAAAAATTAAGCCAGGCACAGTGGTGCATGCCTATAATCCCAGTGACTTGGGAGGCTGAGGAAAGAGGATCACAAGATCAAGGCCAGCCTGGGTGAATTAGCAAGATTCTGATTGAGAATAAAATAAAAAGTGCTGGGGATATAGCTAAGTGGTTCAATCTCACTACTATTAAAATTTTTTAATTAAAATTAAGATTAATCCATCTATCCTATCATAGTAGTAGATAATAATTTTAAAAGTAATATTTTTCTCATTTACTTCTGAAGGCCACATTTGTGGTCCAAATATGTGTGTTCAAAATAGCTAGAAAAGATATTATTTCATATTTCTTTTATTTATTTATTTATTTGGTACTGGAGATTGAACCCAGAGGCACTTAACCACTGACCCACATTCCCAGTCTTTTTTTATTTTGAGACAGGGTGTCACTAAGTTTCATAGGGCCTCACTAAGTTACTGACACTGGACTCAAATTTGTAATCTTCCTATCTCACCCTCCTAAGCCACTGGGATTACAGGTGTGAATCACCAAGCCCTGCAGTAACATATTTCCTGATGCTATGTGCTAATAAGCTGAAGGTCACAGACCAAATCAACTTTTGAACTCAATAACACTCAGTGTATTAAGGATACACCCCTAAATTATACAGTAAATAGTTTACTGAGTAATTAGAACTTGCAGTGCTTATTTATTTTCCAAGTAAATCATGAACTTTTTGTTTTCAGAATTCTAATTTCAATGTCATGTAGAAGCCATAAAATAATGCACATAATTTGGTGCACATAATAATGGCACCAAAATCTACGAAAAGCACTGACAATTCAATTTACTGAAGAAGTGTAATGGATTTCTATAATACTCCTTGAAGCAAAGTGCTAACGTAAATGCTTCAGACTTCAACACCAGGCTATTTTATATCCACCCTGATAAAACTGCAAGTATGAATTTTCACTTCTGCACATGTGACGCTCTAGAGTAGCTGATTTGCTCCTCCTGCTTCTTTTTGCTTCCTTGCTCTTCTTTCTGCGTAACGTGCCCCCCTTCTTAAGCCCATCCTTCGTCTCAAATTGTTAAAGTCTTGATTAAAATCCTCCTCCTGAATAATATTTTCCCCAAATTCATTATCACTTGAAAAACAAAAGACAGTAATAAATACTAAGCAGGTAATTAAAATAGGGGGGAGTCTCCAAGGAAATGATATTAAAGCTGAAATATGAATAATAAAGAGTTGATTTTGAAAATCAACAAGATGACTGTTATAAGCAGAGGGCACAAAGCACTAAGGTATAAACAGAAATAACTCCATGTATGGAATAAATGGACAGAAAGACCAATGTGACTGAAGTATGAAGATGGATTGAGAAGATGCCAAAGAGAAAGGCCAAAACCCAATTTGGGGGATGCTGATAAGCCAGGACAAGTTTCCGACATTCATTAAAAGAGTGACAGAAAGTGCTGGACTGTTTTCACCAAAGGGAAAGACTCTGATTCCCTTCAGTCCTTCTATGTAGAACAGACAGTAGTTGGGGCAACACGGTAGCAGAGGGGTGAGAAGAGCTAGTGCTCTGGCCCAGGTGAGAGTGGTGACGGCTCACTACAGGACAACCGTGATGAAGATGAAGATCTCCTGATGGGTGTGGGATACATTCTGAAGGCAGAATTGATAGGGTTCCCTGGTGGATGAGAGAGCCATGCTTCTCAATTGCCAGGAAGATTTGTATAGGAATAGATAAGTTTGTGTGCTTCTTTGTGCTTTTTGATGAAGGGTAACAGGAGTCCTATTTGCACCATTTTCATTTTCAATAATCTATTAGACATCCAAAGGGAAATGCCAAATAGATAGTTAGGAAATGTGCCTTTAAAAGTCTTGGGAGAAGTAGGGTGTGGTGGCACTCTCTCACCTGTAACCTCAGCAGCTGAGGAGGCTGAGACAGGAGGATCTCCAGTTCAAAGCCAGCCTCAGCAATAGTGAGATGCTAAGCAACTCAGTGAGACTCTGTCCCTAAATAAAATACAAAATAGGGCCGGGGATGTTGGCTCAGTGGCCAAGTGCCCCTCAGTTCAATCCTCAGGACAAAATAAATAAATAAATAATCTAGAGAGAACTAAGAGCCAGAGATACAGATTTGAAGGTTGTAACACAGCATTTGTATTTACAGACATGGTACAGGATAGGAGCCCCTAGGTAAAAGGTATGGTTAGAGAGAAGAACAAGGTCCAGAATAGAGCTTAAGGACATCTCATCATTTAGCAACTGAGTAGAAGAGGAGCCATGAAAAGACAATACAAAGGAGCAGCCAGTAAGAAGAAAAATCAGGAAAGTATGGCGTCACAGAAATCAAGGGAAGAAATGTATTTTTAAAAGGTGGGAAGTAGGGGCAATGACCTACTTCATTCATGGTCAAATGGTGCTGAGGGGCAAGAAAGATAAAGTACAACTGGTGGGGGGGGGATATATTATATATACTATATATTATATATTATATTATTATATATTATATATTATTATATATATCATGGACACATATACAAAATGATGTACCAGTGGATTTCAGTGATCTGACAGTCAATGAATGGTGAGCTTAGCCTTGCCTACCTGACAGGAGTGGCTGGGAAGAGAACAAGAGGTGCAAAAGTGGAGACAGTTACTGGAGAAAGCACTCTCCATGAGAAGAGATGCAGAGAAATGGGGCAGAGGCAGAGGGGAAGATGGGGGAAGTAAAGGGAAAACTGTTTGCTATTTTTTTAAAAACAAGAAGGAGCACTAGCGCTCTCTTAATCACAGGTATTCAACTCCTAAACTTGAGTGGATAGAAATAAACTAATGGGAGCTATCAAGTGGGGCATGAAAAACGAACAACGCAGGAACAAGGGTAGAAAAATCAGGAGCGTGGTATCCTCAGAGGAGCAGCCTTTGATCACAGCTACCTTATTTCACTACATTCTGTGTGCTTGACAATGCTGAATTTCACCATGAGTTTGAAACCATCACCCTTGCTATCCATCTCCACATAAATTGATGCAACTCACCTGAAAAGAAATATCACAAAGACTTACCAAAATTTTATCCTGTTTTGACCTCACAGATGCTCCAAACCACTGGTGGGATTTAAACTCCAATGGATCATCCTTGGCATAATCTCTGTTGCCTAAAAAAACAGAATATTGAGAGAGATGAAAAACTAAAATATTTGGTCTTAGTATAAGAAAGTTTATTTCTGTCCAGTGAAGTTAGGAATGGTGTGTCTTTGTTTAGTCAAATACTATGTTCAGCAACCCAGAAGAACAAGATCCAGGGTTGCTCTGAACCCCAGCAAATATCCTAATTCACATGTGAAAAGTAATTGTAAATGACATTTCCCAGTTACTAAATCATTACATAACTATACAACAAAACACTGTGATCACTCATTATACTGCCAAAAGTTATTTCTATGGCTTCAGGATATTTATGAAAAATCAAAGCTTATGAAACTCTTTTGTACGACACAGTTTGTAAATGACAAGGCTAAGATGAACACCAACGACAGTATGAATCAAAACGTTACAACCAGGAAATGCAATTTTGCTGGCAGGAAACAGAGATCTGACATACTATATTCAAACGTTTATATTTCAATACCTCACTATTGAGAAAGTTATGCCCAATGTGCCAGGAACTAATAACATAAAGCACTGTGGAAGTATATAAATCCTTTCCTCAGAAAAACCCTAGACTTATTCAAGGAAAAAGTTATGAAAGTTTATGCACAAAGTATTCTGAGAAGAGACTATTTTTAAAGTCAGGTTTGTTCCTCTTAAACCTGTTGTCATAATTCTTTATTAATATGTGTTTAAATAACTATATTGGACATTTCAACAGACAAATATCCATTTTAAGAATGCCAGCCAATATGTAAATGTCATTAAGAGGTTTAGCACAACCACCACCCACCCAAGATAGTGAAATTACTCACTAGTGGTTACTTTTGTAACTACTCTAACTACCATAGAACTAATAGTGGTTATGGTTACTCAATTCTATTCTGAAGACTTAAGACTAACTAAAGAGTTATAAATAATTAATGAGAGTTTCAATAATACCAGGTATCCTATGTAAGGTGGAACCTGTAATGTTATTCACTATATTATTCTTTTAGCTTTTTCCTCTTCTGAAAAAAAAAAAAAAAAAAAAAAAGGTGTCAGTCTCCAAAGGCCTCAAACTGGAATCTAAATTACCAGGTTTTTTGGTCAGGGATGGCAAAGGCACCCTTTTTTAAGCAGAGAGAAGGAAGAGAAGGAATCGAAATAGCTAATATGCACTATTAACCATGAAAACCGAGTGTTCCCTTGGCTTGCCTCTGAAGCCTGCACTCACGGTGCGTGAAATAACACACAAGTAACCTATATACCACCCAAGAGTACATGTGCTCCCTTACATTTCCCATCTTCCCACAGTTTAATTCAGAACATTTAACTGTATTGTCCCTAAGCTAGGAGAAGATAAAGCAGTTCCAGTCAGTAAAGAGTGGATGAGTCCTCTATGTTTTCTCTCCCATCCATGAGGCTCTTAGTCGAACTGCTAGATGGAAGCATCCTTGGTCCAAGTTTTTGGGTCACCCAGGACCCCTGTTAGATGGGGACATGAGCAAGAAATAATCTCCTTCCTTTTTTTCTTTTTCAGTACTGAGGATAGAAACCAGTGTCTCAAGCATGCCAAGCAAGTACTCCACCACTGAGCTACATCCCAGCCCTTTTTGTTTTTTATTTTATTTTGAGGCAGGATCTTGCTAAGTTGCTGAGCTGGTCTTAAACATGTGATTCTCCTTCTTCAGTCTCCCAAGTAGCTGGGTTACAGGTGCGTGCCACCACACGTGGCTAAGAAATTAATGACTTATTTTTAAGTAACAGTTGGTGCTATGTTTGTGATTGCAATATGTTTTCACTGAAGTATAGCCTAGCACAGACTGTGTAGTGTGTACTAGACACATAATGCTATTTCCAACAGAGCCTGAATAATAACCACAAAGAAACATAGCCCTTAAAAGAACCAGATTCAATTGATAATGTTTTAAAATTTTTAATCAAATATTCACATTTATAAGGACTGGGGATTTACCTCAGTTGGTAGAGTACTTGCCTCACATGCACAAGGCTCTAGGTTCAATCCACAGCAACACACACACACACACACACACACACACACAAAGAATTCTGTTTTAAAAAAAATTCATACTTACCAGTTACTTAATGGGAATTTTTTGTTTACTCCAACACAAGATAATTATGTTCTCTCTCTTTGTTGTGGGCTTTCTATTCTTTTCTGTTTCTGTTTTATTCTATTCTATTCCAGAAATAGGAGTATTTCCCCTTCACCTCAATGAAGCAGGAGAAACAGAGTATGACTGTGAAAACACAGCTGACCTTAGAAAGAGTCTCCTCCACTAACTTGTATCTGAAGACAAAAAGCAACTCCATAAACTAAGGAAATCACAGCAAGTTTAAAAAGGGAACTGAGTTTCTAAGTTAGTGTACTTGAACCACAAGTAATATTCTTATAATTGCCATCTCCTGCTTTTGCTTTTATTTAAAACACAGCCTTTTCAGCAATATGAAACTCCTAAGATGTCCAAGCAGAAGTAAGAGTTTTTTAAGAGTAGAAGAAATCATAGGTTGAACAGAACTGTTACATCAAAGAGGTTCAAACTAAGGCTCCATATATCTTCTTATACTCTAAAATTTCCAAGGTTAAAAAAAAAATGTACATTGGGATAGACCCAATATCACTACAAGATAACTGTGTGAGAGCACACATGTAGCTTTTTCCCCTTAAAAATATGTCAGTAATGATAAACTGATGTCATCATTTTCACTGTGGCTTAGTAACCCATTACACAGCCATACAATAGTTTAACCAATCCCCTGTACCTCCTTCTGTTTCAAATTTGGGAATATTTCTGTTTTGATTTAAGAGACCAATATTCTCTCAAGTCACATTTACATCCTCCTCCATTTTACACAAGACCCTCAGCAAAGCATGTCATTCATGTCTGAGGCTTAGATTCATTGCTAGATTAAGGTGATAAGCTCCCCAAGAATACGGCATGTCAAACAGAATAGTGGATACATTTCTGTTAAGTTTCCAAAGTATGTTTACTTTCATATCTAAGAGTTCCCTTCTTCTCAGTCTGCAGTCTGAAAGAAGTCATGCTCAGTCTATTTTCAGAGGCCTTTTTCTCTTGCCTGGAAAACTTTATTCCTTCCATTCTAGATTCAAAGCGTACCTGGAAATTTAGCTGTGAGTGTCCACTTGAGACCTCAATGCATGATGAAATGGGCGTCTACCTCTCAATGTGTCTATCACAAGACACAATCATGGAACCTGCAATTAAAGTGGACAAACTGCAGACTAGGGATGTGTCAGGAGTTATGGGGAAAGGGAACAGAGCATAAAGGAGAAAAATGCTTTCTAGGCCTGAAAATTTCATGCAAAGAAGGGAAGAGTGGTTAATATTGAAGTCTTATAGAGAAGTGTGCATTGTTCATGTGATTAGAAAGAAACACCTAAAGAAGTCGTTATCAATGGCATCCATGCTATACTAAGAAGGGGCTTCATGGGATTTTTGAGTGGCCTCTATGCTAAACAATATTTCTTCAATTATTATATCACTAAAAAGTTGGGCAGAAGTTCCTGCTTCGCAAATTATTATTTAATTATTTCCCTACCACTTTGAAAAACTGTCTCCATAAATATTTTTCTGAACAAATATACTTTTCCCTAAATGTGTATGTAGTGGCATAAGATGCTGTTGTGCCTTGTCAAGTAGTTTGTGCTCATCGGAGGAACCATGCTCTATTGTGGGTTTTTTAAAAGACATGGTTAGAAAACATCCCTTGCTATAATGATTATTGGACACCTGTCTTTGAAGATATCAGGCTTAGTATAAGCTAGAAAATGTCATAAAAAATAAGAATAAATTTTATAATTATATTTTTGCTTTTATATGCTGCCGCAGTCTTTTGCTGGGCACAAATCACGAGTCTCCACACAGCTTGTAGATTCAAACAGCAATTCTTTATTCCCGAACTCACACCGGCTGTCTACAAACACGCTCTGGGGGAATCCACGTTCTCTGCCCAAATCCCCTCTCTCAAATCCACTCCTGCCTAAATCCACCCCGCATGGGCTTCTGTCTCTCAAAATATACTGTCTGACCTAAGCACTCAAGAGGAACTCAGCAGCAGGATACGCCCTATTCTAAAGGGGGAACACCCTACTCTCCTATTATGCTAAACTTCCCTATTCTAAAGGGGGAACACCCTACTCTCCTATTATGCTAAACTTCCCTATTCTAAAGGGGGAACACCCTAAACAGGATCCTGCCCTGGTCCTTGAGCAAGGTCACCTTTCAGAAGTCCTTCCACTAGACAGCATGGGAGTAAGCTGGTAAGGAATTTGTCATACCTACTTGGCTGATGGCTCCCAGCATCTCCCCCCTTCTGATTAATTAAACAACAAGTAATGTGGCTTAAGGACCGTGCCTGGTAGGTTGTCCAGTTCAACATATGGCTCTTACCCGTCATCGGAAAACTGACCTTTAGGTAACTGACCTTTAGGCGTCAGCCTCCTGTCTTAGGTTGATACCATTGCAACTGGATCATACCCGTCACTGACTACCGGTCCAGCATACAGCCATACTTGTGGATAGGTCTATGCACCAGTGGGGGGGTGAGGTTCTTTGCCTCACCTCTGTTGGCCCCCAAATTTGGCCTTGGTGCCAGTGGGGGAGTGAGGTTAATGTGGCTTAAGGACCGCGCCTGGTAGGTTGTCCAATTCAACATATGGTTCTTACCCGTCATCGGAAAACTGACCTTTAGGCAACTGACCTTTAGGCGTCAGCCTCCTGTCTTAGGTTGATACCATTGCAATTGGATCATACCCGTCACTGACTGCCGGTCCAGCATATAGCCATTGGCCCCCAAATTTAGACCATCACTAGCAGAAGGGAGGAGGATACAGAAATGCCACGACACCAAGCCAATTGACAGTTCCTTTGGAAAAATTGCATCATTGGTGACACCATCAGCAAAGATCACTGGTGACACCATCAGCAAAGATATGCCAGCATTACCACAATTTGCTGCACTAAACGTAGTTACATAGTCCAGGCAAGTTCTGTAAGCAGTTCAAAGGGGAGGAATCTATCAATCTGTCCGTCTCTTCCCAAAGTCCGTTTCCTCCCAAAGTAAGTTGACTCCTTGATTGAGCATACTTGTTGAGTTATATTCATTGGGATGAAGATAGGAATTCTGGCAATGATGCTAAAAAGACATTAACCTGAAAAGAATTATTAAATATAATGAAAAGGAAAGGTGAAAGTAAACAAACAGATCTGTTAACCTACTTAAAAAACAATCCTTAACAGCTGTTTACCTGATTTAAATTAGTAAACAAGCAGATCTGTTAACCACCTTTAAAAACAATCCTTAACAGCTGTTTACCTAATTTAAATTAAACCATTTAAATCACGTGAATAAAAAAAAATAATAATTTGGATCCATTTTCTCATGAGCGCTCCTCATATATGAAATATGGACATACGCACACACAGACATATAACACAAAACACAAATGTGCAAACAAACGTACAACACATAAGATAATAATAAAGGCCTTGTAGCTTTACCTAGGTGAAATCTCCATTGCAATGTTTAAAAACTCTATAGTCAAAAAATAAAACTGATCAGAAAAACATTAACCTAGGTTTGTATGAGCTCAAAAAATAAAAATAGAACCTTATGATGTGGAAAAATGCAATAATAAAATAGATATTGAAAAAAGCATCCTGGTTAATCACAGTCGCAGATGTAAGAATGGCCAAGCTGGAGTTCTGGATATCAGCTGTTATGGATTTGAGTCAAATTATCTTTTTGATCTGTAGAAATTGCTTTAGTTAGTCTTTCTGGAATCCAAATCGGCTGCTGTTCTCCCTGTGGAAACACACAAACAGAGCCCCGACTCCAGACAATCACTGGGTCTGGACCTTTCCATTGTCCTGTTAGAATATCTTTCCAAAGAACTTTAGGCTTATGCACATTTTTTGGATACATATGCCTTTCCGCAGCACTAAGTCCTGATGAATCCAAATTTAAAAAGTTTAGAGTAAAAAGCGTTATTTTAAGTTTATCTTTGGGGGATATATACCCCTTTCCAATTCCCTCTTTTTGTTTTAGTAAGTACGTTTTAATAGTTTGATGAGCTCTTTCAACTATGCCTTGTCCCTGTGGATTGTATGGAATTCCTGTTATATGAGTAATACCAAATGATGAGCAAAATTGTTTAAAAGAGGTAGAGGTATAGCCAGGACCGTTATCAGTTTTTAACTGTTTAGGAACACCCACAGTGGCAAAATTTTGTAAGCAATGAGCTATAACATCTTTAGTTTTTTCTCCGGCATGAAGGGAGCCCATCAAAAATCCGGAAGAAGTATCAACTGTAACATGTAAATATTTTAATTTTCCAAATTCTGGCAAGTGTGTGACGTCCATCTGCCAAATATGGTTAGGTATCAGTCCTCTAGGATTGACTCCAAGATTAACTTGTGGTAAAAAGGTCACACAATTTTGACATTGTTTTATTATATGTCTGGCTTGTTCCTTAGTTATTTTAAAACGCTTTTGTAAAGTATTAGCATTAACATGGAATTTTTTATGAAAATTCGTAGCTTCTTCTAGTGTAGAGAAAATATGTATGTCATGTGTAGTTTTATCTGCTAAATCATTGCCCAAACTAAGGGCTCCAGGCAATCCTGTATGTGCTCTAATATGTCCTATAAAGAATGGATCTTTTCTGTCCCAGATTAGACTTTGTATAGTGGAAAACAAAGAGAAAACAGTAGAAGAAGGGGAAATCCTACCAGCATCTTCAAGAGATACTATAGCATTAACTACATACTGACTATCAGAAAATAAATTAAATACAGAATCTTTAAACATTAAAAAGGCTTGTAATACTGCATTAAGCTCTATCTTTTGAGCTGATTGTTTGGGTACTAAAAATGTAAAAGTTTGATCAGGGGTAACTACTGCTGCTGTACCATTATTTGACCCATCAGTGAATATATTTGGAGCATTCATGATAGGGGTTTTTCTTGTCATTTTTGGAAAAACTACAGGATGCTTAGACCAAAAAGACAACAAAGGATTAGATGGTAAGTGATTATCAAATGAAACATTAGATTTACACATGATTATTGCCCAAGTATTTAACTCATTAGCTAACTCATCAATTTGATCCATAGTATATGGAGTAATAATTTTATTGGGAGAAATTCCAAACACTCCCTTCGCTGCTTTTATTCCTTTGAGTATTAATTGTCCTACAGCCTCAGGATACCTAGTAAGAATAGTGTTAGGAGAATAAGATAAATGTATCCACAATAATGGACCTTCTTGCCAAAATACTCCTGTAGGAATATTTTTTGTTGGTAGTACAATAAATAATAAAGGCAAACTTATATCAATTCTATCCAAATGTATATTTTCCATATATGTTTCAATAATTTTCAATGCCTTTCTTGCTTCAGGAGTTAACATGCGAGGTGAGTTTGGATCTGATGGACCTTTTAGAATATCAAATAAAGGTCCCAACTCTCCTGTTGGTATGCCTAGATAAGGCCTTATCCAATTTATGTCTCCCAATAACTTTTGAAAGTCGTTAAGTGACTTGAGTTGATCTACTCGTATTTGAATTTTTGGTGGACGGACCATGGTTGAGGATAATAGAACTCCTAAATAATTAATTGGAAAATTTAATTGTACTTTATCTATTGCTATCTCTAGATTATAATTTTTTAATAAGTTTGTAAGTGTGGCATAACATTCCAGCAATATGTTTTTATCTTTATGTGCCAATAATACATCATCCATATAGTGAAATATTTGTAGTTCAGGATTTTGATTTCTAAGTGGCTGGATTGCTTTATTAACATATATTTGACACATAGTTGGACTGTTAGCCATCCCTTGAGGGAGTACTTTCCATTCATATCTCTGATCAGGACCTTCATGATTTAATGCAGGGATAGTAAATGCAAAACGTGGACTATCCTCGGGATGAATTGGAATTGAAAAAAAACAATCTTTAATATCTATGGCTAAAACATGCCAGGTTTTTGGCAAAGCAGACAATTGAGGAATCCCTGATTGAGCAGGTCCCATAATAACCATTTCATTATTAATGGCTCTTAAATCTTGCAATAATCTCCATTTACCAGATTTCTTTTTAATAACAAAAATGGGAGTATTATGGGGAGATATGGAAGGTTGTATATGTCCTTCCGCTAATTGTTGTTTGACCAGATCATGGGCTACTTGTATCTTTTCTTTAGTCAGGGGCCACTGAGGAACCCACACTGGTCTTTCTGATTTCCAAGTAATTTTGATTGTCTCAGTGGCCCTTTCTGAAAATCCAACCCATGTCTGTCTGTTCCTTGATCTATTTGAATTGGTGCTGCTATACCTTGTCCTTGTTTTCCTAATCTTTTTTCTTTCCTAAAACCTTGTCTAGCCCTAGTAGTGGGCGCATTAGGATTGATGTTATTTGTTAACGTCAAACCTAATTGATCTAGGACATCTCGTCCCCATAAATTTATAGGAAGATGATCCAATACATAGGGCTGTATAGTTCCCTCACAACCTTCAGGATCCTTCCAATCTAATATCATTGCACTTCTATGGGGATTAGTAGCCACTCCTAGGCCTCGAAGCGTTTGAGTGGCTTGTTGTAATGGCCAATGTTTTGGCCATTCCTTACTAGATATGATGCTAAGGTCTGCACCTGTGTCCAGTAGCCCATTAAAGTCGTGTCCTTGAATATTTAGTTTTAACATTGGGCGAGAATCTAAATTTAAAGACAACATAGCCCAATCTACACCTGTGGAGCCTAATCCCCTGGAACCTCTTTCTACACTATGACTAGGAAATTTATTATGTAGGCTGGGTATTATTAACAACTGTGCTATTCTGTCTCCAGGTGAAATTACTGATATACCTCTTGGAGAACTAGCTATAATTTTTATTTCACCTACATAATCGGGATCAATTACCCCGGGACTTATCATAAGTCCTTTTAATGTAGATGAACTACGTCCCAATAATAAGCCTACTGTCCCTTGGGGAAGAGGTCCTTTTATTCCTGTGGGAATGATTTGAATTCCCATCTCTGGAGTTAGTACTGCTCTGGCAGAGGCGCAGATGTCCAACCCTGCGCTCCCTCGGGTTTGTCTGATGAGGGATTTAATGGACAATGTGTCCTGGGCACTACTCTGATGGTGTTGCTGGGTTCCTCCACTGCCCCGTATATTTGTGGTTGTGGGCCCCGGAGCATTGGGCCCGGCTGTCCGTTTTTTGGCAACGGAGCCTGATGCCTTTCTCCACGGTATCGTGGGTAAATACCTGGTCCTTTTCCGTTTTTTGGTAAGGGAGTACCCTCTATGGTAGTTTGAGAACGGCATTCATTAGCCCAATGTCTCCCTCTACGGCATCGTGGGCAAATACCCGGTATTCTATTTCTTTGATACCTAGTTTTGTTAAATCCTCCTCCTATGGGGCAACTCCTTTTAAAATGTCCTGTTTGTTCACAATCATAGCATGTTTTTGGCCTGGTATCTAAAGCCTGTTGTACTGCAGCTGCCAAGACTTGCCCTTGTTCATTAATATCTCTACATAATTTAATATATGTGTTTAAATCTTCATGTCTCCATGGTCTAATAACCTCTCTGCAGCAACGATTTGCTTGGTCATAAGCCAGTTGTTTTATTAATGGCATTGCTTGTTCCGTATCCCCAAATATTTTGGTAGCCGTTTGAATTAGCCTATCTACAAAGTCAGCGTAAGGTTCATTAGCTCTCTGTATTACCTTAGATAGCTGACCTTGTAAATCTCCATGTCCTTGTAAAGTCTTCCATGCCCTAACTGCGTCTGCAGCAATTTGTGTATATATAGCAGGATCATATTCAATTTGCTGCCGTTGACCCTCATAAGGTCCTTTTCCTAGCAGCATTTCTAAATTTCTTTGAGGGTAACCGGCTGCTGCATTTCTCCTAGCTGTCTCTGCACAAAATTCCTCATTGGCAACCTTCCATAACAAATATTGTCCTCCATTTAGCACAGATTTACACATGCTAGCCCAATCTGCTGGCGTCATGTCCAAGTTAGTAATGGACTCGACCATGCTCACCGTGAAGGGAGCTTGGGGACCATAGGTTGTTACAGCCTCCTTTAACTGCTTCACTGTTTTAAAATCTAAAGCACGATGAATTCGCTGCCCTCCTACCTGTTCAAGTACAGGGCATGCTAATCTTTGAGGTCCTGTCTCAGGATCCCATTTATCAACTACGGGGTTTGAGGGCCACTCAGCTGTCTCTATCGGTGGGGCTGTTGGTTGAATTAAACCCTCTTGTGATAAAACGGAGTTAGTAACAGCCTCCTGTTGTGGCCTTTTTCCTAACAACCCCTTTTCCTTTAAATTTTCTTCCTCTGTCTGACTAGCTGGAGAGACCTTCTCTTTTGCTTGATCTAAAATGTCTTTCACCATGTTCTGAACCTCTAACAATTTACTTAACATCTTTTCAGTTTGTTTTAATCTACTATAAAGATAACGCAACCCAATAAGATAACACAAAACAAAACCGAAACTGAATGAAGCAAAAACAGAATAAAAAATCGTTGTATCAATTTTCTCTTCCTCAGGGCCGACAAACTTCAAACCTTTAGTCAACCATTTTTTCCAGTTTGCCTGAGAAATTTCTAGGGATAGGCAGCTTGAAAGAAAAACAAAATAAATCAAAAGAAGAACACATTGTTTTCTGAAATGGTCACCCATTCTCTCGCCTTCCCTCAGGGGCGAGCAATCTCACTTACCTCCAAGTTTCAGACGTTCCGCGTACGAGCCACCAAATGCCGCAGTCTTTTGCTGGGCACAAATCACGAGTCTCCACACAGCTTGTAGATTCAAACAGCAATTCTTTATTCCCGAACTCACACCGGCTGTCTACAAACACGCTCTGGGGGAATCCACGTTCTCTGCCCAAATCCCCTCTCTCAAATCCACTCCTGCCTAAATCCACCCCGCATGGGCTTCTGTCTCTCAAAATATACTGTCTGACCTAAGCACTCAAGAGGAACTCAGCAGCAGGATACGCCCTATTCTAAAGGGGGAACACCCTACTCTCCTATTATGCTAAACTTCCCTATTCTAAAGGGGGAACACCCTACTCTCCTATTATGCTAAACTTCCCTATTCTAAAGGGGGAACACCCTAAACAGGATCCTGCCCTGGTCCTTGAGCAAGGTCACCTTTCAGAAGTCCTTCCACTAGACAGCATGGGAGTAAGCTGGTAAGGAATTTGTCATACCTACTTGGCTGATGGCTCCCAGCAATATGCATTCACAAGTATTATGGAACAAAAAGAATCAATAGTTATTTATATGTGGTAACTAATAAAAATGAAGGCACACAGAGGTGAAAAAACATTAGACAATGTGACTCTCTTTGATGAAAAAGTAAGTTTAGCCAGGCGTGGTAGCACACACCGATAGTCCCAGTGGCTCGGGAAGCTAAGGCAAGAGGATTTTGAGTTCAAAGTGAGACCCTGTGTCAAAGTAAAATATTTTTAAAAGGAGTTGGGGATGTGGCTCAGTAGTTAAGTGTCCCTGGGTTCAATTCCTAGTACCAAAACAAAACTAAAAACAAACAACAACAACAAAAGAAGCAACTTTTTTTAAAAAGAAGCATTGGGACTGGAGTTGTGGCTCAGTGGTAGAACACTTACCTAGCAGGTATGAGGCACTGGGTTCAATCCTCAGCACCACATAAAATAAATAAAGGTATTGTGTCCACCTACAACTAAAAAAATTTTTAAAAAGCAAAGCATCACACAATGTGACTCTTTTTGACAAAAATGTAAGTTTAAAAAGCTCATTCCAATAACATGTACCATGTCCCAAGTTCCATCTGTAGCACCATGGTGGGCAGGGATGAATTTCAAAAGTAAACTTGAGGAGTTTGACTAAAACTTAAATCTGCTCAAAACCAACAGCCATATTTTAAAGCACCGTGTAATTAAATATGTTTTCAATTACATTATCAAATAAAAGAAGTCAAACATAACTGGATATAATGAATTAGCATGCATTAGCACCCAAATTTATTCAACAGTCTTCAAAAAAGAATCACACACACACACACACACACACACACACACACACACACACACTCACACACTGTTTTCAATGCCTCCAGATTCAACAGTCACAGCCTCAAATTAACATCTTTTCATGAAGTGCTCAAAAGGAATTTTTCTTTACTAACCAGAATTTTTTTTTCAGATATCTTCAAATATTTGATTCAACAATCAGCAGAAGTTTCCCTCAAAGGAAGTATGAACAGAATGGGTGGGAGAAAGAAAAGGAAAAGCTCTCTCCAAACAAACTGACAAGAAGTTCATTCATGACCTGCCTGAAAACTGACAGCTATTCTGGGACACATGAGTGAAGTCAATATTTTGAGTCAGCCCTGAGGTCACCATTTTGGGTGATGTTGGAACTCCCCAGACTGCCTGGAGTGTGCCTCCGCCCTGGAAAAGGAAAAGGGATACAGATAACTGTAGAAGTTCCAGGGCTAGAAAAAAAAAAAAAAAAATGCTTCTTCTGGCAATGATCAAGATTACAAAGATTGCTGTGCAGAATGACACACCACTTGGAGGGTATTTCACAGAATGACATAAAGGAGAAGACTCTGCCCTGTGGAATAAAAATTAACATGAGATTCTGTACTCTCACTTTCAAAAGTACAGAAGAAAATGTTGCTAGAGAAGCTTGAATTAATTAGCAAGTCAATCACTAGAGATTTGAAAATTTAATGTCTATATCTCAGCTTTTGATATTTTTGACTTTTATTTTATCATACTCCTATGGCTTAATGCTTGAAGACAGAAGCAAATGAGAAGAGCAGACTGTCATAACTTCCTTATTAGCAGCCAACTCTTCTGATTTCCTCAGGATTTCAAAACCCATTGTTAAACATTCAGCATTCAACTTGCTGGAGAATTATACAGGGAATATTTATTTAAAAAAAAAAACTACCTTGTTACCTTAGAGCTAATTTTTTTCTCCTTTTTTAATATTTTTTTAAATATTTTTAAAAATATTTATTTTATTTATTTGTATGTGGTGCTGAGAATCAAAACCAGTGTGTCACGCATGCTAAGCAAGTGTGCTACCACTGAACCATAAGTCCAGCCCTTTTTTCTTCTTTTTATGCCTAAATAACATCCATCCTTTGGAATAAGAATTTTTTAAAAGGCCGAAGTGAGGAAGAATGGCAAAGCACTAGAAAAACAAGAGAGTAAACTTTTATTTAGAGGCTAAATGCAGTTTTAGTCATTTGGTTTCCATTCATTTCTATAATTTCTATGATTGATAAAATTATTTAGGTCTCTAGAAAATTTGAGTTTTTTGCTTAAAAAAAACTATAAAACAATGCCATCCTATATCAGTCCTTTAATAAAATAGATAATTTGCAGACTTCCTCAAGCAGCTTTTTACCTTAGACATCACTTCTGCTCAGTTGTACTTCCTAAAACAAATTTGCTTCAAAGAAAAATTTCCCAATAGAGCTTATTTATTTGTGTAAAATTTGACAGGTCTGAGGAAAAAAAACTCTTTGATCATGCATTAAACAGTAAGTCCTGGGTACCTCCTATGTCCAATGCTGAAAATACAGCAGTAAATAAGAGAGATGAGATCTTTGCTTTTCAATGAAAATAAATAATAAATAATTATATAAGCAATAAGATATTTTCAGAGAGTCTCAAACACTATAAAATGTATTTGAGGGAAAATAATGATGAGGTAGTAAGATAGCTACTGATTCCATGATTCACCTAATAGTGTAGTGAAAAAAAAATGTCTTTCCACAAATTGGAGCTGCTAATATTCAGATATTAACATCTTTGACATCTGAATGTGTATTTTAGTCAATGGGGAAATATATTTGTAATTGGTATTATGTTTTAACACCCGTGACACCCTTATATTTATAGTCAACTGATGGACAAAGGTGCCAAGAAACATCAATAAAAAAGAGTCTTTTCAACAAATGGTGCTGGAATAATTGGATATTCCTATGCAAAACAATTCATTTGGAATCCTGCTTTAGAATAATAAAAAAAAACTAGATGAAATCTCAGACATTTTAAAATATTAGAGGTAAAACTATGAAACTCTTAGAAGAAAACAGGAATAAATCTTCATGACTTGGGTTAGACTGGTTTAGGAAATCAAAAGCTTAGTGATAAAAGAAAGATGTGACATGTTGGACAACGTCAAAATTAAAATTTCTGTGCTTCAAAAACACTATTAAAAAACTAAAAAGATACCATTAAAAAACTGAAAAGATACTTGCTTATCACACACTGGATAAAAGACTTTTATCCAAAGTAATAAAAACAAATACAAAAAAAAAGCAACAGTTTTACTTAATAGAAAGCCTAATTAAAAATGGGCAAAGGACTAGAAGAACAGACATTTCTCTAACAGGAATATAATAATAAGCCCAAAAAAAGATACTCAGCTTACTTAGTCAACAGGTAAACACACACCAAAACCATAATGAAAAATGACTTCACGCTCACCAGGATGGCTATTATAAAAAAGAGAACAAGTGTCTCTAAGGAAGTAGAGAAAGTGGAACCCTAATATATCGCCATGGGAAGGCAAAACAGTCCAATGACGTTTGAAAACAGTTTGGTAGCTTTCAGAGAAGTTAAATGTAGATTACCATATGACCCAGAAATGTTACTCCTAAGTACCTATCTAAGAAATATGAAAATATATACCCACACAGACTTGTACACAAATGTTCACAGTAGCACTGTTCACAGTAGCCAAATAACCCATATGTGTGCAAAATGCAAAATGAGGAATGAACAAAATACTTATCCATTAAACAAATACTACTCAGCAACAGAAAGAAGTAAAGGTTGATTGGGGATTTTATAGTTACATGTATATATGAAATATAAAAAGAGGAAATAAATACACACAAAAAAATTAACGTTTGTACCTATAAAGTACAAATGGGGATAGACTAATACAAACATTAGATTTCTATTTAGGGAGATCAAAATACTCTGGAATTAGACTCTAGCAATGATATGAAAGTTTAAAAACATGATAAAATTCATTCAACTGTACATTTAACATAGGTGAATCTTATTGTAAAATTTTAACTATTAATACTGTTTTAAAAAGTGATGAATCTGGCCAGGCGTGCCTGTAATCCCAGCAGCTCAGGAGGCTGAAGCAGGAGGATCATGAGTTCAAAGCCAGCCTCAGCAACAGTGAGGTACTAAGCAACTCAGTGAGACCCTGTCTCTAAATAAATACAAAAATGGGCTCGGGAAATGGCTCAGTATTAAGTGCTTCTGAGTTCAATGCCTGACACAAAAAAAAAAAAAAAAAAAAGAAGAAGAAAAAAAGTAATAAATCTGTTAGATAGAAAAGCAGCTGCAACACTGAACAGAAATGCATGTTTATGATAAAGACCAATTTTCCAAATTAATAAAAAATAAACAGATTTAGAGCTAGAGATGTGTAGCTCAGTGCAGTGCACTTGCCTGTCATGCTCTAGGATCTGAGTTCTATCCCCAGCAGCAATATTACAACATCACCACCACCACCACCACCACCACCACCACCACCACTACCACATGCATACATACACACACACAGAGAGAAAAAAATAGAAATAAAAAAGATTATATTTGGGCTGGGCATATAGCTCTGTGGTAGAGCACTTGTGGATTATTCAAAATACCCTGGATTCAATCCCCAGCACTGCAAATTAAGTTAATAAATAAACAGATGTGTTAATAATATAATAGATCAAGAATAAGAATAGATAATACAAAACAACAAAAAATAATAAGTACGTAAAAAAAATTCGCCAAAAGAATATAAACATAAATTAAACAAAATAACTGTTTGACTTGTCAGATTAAAAAGACAGTATCAAATTTGGTTCAAAGATATAAGCTGTATCAATATATTCCTACTTGATAAATATATAAGGAAGTCCTAAAAATATTTTTTTGACTTCTAAATTTCATATTTAGAAATTCATTAAAGAGTCATTTAAATATAAACTAAAACTAACCAGAATGTTCAGCATGTTCAAAGTTTTTAAAGTAGTAAGGCAGCAAAATGCCTAACATAATAGGAGACAGATTGAGTAAATTATGACTTTATGTATTTATACACACACACATACATTATAGTTCCTAATTTCCTGGGTAATAGATTTAGATAATTTTTATTTTCTTTTTGCCTCTTAGTTTTCTTTTCTTTTTCATACTCTCATCAATAGACACACATGATTTACATAATGTTTTAAAGATTTTTTTTTTAACAAAGCAGTTTGGAAATAAACCATTAATCTTCACATGGAAAAGCTTAGTTAGGAGTGTTCACATTCTCTCTTAATTAACTTTATGTTTACATTTTCAACTCATACACACAAAGGAATTTTAGTTCATAAAATCCAAGAACATTTCAATTAGAAAAGCTCTTCCTTGCATTTTTAAGCATTAACTTTCTGGGAACCTGATGAAGGGATGATTTACTTTATAAACTTCTAAAATGTTTTTAAATGCTCTTAAAAGCATAACTGTATTGATTTGCTTTATAAACATCAAAAGTTCTTTGAACTACTCTAAAAGAATAACTGTATTGACAAAGGCAAGAAACAAAGGTCCCTAAATCCAATGTGTTTCAAATCACAAACTACTAAAAATTTAATCATATATATAGATAAATAGATGTATTCTGAAATCACAATCCATAGACATGAGAAAGTATAATTAATTTACACAGAACTATACAAAAAAAAAAAAGTCTTGTACATAACATGAGATGCAAATACCTTCTAGAAATGAATGAAAAGCATCAGAAAAGTATATCCAGAACAAAACAGGATAAGATTTGTTTCACTGGGATTGATATTTATTTATTTATTGAATTATCACCACCACAGAAACAGAGAAGCAAAATCTTCCTTCTTCCTTGAGTAAGTCTACTGGTTCTGCTAAAATCCTGCACAAAGAATACAGGCCTTTTGAAAGCACCCACTGCTTTATCAATGCTGGTTTGTTTTCTCCTACTGATGAGAAGGAAATGGTCCTGAAAGCATCTAACATTTTAAAACAAAAACGCTTTACTGAAAATGTAAAAAAAAAAAAAAAAAAGAAAGAAAGAAAGAAAAAGAAAAAAATCCAATCCAATGTTAAGTATTGAAGAATGGGTAAGTCAAATCAAAGACCAAAGTGCACAGCAAAGAAGTCTTACTTTAAAGGATTGTGAGGGTTTAGTTTCAGCAAAACATTGAAAATAAAATACTAACTGCAGGAATGTTAGTTAATTAGTGATAAATAAATGGGGCTAAACGATTTCTGAGGTGCTTACCAGTTCTCTAACTACATAATTCAGGATCAGGAGATTACAGATTATATCAGGAGAAACATTTTCATATAAAAAATCCTTAGTATAAATTTATGTTCTATTAACAAGGAAGGGAGACTATTTTTGTTCTTAACTTTATAATTTACAGGACTGTTGCAATAGTAGAAAACTGTAGACATAACGCTTGAAGACAAAATTCACCAAAAGGAGGGAGTTAAAGGAGGTTATTTTAGAGTCCATCTGAGTGTTTTAATTGCAATGAGATGCAAACTGTATGGCTCAGAGACTAGAAAGCCACTTATTCTCTATTAAATACAAAGTCTTGTAATGTGCAGAAAACACTCCACAGCATCTTTCTTGACAGAGAACTAACACTGTCAGTCCACCCACAGCCTAAACTTGGCCATTCTGAAGAAGTAGCTAAGTGTGGTAGCAAGATATTTCAAAAAAGAATCTGACCTCTGACCTTCTCTAGGATGGGCCTGGTGGGCAAAAGGTGACATCCGCACTGTATCTGGCATATAGAAGTAGGACCTTCTCCTATTTTTAAAGGACATATTTCACAAGCATACCATTAACCTGTATTTCTAAGCAAAGAGTCTTTGGCAGGTCCAGGTAATATATATTTTCCTTTCCCAGGGAGACTGGCAGTCTATCTTTTTTGGAAAATACATATTGTGGAGAAAATTGGGCAATGATCAGTCTGTTAGTAACATCCGCTTCCTTTAGAAAAGGAAAATATGTTGCAAGGGCAGGATTTTCCCAAATGTCACAATAACAAAAGTTAAAATGTAAGCCAATATATAATCCATTTAATATCCACACCCATAATTATCTTTTTATGTATTTCCTCTTACTTAATTATTCACCTTCCCATAGTTTAGCTATAAGCCTGATATAAACCATCCTTTCTTTACATGTATGGTGCTTCCGGTTTACAAAATACCTTCAAAGAGATGATTTCCTTTGTCTATTCAACAATGTGAGAGGTAAATATTATGGTTCTTTGACAAATGGCAAAACTGAGGCTGGCAAACATAAGTAAGTCACCTGCCCAAGGGTCACCTAGTAAGTATGAGAGCCTGAATCTGAGCCAGCAGATTTTTTTTTTTTTTTTTTTGGAAGCAGCTTTCAGAATAAACTAATGTTAATTAATAAGATATTTTAAATGGCCTTGTGGTAGATAGAGTAATCCTCCACCTGCTGGCCAAGGTATCCAAATCCTAATTCACAGAAACTTTCTCTTGACTAAGTGACATTACATGGCAAAAAAAAAAGACTTTGCAGGTTTATCAAATTAAGAAACTTAAAATGAAAGATTATTCTGGATTATCTGTGTGGCCCCAAGAGGGAGATGGATGATTCCATGTTAGAGTGATGCAGTACAAGAAAGACTCTGGAGTCACTGCTGGCTTTGATGATGGGAGGAAGGGGACACCAGCTATGGGACACTGGTGGCCTCTAGGACATGGAAAAGGAAAGGAACAAAGTCTCCCACTACAGCCTGCAGAAGATATGCAGCATTATGAACAACTGATTTTCGCCCAGTGACACCCATCTTGGACCTCCGACTTCCAGAACTGAAGATAACAAATTTGTGTTGTTTTTAGACATCTAGGGGATGGGAGTGTAGCTCAGTGGTAGAGCATATGCTTTCCATGTGCAAAGCCATAAATTCAACTCCCAGCACCAAAAAAGAAAAGACACTGAGTTTGTACTAATTTATGACAAAAGCAATAGGAAACGAAGACAAGCACATACACAAAACTGAGATTAGACTGCCCTAGTCTGCTACATGAATAGTGTCCATATTGTTTGTTTTATATAACAGCCCAATATAGTTTCAGAATACATTTACTTCCAAAAATATATAGATCATTAATTCCTAAACTAAATCATATGCTAATCTGTGGCTTCAGTTCTGTTTCCATGTTCAAATTCAGAAAAATTGTGATTTTTCTACAGATCAGTCATTTTAGTCTAAAACAACAACAACAAAATCATGCCCCAAAATGATCTTTTTGTTTTCACTAATTCTATAATGCCTCAAAATTCTAATTATTATGACTATTTTGGGGGAAAAATCAGTTTTCAGATATTATATAGACCTTGATTAAAAGTCTACAAATTATGAGGATTTACTGGATAAAAGGGTTTAAATTCCAAGAAGGCAACTGCTGTGATATTTCAGTCATTGCATAAACATGTAAAATAGGAAACCAGGCCTTTTTCTTTCTTTCTTTTTTTTTTTTTTTTTGCATCCCAGTTGTGGTTTTGTTTACATAATATGTCATGAAAATCAGAGAGAAAAAGAAAAACCCAAAAGATAAGTAAGTGGCAAGTCAGAAGAGCTTAAAAGAAAACTAACAAAAATATTTCAAAGCCAAATTTCACAAATCCAGATGATAATAAACTTTACACTGAAGTTTCCATTTTTTTATGCTTGCTAAAATATAAACATTATTCAGAAAGCAAAGCTGCAAGTAAGCTTGCCATCTTGGATTGAACTCCAGAGGTGGGGGCAGTGTCTAACAGTATGTTTCTATTTATGAGTTGTTTTTTTCTTAAGGATGCATACATGTATAAAAAATTCTAGAAGGATAAATTGCTGTGATAAGAGACGTTGCCTCTGAGTAAGCTGATTTAAGAATCCTATTTTTCATCTTATCCCCTTTTGGACAGACTGAAATTTTTATTATCATGTACATATTTTATTTTTTCAATAAATACAATATGATCTGAAGCCAAATTTCAAACAACAACAACAAATTATCTTGAAATATACAAAATTCATGTTATTGAAAACAGAAATATATCAAAACATTTCATCTTATCAAAATTGAACTGCATTTCATTTTATTAATATTCATATTGTATTAGAAGATAAATGCTCTGACCCAGAATATTCTGAATAAGAGGTATTTTTCTATTTGTGATAAAACTGCCTGTTTATAAAACTCTGGAGGTTTTCCAAGTTTTTGTCACATGAAAAAAAAATAGAGTTTAATGTTGATAATTTCAAATGGAAAAGAACCATCGTGACTTGGTTCCTCTTAACAGGATTAATGACTGATCGTCATTTGGCACTCATCCCTCACATGGAATGGAACAGTCTACATCATGATTCCTGTTTCACTGATATAATTCCCAGAAATAATATATTTTTGAACCAGGAGGAAACAACAATATGGAAAAAATGAATTAATTTTATTCAGGGTTATCTTAAAACATTCTACTCAAGGCAACAAATCAAAAATAATTTAAAAAATTGTATAAAACCATTACACTAGGACTAGGGATAAGATTTAGTGGTAGATGGAGTGGGGGCAACTATTAGACTAGAAGAAATGTCACACTATTTATTTGAGGATTCACCAAATTCATATAAATATAAATATGTCAGCATACACACACATATATACATACATACATACACTTTCATACATCAATATAAACGTACAAAGAATTATGGATATTTAGTTTCAATGATATAAATTAAAACTTAAATTATGCAATTTTTCTCCCTACTATCACAATCCTGACTCGGAAATTTTTTCCTGAAGATAAAATTATCCTATTCCCAGAAAGACAACATATAATTTTCCCAGTGAATTCTGAATAAGAGGGATTTTTGTTTGTTTGTTTTGAGTCACCTAAATCTACTTGAATATAAAAGATTCCTCAGCTGGTTTCTGTAGCACAGCCCAAGGCTTGGATGAAGTCATGATCAGGGAGCTAATCTTCCATAATGATCAGTAAGTCATGCTTCAATCTGGCTGACAGAGAAATGACAAAAAGCTTTCTGGACCTATGATCTCCTTCTTCTTAGAAGAAATGCAAAACCACATTAATAAATGTCCCTTAAATTTCTGCACCAACACTATCAATTTAAATTGGAAGACATCTAAAGCAACGGAAATGATATATTTTTTAATTAATTTATTTATTTTTAATTAGGTATATGTGACAGCAGAATGCATTTTGATTCATTGTACACAATTGCAGCACAACTTTTCATTTCAGTGGTTATAAAGGATGTAGCATCACACCATACATGCAGTCATACATGTACCTAGGGTAATGATGGACATCTCATTCTACCATCTTTCCTGCCCCCATGTACCCTCCCCTTTGCCCAATCACAGTTCCTCCATTTTTCACATGCCTCCCCTCCCCGCTTTATGGATCAGCATCCATTTATCAGAGAGAATATATTCGGCCTTTGGTTTTTGGGGATTCACTTATTCACTTAGCATTATATTCTCCAACACCATCCATTTACCTGCAAATGCTATAATTTTATTCCCTTTTAATGCTGAGCAATATTCCATTTTGTGTCTGTGTGTGTGTGTGTGTGTGTGTGTGTGTATGTGTGTATATATCACAGTTTCTTTATTCATTCATCTATTGAGGGGCATTTAGGTTGCTTACACAGTTTAGCTATTATGAATTGAACTGCTATAAAGATTGATGTGGCTACATTACTACAGTATGCTGATTTTAAGTTCTTTGGGTATAGACCGAGGAGTGGGATAGCTGAGTCAAATGGTGGTTCTATTCCAAGTTTTCTAAGTAATCTCCATACTGCTTTCCAGATTGATTGCACCAATTTGCAATGCCACCAGCAGTGTATGAATGTGCCTTTTCCTATACATCCTCATCAACACTTATTATTGTCTGTATTCTTTTTATTTGTATGTGGTGCTGAGGATCGAACCCAGCGCCACGTGCATGCCAGGTGAGCGCGCTACCGCTTGAGCCACATCCCCAGCCCCTATTGTCTGTATTCTTGGTAACTGCCATCTGACTAGCATGAAATGAAATCTTGAAGTAGTTTTAATTTACATTTCTCTAATTACTAGAGATGTTGAACATTTTTTCATATATTTCTTGATCAAATGTATATCTTCTTCTGACAAATGTCTGTCCTTAGCCCATTTATTAATTGGGTTGTTTGTTTTGGTTGTTGTTGTTGTTGTTAAATTTTTTTGAGTTCTTTATACATCCTAGATAAGAGGATGTGTGTGTGGCAAAAATTTGTCCCAAAACGTAGGCTCTCTCTTCACCTCATTGATTGTTTCTTTTGCTGAGAAGAAGCTTTTTAGTTTGAGTCCAGAAATGATATATTTTTAATGCTTTCTTATGCCACAAAATTATGGAGGAAATCATACACAAATTATTTGTTCTTATACAACTATCCCTCAGGGTCTGTGGTGATTATATTCATTACTTTATTAACACAACGAATATTACTTTAAAAAAACATTTTTTAAAAAAACAAATAATGTAAATTAAGAGAATGGGCCACAGTATAAACATTTACCTGTTGCATCAAATTCAATTGGTTGGCACCGACGGCTAGAAGACCAGTCACATTTGAGCACTTGCCCTCCTTCTACAATCCCAGGCTGGGTAGTGTTTGCTTTGGGAGCTCCCACCAGAAGAAACATCCTACTAAAATACAAAAGGGATGGACAGTATTTTAATTGACGCCAACCATCAGCAATATCTTATAATTTATGAGGAGGAACCATTCTCTTGATATTATCCAAAACTACTTTTAAAAACTACTCACAGAGGGCATAATTTTCCTTGTTCATTTGGTATTCTCTTACATACATGTACTATTTGGTCTACTTCATCTAAAAAATATCACATGATAACTTCAGGGCTACATTCATTTAAAAATGCACATTGGTCAAATTGTACACTTTAAATATGTACAAATTATTGTATGTCACATATCTCAATAAAGTTGTTTCAAAACGTATGCTACCTAAAGTCAAGGAAGTTTTATGTCAATTTGTGTGATCTGATATTCATTTTTTAAATTTAAATTTAATTTTAATGGTATATAAAAATTGTGTATATTTATGAGGCACTGTGATATATTTTGATACAAGTATACTTTATGTAATATTTAAATCAGAGTGAACATATTTATCTCCACAAGCATTTTATTATTTCTGTTAGGTGAAAACATGCACAATTGTTTCTTCTAGCTTTTTGAAGTACAGAGTACATTGTTATCTATAGTCACCTACAGTGCAACAGAACACCAGAACTTCCTACACCTAACTGTAATTTAGTGCCCTGTTAGGTACTATATCCTGAATGCAGAGCAAAATAAATATGTCTAAATAAATTGTTACAAAGTATGATAATTATAAGCACTACCATTTTTCCATTTTTTAAAAAATCATCTTTGTTTAGAACTATTGTATCTCGATCATTTCATTTAATAGTGACTGATAAATTTCTCTTCACAAGAGTAATCTAGTGGCTTTCTGGTCAAAGATTATGACTACTATTTCATTTTTTATTAGCGTAAAATAAATTGAAGACAAAATAGTCAGTAGCCAAAAATCTTAAGTATAAGAAATGCTGTCTTTTGTTGTGTTTTATTCATTCAAAAAAGGTGTGAAAGAGCATCTCCTCTACATAAAGGCAGAACTAGGGACACCTGCTTTCAGTGGGGTGCACATTTCCCTGGAGGCAAGAAGCTAGCCAACAACGAAACAAATCACTCATATTATAATGAAGAGAGCCAACAACTGGCCAAGAAAGATGATTTGGGAATAGGGAGAGGAGATCTTCAGATAAAGGAAAGTTCTCTCTAAGGGATGAAGGAGAGCAGAGTTCCTTTAGAGGAAGGAATTTTCTCTAGGGACGCTGTCTTTAAAGAATAGGGAAGAGAGGCCTCCTTAAGAAAAAGCAGTCAGGGAAATGATCTTCCAGAAACTCACAGTAAATTGAGGTAAACAAGGGGCTGGGGTTGTGGCTCAGTGGCAGAGCAGTCGCCTAACACATGCAAGGTCCTGGATTCCATCCTCAGCACTACATAAAAATAAATAAAGGTATTGTGTCCAACTACAACTAAAAAGTAAAATGTTTTTTTTTTTTTTTAAATGGGTAAACAAGATTCTGAAGTGGGCCTTCAGGAGCATCTGAGTGACGGGAAGAGCAGAGAAGAAATGTGGGATGAGGGAGTGAGAGGAAGTGGCTAATGGGGGAACCCCAAGTAAGACAGAAAGATCCCAGGCAGGAAAGAATTTAGTCTGCAGGAGTTACAGGAGAAAAGGTGTGGCTGAAGTAAGAGCAAGCTGGGAGTGGCACAGAAAAACAGTTTGGGAGTCTGGCACAAATCATTTGAAACCTTAAGAAAACTAAATTTCATACAACTTTGGGGAAAGCATTAAGAAGGGAATACAGCTAGGCATGGTGGTACACTCTGGTATTCCCAGCTACTCAGCAGGCTGAGGCAAGAGATCACAAGTTTGAGGTCCAATCTGTGGCTATGTAGGGAGACCCTGTCTCAAAAAAAAAAAAAAAAAAAAAAGAAAGAAAGAAAGAAAAAGAAAAAGAGAAAGAAAGAGAAGAATAATCTGGGCACGGTGGCACACGCCTATAATCCCAGAGGCTCAGGAGGATCTCAAGTTCAAAGCCAGCCTCAGCAAAAGCAAGGGCCTAAACAACTCTGTGAGACCCTATCTCTAAATAAAATACAAAATAGGGCTGGGGATGTGGCTCAGAGGTCGAATGCTCCCCAAATTCAATCCCCAGTACCAAAAATAAAGACAAAAATAGGACAAGGAAAGCAAGAGATCTGCAACAGTGCCAGGAGGTGACAGTGACCTGCAGTAGGAAGGTGGGTGGAGAGAGGAAGGTGGGCAGATTGAAGAAATCTGCAGTAGAATAAACAGGGAGAGTTGGTGGCCCTGAAGATGGGAGAAAGGGATCTTTCTTGCATGCATGGATGCGAGGGAAGCTTATAGAGTCTAGGAGTGGAAGGCAGATTAAGTATTTACAGGAAACCATGAATTTAGCTCAGTATGTCAACTTGAGAGGTCTGAGACACCTAATTGGTAGCCTGGAGCTCTGAGGAGAGCTCTGCCTGAGAAATAGTGTGCTGAGAGTATCAGATCATAAAACAGATGAGTTCACCCCGGAGCAGCTTTAGAGAGAAGTCATCCTAGGAGAACACTCCAAAGAGGAACCACTCTCAGGAATTCAGAGGAGAAAGAGGATACAGTGGAGACTCTCAGTCTTCTAAAGAAATTGACTGAGATGCAGAGGAAGAAAAAACAGGATATGGGTAGACACAGCACTAAGTAAATGCTATGTCATTATCATTCATTTCCTTAAATGCTAAGTATATTTACAATTGTTTTCCCCTTTTGTGAAATTATGAGCAAATCTATATTTTAAATGTGAAATGCACTCATTTTAATTTTCTTAAATCAATTTCAATTTCATTTATTCTGGGCAGGAGCTACCGAATTTCATCTATACTAGATAAATAACTGGCTGTGTGAATTACTAGTTATAAGCATCTTCCTGTCTGACACTTATCTTGAAACCTACAAATTGAAAATAAAAATGAAACTCACAAGCAAACCACGCCCTGTTTAATAAAGCTTTATGCAGTCATATTTGGCATCAATAATACACATTGGGTCTCTTCCATTATAACAAAATAATTCTGGGTAGGAAATCAACTTAGTTTTCATTCAGTAAGAATCTTTCATAAGTAAAAAAAAAAATTAGGATTGAGTAAATGAACTGCCACCTACTCCTATTCCTGACCCTTACCGTACCACAACCTCCTTATTCTTTTTCTAGAGCAGAGCTGATTTACATAGCCAAATTACATATGTATGTAAATTTACATTTATGTAAATATATAAATTACATGTATAATGTTCTTTTCTTTCAGTACGTCAAAACTTTGACCACAGGGCTGGTGATGTAACTCAGTAAGAGAGTACTTGCCTAGCATGAAAGTCTAGTGCTAGGTTATAGCTCCACCACCATTAAAGAAAAAATGATCTCAAAAATCTCAAAACTGTACATCATCTGAATTAAATATTTTTTCCTGTATATCTTGATGAAAAATAACATTTCACACAAGTGTGCATTTCAAGGGCTATACCTTGAAAAGGGCTTGGGTCATTTATGCAATAGTCCTAAGAAGGATAATACATAGGTATCGACATGTTTTGAGTGTTGTGGACCATACCAGGCTCCAGGGGTTAGGACTAGTTCACAGAATCTGCCTTGACACCTACATTCAAATTCATTTCTAGATTGGTATCAATTATCACTTAATAGAACCATTTATAATGTTTTGTCAAAACTATTGTTCCCACCTTATGATAAATTGCTTCTTCGAATATAGGGGGCTCTAATTCACCCTTATGCCTGCCATACATGTAAGAACTCCAGAAAAGTTCATAATGGAGTAACAAGCAAATTTAATAATTATAGTTCTCAAAGTAATGACATATTTTTAAAAAGTAATTTTCCAGTATGCTCTAATATCCCTAGGATGTAGAAATCATCCTCTACTAAATGTCCAACCATTTAATTATCCTTAAAACAATTTCCCTATTCAAAAATTTTATTCAAAGACAGATACAGTGGTGGGAGCAGTGACACATGTCTATATTCCCAGCAGCTCAGGAGGCTGAGGCAGGAGGATCAAGAGTTCAAAGCCAGCTTCAGCAAAAGCAAGGTGCTAAGCAACTCAATGATACCCTAAATAAAATATAAAATAGGGCTGGGGATTTGGCTCAGTGGTAAAGTGACCCTGAGTTCAATCCCTGGTACACCGCCCCCCCACCCCCCACCCCCCAAAAAAAGACAGGTATGGTGATGCATGCCCGTAATCCCAGCAACTCAGAGGGCTAAGCCAGGAGGATGAAAGTTGGAGGCCAGTTTCAGCAACTTAGCAAAGTCCTAAGCAATTTAAGAGATCTTATTTCAAAATAAAAACTAGAAAAATCACTGGGGGATTTAGCACAGTGGTAAAGCACCCCAGGTTCAATTCCCAGTACCCAAAACCAAAACAAACTAAACTCTATTCAATTTTGGACTCTAGATATCTTCTTTACTTGGCACCATGAGACAGAAAGAGCTGGGAAGATTTTAAGCCTTCAGCAAAGACAGAAGAAAGGACGCAGTAGGAGAGTCCTCGGAATGAAAACAGCACTGTGTTGGCAGCACATAGCTTGAGTTCCTTGAATAAGACCACAAACAAGGCTGCCGCTTTTCATCAGACCATTTGCACATTATAAGCATGAAATGACAGTAATTAGATGTACTAATATGGATGCTCACCCAGCTTTCCTAAACATACCTTCATGTGTAGTCTTGTATACTGGTGAAATACACAAAAAATAGTAGAATATTATAAAAGGAATGTGAGAGCATTGTCAATACCTAAATGCTAGCCTACTAGAAGAAAAAAGCTAAAGATACTTTAATTACTTTTAAGATATTTAAGGGTTTTTTAAAAGAGAGAAACAGAGAGATGGAGAAAGTAAGACTACCTTAGACATATGTTAAAGTCTTAAGAGATAGTTTTGTAGTGAAAAAAATAAATATTTGCATAGAATAAAAGGTATAGAATGGTAAAAGATGTTATCTGAGAAAATTAAGGAATAGAAAAAGCAATACATGTTGCAAAAATGAAAAGCCTGTTTATGAAATGCTTTATTTAAAAAAAAATCAAGTAAGTTTAAAGTTCATCTAAGAATGTGTAATATATGGCTATAACAGCTGAATTCAGTTAAGAGAGGTAACAAACCAGAAAAAAATGTTCAGACTATAAGCAGCACAATCTGATGGAACGTTTGGCATTAAAAGCTATAAATACTGCACATCTTTTCTCTGAGTCCCTGGTTCCCTGTTCCAGTGAATGCAAATAACAATGTCCACTATAATTATTTCCAAGAAAAATTTTCTAAAGGTAAATAGCAGACAAATGCAAACTTAGACAATCCAAAAACATCCTAAAAACACAAGATGATGGCATTGGAATTATCAACGACAATTAATACAATTAATAAACTATTCCCTAACAAAGTAGAAAATATAAAACTTAAAATATGTTTCTAAAAGCCATTTTCCTTCCTCAGTTTTCTCAAATGGCTATTGAGTCCAGTAACTCAAATGAAGGAAAAACTGATAAAGGGTAGAAAATTTAGCTTATAACATTTTTCTGACAAAGCGGACAGGTTGATTGTATGCACAGAGTTCCAGAAAGCTGACAAGAGATTTCACTGATGAACAATGAAATCATCATTCTATGGCTATATACTGTTATTCGTCTAATGGCTGAATAACTTCAATTCATGTCTTCAACTTTTTCCTGACAGACTCCATCTCTCTCCAAAAAGTTTGCCCAAGAATATTATCAGGATCCCCGTCCGCACTATTCTTTTGCCATGACTGGATTCCTAAGCTTTAAGTGACTCCTTAGGACTCCAAAATTAAAGTTTATATCCCCAGGGTATGTTATTAATAACATGCCAAGAACTGCTCAAAGATAAGGGGGGAAAGTATAGCAAGGGAGAGAGCAGGGGAAGAATGAGCAGGAGGAGGGAGACAGGAGGAAAGGAACAAAAGAGGACAAGAGAAGGAAAAAAGGGGAGGGAAGAGGTGTAAGAAGTGAAAAAAGAAGTGAGAGGCAGACGGCAGGATCCGAAAACCAACCAGGAAGATGGCCTTTGGATGCACTTCCCATCCAAAGAGCACTTGAAGGGCAGTTGCTTCAGGGAATGTGACCCTGGCTACCAAGGGAGGGCAACCTGCCAAACCAGGACAAGGACATTTTTCAAGCCCTCCAAATGAACTGAGTTATTTGGCTGCTTTCAGCACTGACCTTTTCAAGATAAAACATGTTTTAATATATTTAGCTCCATTCTGAGGTGACCAATGAGACTTCACCAAAAGGAATTTTGGGAAAAATATACCATACATGCATGTACAAAGCAATGTAGATAACGTAGTGCTGAATGTTATCTCACAGCTATAATTCCAGTTTCAGACTTACCTTCATTTAAAAAATATACCAGAATCAGCAATTGTATGATGTAAAACAGAAACAGTAACTGAAAATTCCATAGATTTTTCCTTTCTCTGATGTCCTATGAACCTGTGGCCTTAATCAGGAGTAATCTACCTAGGATTTGCTTTCTAAGTAATAAAGACTGAGGCCCCCACATAGGTGCTATTTATGATGAAAAAAAAAAAAAAAAATCAGCCAGCAAAGCCAAAGCCACACTGAAGTTTATGAACTGAAGTCATTTTATAAAGTGTCATGACAACGTTTACAATGGTAAAGGGAGAAATGAAATGAGAAGTTTTAAGAAGTGCACACAGATTGAGGCAGACCACAATGGCCTTCTCTGGGTTGACAAGTCTGGACTCCTCTGGCAATGGAAGCCCTTTTGAAGGAACCTGAGTGGCAGAAGAACTTTAGGATCCAAAAGGATGTTTCTGAAATATAAAACTAAAAGAAACATATACAATGTCTGATACATCCCCGAGAACCACACGATGGTCAGAGGGAGAAGGGACGACCTGAGCACCAGGGGCCACACCTGTGATGACTAGGGCCGAGATAAAAAAGGCAGTAACAGAAGTGGAAAGCGGAGAGGGACACCAGGAAACCTTAACAGAGGAGGGACTTCTGAGACCTTCTGCTGGTGACTAAGCACTGACTAATGCTGGAGGAGTGCAGTAGGAGAGAAAAAGGAAAATAGAAAATGAGAGGGAGGAATATGAAATTATTTCCAGGGCAACAGTGAAAATGATGGTACCACTAATAGAAGCAGAGGTACCATGGAGATCTCTTGGTAAAAAGGAACTCACATTTAGTCAGAATGAATTAAGATGGGCTCATCAAGGAGAAATGAGCCACAATCCACTGGAATATCACGACTGAGTTCTACTTTTAGATCTGAGATGACACCAGGGCAGCAGTTTTGTTTTAAAACTTTCCAGGTATTGCCATGTCAGGACTTCCAGAGGTTTAAAAGTAAATTCTCCTTCCATATAATACTCATCCATTCCTGTCCTGCAACACACAGTAACTATAAAAAAGAGCCATTTGTTTCTTTTTTAAAAAAAAATATTTTTTTAGTTGTAGATGGACACAATACCTTTTTTTTGTTTTATTTATTTTTATGTGGTGCTGAGAATCAAACGTTCAAGGCAAGCGCTCCACCACTGAGCCACAACCCCAGCCCAAATCCATTTGTTTCTAATGAGGAAAAAACCAAAAATTTGAATTTAGTGCTATAAAGCACTATTTATGTGTGTGTGTGTGTGTGTGCATGTGTGTGTGTGTGTAATGTACAGCACCATTTATATATGTATGTATACATATATATGTATACATACACACATATATTTAAAATGAGAACTTTATATACTACTTGGAGAATGAATATGTGTACATATGTAGATATGTATGTAAAATGAGACCCTTATGACATACTACTTTGAGAATACATAAGGAAATTGCTTTCTTTAAAACTTCATCATGTGGGGCTGGGCTTGTAGCTCAGTAGTAGAGTGCTTGACTACCATGTGTGAGGCGCTGGGTTCAATCCTCAGCACCACATAAACATGAGGATATTGTGTCCACCTAACACTACAAAAATAAATATTTTAAAAAATTCATTATGTGGAGCCAGGCACAGTGGCACAAACCTGTAATCCCAACAACCTGGGAGCCTGAGGTAGGAGGATCAAAAGTTTGAGGCCATTCTCAGCAATTTAGTACAGCCCTAAGTAACCTCAGGAAACCCTGTCTCAAAATAAAAAATTAAAGGGGTTGGAGAAAGAGCTCAGTGGTAAACCCTTCCTGGGCTCAATTCCCATTAAGGCAGGGAAAAATCATTATTTGTAGGAAAAGTTGGGTGGTGGAGAGCAGTAAGCTGGAGATGTAGTGCAGTAGTAGAGATCTTGCCTAGCATTCATAGAACCCTGGGTTTGATCCCCAGCAGGCAGGGGTTGGGGAGAAGTGGGAGGATGCAGTATTTAAAGAGATAAAGTAGGTGGGATTTGAATTACACAGGCTATCTTTTGCTCCCTCCCTTATCCCCACCCCACACCAAGCTGCTCAAATAACTTAATACTAAACTCTTGGCTTCTATTTCCCTGTCTATATGAACTAGTTCATGGCCTTTCCCCTACTTCCCCTGGTAGTTTGTACTGAAATAAGATATAAGTAAATGTGCTTTGCAAATTGTAAAATAGATTTACCAATGTAAAATATCATTATAGTACTCAAACCTAGTATGTAGCTTTTAATTTCTCCAATTATTCTGCACAAAAAAATAAAAAACAGGATTGGACTGAGGTTGTGTACCTCAGTGGTAAAGTGCTCGCCTTGCACATGAGAGGCACTGGGTTTAATCCCTAGCACCACATAAAAATAAAATAAAGGTATCGTGTCCATCTACAACTAAAAAAATATTAAAAAAAAAAAAAAAAAAAAAAGAAAAAACAGGATTACAGTTCTTGGCCTTAATCTGATCTTTCAATTTTATGTAAATATAACAACATTGTATCCATAAGTCATTGCGTACAAAAAGAAAACTATGCAATGATAATATTTTATTGATCATAATTTTTAAGCACTATTTTTGGAAATTCCAACTTCAAACCTAAGACTCAGCTATGGAGCAATATTTTGAGTGGCGACCTTAACATTTCTGCTTAGCACTTCATTTTCCCTTCTCTTTAATAAACATCGGCCCATTTTAATTTTCACAACAATAATAATATGAAGATAATTCAATAATAATTTTTGTACTACCTGAAAAATGATGGGCTGTTGCGTATCTTAGTTCATCTTTATCTTAGTTTAAAAAAGAAGAAGAAATAAAAATAAGGTATAAAACAGTTCTACAGCTTGCATAAGATATTTGGACACTTTAAACTATAAGGGGCAGCAGTAGACTTCATAACTGTTGCTTGCTCACTAATTCTTCCTCCTATGCAGAAAAAAAAATTCCTTAAATAGCAAACACCTTTTCCCTCTTATTAGTTTATGATAACACCAAATAACAATAATAAATCCAACTAGCAATATAGTAAATGACATCCCATGTACCTTGGATTCAATGCATGTTAAATTTAAAAGTGTGTTTCTACAAAACTAAGCATAATTTTACATTAATCTGTGTTTAATCTGAAAAGATAAGTAGAAACCTTTGTTTATATATTTTATTTTTTAAAAAACTTCAAAGGGTTTTCATTTGCTTCATTTTTTAATTTAATTTTAATACTAGGGTTTCCTACTCTATTAGTAACAAAGTTGCTGACAAATACTTCAAAATATTACATGAACTCAAACCCTACTTCAATTTTAGTTTACCATTAAAGGCCCACAGGTGAGATTATATAAACATATGAGGTCATATAGATGTATGAAGTCCTAGCATATTCAATGATCATAATGACTGGCCAAAGATTAGCCACGTGCCTTGCAACAGCAAATATCATCAATAGTAAATATTACTGTGTTTTCCATAATAATAGTACTTCAAAGTGTGTCATCTTGTCAAGTATCCCTACACTGAACTCAAGGAGATTGTTGCAGAATATTTGCAAAACACTCCATCAGTTTTGAAGTATTTAAATGCTTGCTTTTCATAAAAGACACATTATACATTTAATTATCAGAAATTCTAAACAAATTAAATCTAAAGGTGCATCCTTAGAAGCAACTGAAATGTATTATACTGTCAAAGGATATGTACTTTAAAATATCTGTGAACAAAAATTTTTAAATGGTATAACTAGCTAAAATGATGAAATCAAGAAGTAGCACACTGATAGAGTGTATTCTTAGCATACATGAGGCTCTTTCATCTAATCTCTGGTATTCCCTCCTCCCCTAAAAAAACATTATATAGAATGTGAAGTTGTAAATGCTATCTGAAGTTACTACCATTTTTACCACTTTGGAAAAATCTGTGCTCAAGTCATACAAGAACCACTGTGACTGGAAATGACAAACAGATCTAAGTCTGCTACATGAAACAATGCCTAGTTTCCACTAACTGCATCAAATCTAAGTATTGTTGCAAAAGTTGTTATCAAAATGAATGATACTCAGTAACATTCAGAAAAAAATGACAAGAACAAATCCTAAAGAATATCCTAACAGCCATGGAAAATATGTAGACCACCCTCAAATTAGGCATGAATGAATTGGGAAAATGGTCTTAAGTACTGACCATCCAAATTATCCTGTACCCTTCCTCCTAACTTCCCAAAAAAGGATACCTAACAGAGAAAACGTAGAAACAAAAATATGTTAAAACTTCTAAAAACTTAGATCCGAATGTACAGTATCCCTCTTGAAAAGATTTAAACACCATAACTTATGCAGTGAACACTCGTTTAAATCAGTATTTCTAAGGCTAAAATGGGAGTGGAGTGGGGGTGGGGGTGGGGGTAAGAATGATGTCAGTGTTCAGTAGAGTCAGAGACAATCTGCAATCCAATAATGAATATATAACTGTTTCAAATCCTGAGAGTCGTTGCAAAGCGGAACGTTGCCAATTTGAAAACATAACTGAATTACAAAAATAATGCAGCATTCAAGTGACCTGCAGCGAGTGAAAACTCAGCAAACACTCTTGTTCTTTCTGAACAATGACCTAAATAGTGAATCACTATAAAAAGCGCAGATGACACATTCAATTCATCTGTTCAACTCAAATGCTCAAATGTCTGACAGTCCCAAAGATAAGACACAATGAATTTAATACAACAATATGGTCACTTTAGTCATCAGAATGTCTGGAAAAGGAGTGAGAAGAAACAGAATCAGACTAAGAGGCGGAAAGAGTGGGGGAGGGCGAAAAGAATGGGTGTTAAATCTGTGAAGCAGAAAAGGGCTAACTGGTACAGGAGAAAAAGAAGTTGGGAGATGAAATCAACCAAAACAGAAGCTGGGCGAAGTCCGGCAGGACCAGTCTTTGTTGATTTCCCACTTTTCCTAAATTTTAAGAACAGATTTGCTTCAAAGCTCTCTCTCCTTCTGCCCCCAACCAATTTTAAGAGATGGAACTGGGTGTCGATCGTTCACCCACTCAGGATATAAGCCACCCCGGAGTTGGTATGGTTGGAACACACAGACGCCGGGATCGTCGGGGAGATCAGCCCGGGGGTGGGGAAACGCAGGGTGGGTGCGCGGTGGGGGAGGGGGTGGGCTCGCGTTCCAAGTGCCGCCACTTACGAAGACGCGCTGGGCACGAAGAAATCTACCGCGAAGCCGAAGTAACTTCCCTCCGGGCCAGAGTACTCGGCGGGACTGTCCACATCTAGGTTGAAGGCGCCGCAGAGAGGCAGCAGGAGTCCGGAGACAAGAAGCAGGAGGCGGCGGGAGCGAAGGTGCAGCCGCCGTCGCACCGGAGAATCCATAGCCAAAGTGCGCCCGGGACGCCGAGCCCCGAGCGGCGGCCGCCCCTCCCGGGGCGCACGGTGCCAGCGGCCCGCCGCCCGCGCGCGCCCAAACTTGTCGGCCGCTCGCTTCCCAGCTAGCCTGGGACAGCGCTGGGAGAGGCGGGAGGGCTGTTTCCAAGTGGCTGCCCTGGAAGTGGGGCGCAGGGTGCGCGAGGCGGGGGCGGCAGCGCGAGTGCCCCTGGCCTCCTCTGAGGTCGGCTCAACGCAGCGTCACGGGCTGGGGACTGCCAGGGTGAGCGCCGCACCTCGGGCCTGAGAGCTGCGGCGGGCAGTGGGAGGAGGCAGGGCAGGAGGAGGAGCCGGCTGGGGAGGCCGAGCAGCCCAGCCCCGGGAGGAAGTTGGAGGGGAAGAGTCGTTCTCCGACTGGAGAGAGCCAAAAGCACTTCCGTGCGCGCTGTCGCAGCCTGTCCCAAGAGCGGGGCTCCCGTGCCGTCTCAGTCCCTTAGAGCCCGGGTTATCGGCAGTACTCCTTGACGATGGCCTCAAACCGAGAACGCAGAGTTGAGGTCAAGTGATGGTCAAGTGTCCTCCCGCGTTCACAGGAGTGGCAAGGCACCCCACGTCCCCCGGTCGTGCCAGGAACTTCCCTAGGACTTTTAAGAATGCTGAAAGCTTTATCCGCTTCTCGTATTTCTACTACTTAGCCTGGCAGACTCTCACCAGCGAAACTATAATTATTTGTCGTTTTCCTCCCCATTCCATCCCACACACAAACACTGAACATAATTATAAAGTTCCCGAGTGCTAGCACAGCCTCTCACAAGCGAGGTGTGTTAAAACGGAATTGCAGTGGCTGACAAAAAGATTGGTGAGGCAGAGAATCGGTAGTAATCGTTTTAAAGCAAATCAAAATAGTCGAATTCCCGGTTTGTTAGTTGAAATTGTATAATTTCAGAAAACTGATTCGATGACTTTGGATAGACATACTTTGAGAGCTGGAGGAAGGAATATGCACCACAGAAACAAAGGCCCCTGGTAGTTCCCTTGCTGTTGGCAACACTGGACTGAGAGACTTCTGCAGGACAAAAACCCTGACATTTTTCTTTATACTCCCAGTTGCTACCACCTTGCCAAGCAAATAATAAACAATAAAATGGCTCATCAGTGAATGAATGGCAGATAAAATGATGAGTAAATTTTGCTCAGAGAAGTGACTTTCCCATGTTGTGCATCACTTGTTAAAGAATTTGATGAAAAGGATAAAATATAAATAGGTTATGTGGACCTGATTTTACAAGTACTGGAACAGTAATTTCAAAGTTTTCCCTAGTGACTATTAAAACTCAATCATGGATTAGGTGCAGGGGCATGCTGCGTCCCTGCAATCTCAGCACTTGGGAGGCTGAGATTGGAAGATCCCTTAAACTCAGGAGTTCAAAATCAGGCTGAACAGCACAAGGAGACCCTGTGTCCGAAACAAATAAACAAAAATCCTCAATCTCAATCACAATATGCATTAAGCTAATAACCAGTACATAATATATATGTATCTCCCAATTTGAAGTTTAAACATTACATTAAGTATCTTCATTTTTAAATTTTACTAAAAGATATGCAGCAAAGTATTTGGTATCTTACACATCTTTCTCTTCAGTGTTTCCTAATACATCCAAGAGTCCATGAATATGTACACCTAAACTCTGGGATCTTTTATACCTTAAAAATCTGAGAGGCTATCCACATGGAGGTCCATCCAGCTAGGGAAGGCAGAAGAGTTTAAAGTGAATCTAGCTGGGACCCGTGGCAGTGTGCCTGTAATCCCAGTAACTCAGGACGCTGAAGAGGGAGGATTATAAATTCAAGGCAGGAGATTACAAATTCTCAGCAATTTAACAAGATCCTATTTCAAAATAAAATATAAAAAGGGTTGGAAACTGGGTGTGATGGTGCATGCCTGTAATTCCAGCAGTTTGGAAGGCTGAGGCAGAAAGATTAAGAGTTCAAAGCCCAACCACAGCAATTTAGTGAGGTCCTATGGAACTCAGCAAGACCCTGTCTCTAAATAAAATATAAAAAGGGCTGAGGATGTGGATGTTAAGCACCCCAGGGTTCAATTCCTGGTACCAAAAGAGAAAGGGTTGGGAATGTAACTCAGTAGTAAAGGTCTCTGAGTTCAGTCCCCAGTAACACACATACACACACACACCTGGCAAATTAGAATGTGGTAGACCCAGTAAGCTTCCTTTTCCTCAAATTTTTTTTTTTTTTTTTTTTTGGTACCAGGGCCTGAACTCTGGAGCACATTATCACTGAGCTGCATCCCCATCCCTTTTAACTTTTTATTTTGAGACAGAGTCTCACAAAAGTTGCTGAGGCTAACCTCAAACTTGTGATCCTTCTGCCTCAGCCTCCCAGTCACTGGGATTATAGGGCACCACTGTGCCCAGCTCTCCTCTTCAACTCTTGATTCTAGGTAGAAGTCCAACAAACTAAGGAAACATGAGGTCCAGGGAAAGGGAGGAACAAGGGAATGGTGATACAATATGCCCACCAAAACTTAAATGAATAACACTTCCTCAACTAGGCCTGCAAAGCAATTATTCTTTAGCTATTCTTTATGACTTTATTTCAGATTAAAGGCCTTGCAAATCAAGCATTTTGTATTAGAAGAAGAAGAGGAGGAGGAGGAGGAGGAAGAAACAACATGCATTTCTATTAGGAGACAATGAAATAGACTAACCCTCATCACAGTACCTGGGGTTATAAAGGCAGGCATCTTTGTGTGGCCATGCTTGAGCAGTCATCCACACAAGTGCCTTGCAAAATGTATTATAGAGCATATCAATTCAGCCAGCACTTATTCAAAGTCCACATTGTGCTGGGTACTTTGTGCATGGACAAGGAAAAAACATGTTTTGTTCTAAGGGGAGGAAAAACAGTGCCCCACCTCCACCTCTACAGCTCTAGTCTAAAATAGGTACACTGCAACAAGTTTCCATTTTAAAAGGAGAAGCGCCTCAGATAGCTACATTAATACTGACTGCTCTTTTTACAGAGGAAATAAAAATTTGGGCAATAAAAAAAATTTGGTTTTGAATGTTACCCTCTGCCTGTCTGTCCTTTAAAATTTTTGGTTTTGAATGTTACCCTCTACCTGTCCTTTAAAATCTGCTGTCCTTTAAAATCTTGTGTAAATTCAAGTGTCTAGGTTCAATGTTTGGCTTCACCAAGTTCTATCTGTGTGACTCTAGGAAAATCAATCCAACCATTCCTTCCCTCAATATTCTTATCTAAAATGGAAATAATAATTGTACCTATCTATTAGAATTGAGCAGCATTCGTTGCCACTAATACTCAGTGCAGTAATAATAGTTAATCTGGATGATTGTTATTACACTGTATTAGTGCTCCTACTATTTAGTCAATGCTTCCTTTAATGACCATAATCAAACTGAGGCTCCATTTGGCTTTCCTTTGTACACAAAGGAGCTCAGTTCAGTTACACCAAGATAATCTTAGAGAAATTTCAAACTTTTATTTCCTAAATAATAGCAAGGGAAATTGAGCTTATAACCCATAGAAACATTTCTGAAATGCCTATCTACCACCCTGCGTTTTTGCAGAACCTTTAATTTATGAACCCAGACCTACAGTTTGTATTGCTTTCTTTGTTTGTTGAACTCTCTCCTGTCTCTCCACTCCCAAACATTTATTAGGGAATTGGCATGGCCTCTCTCTCTGCACCTCTAGCATCAGTGCTGCCTTTTTCCTACCTGGTATGTATCAGAAAACATCCCAACCAGTATCATGATCCTTAGATGAGTGGTAAACAAGAAAAGGCAGGCAGGAAACTTGTCTCCTTTCTGGACCTTTTTCCTAAACTACCCGTCTGAGTACCTGTCCTTGATTCACTGCATTTCTCATGCCCTGGGTGAGCTTATTTATTATTGAGCTTTCAACTATCACTTCTTAACACTCTAGCTAACAAAAGAGCTTTAGCTGTATTAAAATATCTACCGTTTTTCCAGAGCACCATCTTTGTTCACAGAGCTCCATCTTCCTGGAAAACTTTAGCCTCCCTCTTTAACCACTGCCCTCAGCCCCATCCTCCTGTCACATATAAACCTACACAATCTCCTCCATCTGGCTAGTTCCTGCTCTTCTTTCTAGACTCACATCAGACATCCTCATGTCCTCCAGGAAGGCTTCTCTGTGTTGTCTTTCTATTCTTTGAGCTCCACCTGGGGCCTTAGGTATTACTTCCATTGTCCAGAGACTTAATAATAACTACCATTTCCATATAACTGTTCACTTTATGTTGGACATTGTGCGAAGCAATCTTTGTATATATTAGGGTACTTTTAGTCACAAGCCTTATCAGGTAAGTTCTATAGTATTCCCAATTTAAAGATGAAGAAATTGATTACTTAAAAGGTGAAATAATTTTCCAAAATCAAGAAGCTGGTGTGGCATAAATCTTCACAATATCAAAATATATAATGTAACAGTACAAGAATGAACAAAGAAAAAGAAGGACAATATATTTAAAGTAATCTGAGAATTTACTTAACAAAGTCTCCTTTCCCTAAATCTATCTGATCCCCCCAACCACCAACAACTGAGGGTTAAACCCAGGGGCACTTTGCCACTGTGCTATATTCCCTGCCCTTTTTATTTATTTTATTTTGAGATAGAGTCTTGTTAAGTTGCCCAAGCTGGCCTTTAACTTGCCTCAGGCTCCTGGGTCACTGGAACTACAGGAGTTTACCACCTCACCCAACTTTATTTGAATTTTTTATAGCATAATTTTTTTTTGTCTATAAGAGGTCTTAATCAACTGGGCACAGTGGCACATGCCTATAATCCCAACAGCTCAGAAGGCTGAGGAAGGAGGATTGTGAATTCAAAGCCTATCTCAGGAATTTAGCAAGGTCTAAGCAATTTAGTGAGACCCTGTCTTTAAATAAAATATAATGAAGGTCTTCGGGATATGGCTCAGTGGTTGAGTGCTCCTGGGTTCAATCCCCAGTACCAGAGGGGAAAAAAAATTCTTAATCAAATTTTGTCATTGGTTGCATTCATCAAAATAAGTTCTAAGTGCCATGTTTGTCCAAGAAGTTATGAAAGTAGACCTGGATCAATGTTTTTATTAAAGACTAAAAATGGTGGGGGTTTTTTTGTTTTGGTTTTGGTTTTGGTTTTTTGGGACTGGGGATTGAGCCCAGCGATGCTTAATCACTAATCCACATCCCCAGTCATTTCTATATTTTATTTTAAGACAGAGTCTCACTAAGTTACTTAGGGCTTCACTAAGTTGCTGAGTCCGGCTTTGAATCTTGATCCTCCTGCCTCAGCCTCCTGAGCTGCTGGGATTACAGACATGCATTTCTGCGCCCAATTAAAAATGGTTTTAATTTATCAAAGTACTGCTATCAGGAAAGAAGATATGGGTTCAAGGCCCTGTGTTCAATCCACAGTGACTCAAGAAAAAGAAGAAAATACACCTTAAAACTTATTGTTTCTATTAGAATCAAACTTCTGTTCTAAATAGACAGCCATATTTCTTCCTATATATGCACATTGATGAAGTGTTTTCCTTGGAGTTCTATTGTCATAAGAGTTCTTTTTCAAACAGTCTCTCAGGGTTTGGTTAAGTTATTGTTCCTGGAGGTTTAAAGTGGAGTATTGAAATTCTTCCTTAGGGAGCTGTGGCTGTGGCTCAGCGGTAGCATACTTGACTGGCATGTGTGAGGCACTGGGTTTGATTCTCAGCACCACATATAAATAAATAAATTAATTAATTAATTAATTAATTAAAGGTCTATCAACAACTAAAAAAAATACTTAAAATTAAAAAAAAAAAGAAATTATTTTTCAGTCCTATAGTACTATGTCTACTGTTAGGACAATTTTACCCCAGCATGGAAGCAGAAGTACAGCAAGTCAAAGACACTATTTAGGTGACACTGATTGTAAGCAAGGGTATGGGGGGCCACTTCTGAGCTATTTGCATAGCCTCTACTTGGCCTTGAAGCCAAGGAAATTTCTGTCTGGTATTGCAAGTCATTTTGTGGCTTATTATGCAAAGTACATGACCTCAGTCTTTGCTGGGCTATAGAGGATGCTCTGTAGTAGCTGTGGAGTTTGGTGTTACCCAGTGGGCTTGGGTAGCCCACCCCTTGCCTTATTTGGTGACAAATAATCTATAGAAAAGACTTTTGTGTATCCCCCACATAAATATAAAAAACACCGGCTCACTCTCTCCTTCCAGTGTAGAAGCAAGACTCTTACGGTCGCAGAGCCATCCTGCCCTCGCATTTTCAAAATTATTTCTGTGTTGTGTGATTTTTCGCCAGCTCACTACTCACAGGGGAATGCGGTATATCTTGCCTGAGTGGGCCACAGGTGAGACAAGGGAAAAGAAACAGAAAGTGAGATACACCCTGGAGACTGGGGTGGGCAGATTGACAAGGGATGGAAATGCACTGACAGGATTTGGCTTTGGATTTTTGTTAGGGTAGAGGGTACTAACTTGCAGTGGCATGAAACCTTGGAGTAGCAGGTAACTATGCCTCTTACGGATCAGTGCTGATGCGGCTGCTACTGCCCATTTGGGGGAAGTCATAAGCTTGTGCTGTGTAAAAACTGAGAGCATGTGCCTACAAAAGGACCATTTTGCCCTTTCAAATCTAGTGCCATCCAACAGAAGGTCATGTTATGTTACCTTGTGGTAACTTGTGGGCAAGTGTGTGACCTTGGGAACATAATATGTGCACATAAATGTGGGTGAGGAGATTGGTGGTACCATTTGGTGGCTCTGAGTAGTCTGCCCATCTTCCTATGATGAATTCCTTCCATCACCCCACTCACACAAGGAGAGCAGGAACTTATTATGTCCATATAGTATCACATGATGGTGAGTGAGTGCTTTGGGTCAATTGCCCATCAGAGGCCTTTTTAAATCAGTCTCTCTCTCTCTCTCTCTCTCTCTCTCTCCCCCCCCCCCACCTGTTTTACCATTCCTGCTCATCTCTAACTACCTCCCTACCTATGATAACACTAGAATGAAAGATATGCAAGGAAGTGAGATTCAAAGAACCAGAATAGAAATCACAAACAATAGGTAACTTTCTGGGGGCCTGGGGATATAGTTGTGGGAGAATTCTTGCCTAGTTTTCAAGGGCCTGGGTTCAATCCTCAGTACCATACTCACACCCAAAAGATAACTCTCATACTCTCCAGGCCCTTGAAAATCTGTACCTGAAACTAAGCAGCACATCTCGGGGGCTGGAAGTTTCTGGAGGCTATGCATCTGCGCAGATCTCCTTTATTACAAGTATTCCATGCTCATTGCTTCCTCAGTGCTCCTGTCTCCAAGATTCTTTCCTCCTCCCCTTGGAATGCCATTCTTGTAGCTGCTGTCCTATTCCAACTGCTCCCAAACATTAGCAGTCAGCTTAAGATTCATCCTCTTCAGGGAGCTTTAAATGGCTTTTCTCCTTTCTTTTAAAAATGGTTTATATTTCCAAGTCTAATCCACTCACAATCTAGAATCCAATTAATTTCTTGTATGTACTTCTTGGTGGTTTTGACAGCATTTGAACACATTCTATTTAACAGTAATTCTTGACATCTACAGGTATGACATCTACAGGTATATTGCCTGATAAAATTAACACTTCCTTAAATATAGGGGTAATTAAAAAAAATTTATATACTTCCGTAACATTGAACACAATGTTCATTGATTTCAGTAAGAACTCCATCAGGAAAACAAACATGTTGATGGTATCCATCATTTAATATACAGTGTCCAGCACAATTATCATCAAATAGCAAGAGACAATTATGTATTTATTGAAGGGTAAATGAAGGGAAGTATGAATTAAAAAGAATTGGTTGGGGGGCTGGGGATGTGGCTCAAGTGGTAGCGCACTTGCCTGGCATGTGTGCGGCCTGGGTTCGATTCTCAGCACCACGTACAAACAAAGATGCTGTGTCCGCCGATAACTAAAAAATAAATATTAAAAATATATTAAAAAAAAAAAAGAATTGGTTGGGGGGCTGGGTTTGTGGCTCAGTGGTAGAGTGCTGGCCTAGCATGTGTAAGGCACTGGGTTCAATTCTCACCACCACATATAAATAAATAAAACAAAGGTCCATCAACAACTAAAAAAATATTTAAAAAAAAAAAAAAAAGCAATTGGTTAGATGGTTGTGTAGCTCTGTGGTGGGGTGCTTGCTTAACAAATGCTTGAGGCCCTGGATCTGATCCCCAGCACCTCAAAATCAATCAGCAATTGGCATCTTTATAAATTGAATGCACAAAGTGAAGGTAATAATAAGTTTTCTTCCATAAATGAGTACATTGTTTTGAAGAAGTAGAAAAGTTCAAGAATATCTAGTAAATTCATTTTACAATAAGCAGCTATTCACATCCTGAAAGTGTTTCTTAGTTTCTGTATGTTTTTTCATTCCTTGTTGCAATTAGGATTAGGGTTTGGGATTTATGAAGGAAACAAAATTAATCACATATAGCAACAAATGTCTTGTGTACTTCTCTAGTGTTTTCTGTGCCTCATTGCAAGAATCTCTGTTCTCCAGACAGACTTTCTGAATGTTAAGGTCATGATTCGTGACTTTTGCAATTTCTCTTTAAATGATCAATTTGGAAGAAAGATCATGCATCTTAATGCATCAAAACAAAACAAAACACAGCCTCTTCTTACATCATAACAACTGAAGGAGACTTAATTTGCTTTGAAAACTGGAATGAAGTGTTGAAACCTCTTATGGGTGCTAATAATTTCTCATTTCTCATTATATCACTTTTATATCACAGGAAAGAATCAGGTTTGGATGAGGATAAAGCTAAGTTATCATTCTATCATTCAAAAGCTAAACTAGAAAAGCAAAGCATTAATGGTATGTTTAGAATCAGATAATAGAATTTTTAAAAAATAATCTATCAAAAAAACATAATTTTAAAAATCACTCTTTTACACATGTCATGACTCATAAAAGAAATCATGTGGGATAATCTAAAATGTTTCTGGCACTTGATAAATGATTGCTAATACTTTCCTCCAACTAATTATTTTGTTCAAATATAGTCTTGCTGTTACTGGATCTTATAGATCCAAACTTCTAGCAATTATTTCCTTCAGTCATATGATAAATGTAAATACTCATAACCAAAAGACCTTTTTTAAAACTACAATCTAGGAAGTTATACATATGTTTATTTTTTCTTTGGAAAAAAAATGACAAGAATATGAGTCATTAATGGCAAAATGCACATTTTATATAATAATGTATATTTCCTGAAATAATTTTTGCTTTATACTTTAAGCCTACTATTGTTAGTAACATGTCATCTAAATAATTATTGCAATACTTTGCTAGTAAGAAAAAATAATCTTCACATTTCAAGAAGTCTAGCTAGACATGTCTACATAAATGCATTTTTTTCAGGAGAAAATTTAAATATCAAGAGGTTTCAGGAATATAGCTCACTCAGTAGTGGAGAATGCTTAGCATGCACAAGGCCCTGGTTCAATCCCCAGCACCAATAAAATGAATTTGTTTACATGACTCTTGCATTGCTTTTTTTCCTATATTGAGAAACATTCCAGTTAACTGGTCATATTATAGGATATGTTAATCATTCATTTAATCAAATATTTATTAAGCACACACCCCCAATTATGTGCCCAAGATTTCAACTGGAGCTTGATCTGCTAAAATAAAACACATACAGTCCCTCTCATGAGCCTAGAGTTTGCTGGAGGTAGTGGTATATGCCTGCTGTCTAAGCTGCTTGTGGGGCACAAGAAGATCACTAGCACCCAAAAATTTGAGACCAGTCAACACATTGAGATTTTCCCATCTCAAAAGAATAAATAAATTAATTAATTAAAAACCCTATAGTTTGATTAGAAGAACACTTAGATAAATATTATTAGTTAACATAAGAATGCTATGTCCCAAGTACTCTATTAAAATGCTTTATATGGGATTGAGGTTATAGCTCAGTGGTAGAGCACTTGCCTAGCACTCTTGGGGCAATGGGTTTGATCCTCAGAACCACACAAATAAATAAATAAATAAATAAATTAGTTAAATTAAGGCATTGTATCTATTTACAACTAAAAATATTTTTTAAAAGCTTTATAGGGGTGCTGGGGTTATGGCTCAGTGGTAGAGCATTTTCCTGGCATAAGTGAGGCACTGGGTTTAATCCTCAGCACCTCACTAAAATAAATAAAGATATTGTGTTCATCTACAAAAAAAATGTTCTTTATAGGAAAAAAATTAAAATACTTTATATGAATTATGCCTTATAATAACAATATAGTTGCTGAATGAGGGTAATTTTCTATCATTATACAGATGAGAAAAATAAGTGTACTGATTTTAAAATGCTCTCTTCAAGAGGAACCTATTTTTCTACCCCTGGAGTGTAAGCAGGACTTACTGAATTACTTTTAATAATTAGAATACAGATAGAGTGTTGGGGAGATCTTGTTGAGTAGATTATACAAAGTACCCAGGTCGGGGTTGAAGTGGTGGCTCAGTGGTAGAGCCCTTGCCTAGCATGTGTGAGGTATTGGGTTTGATTCTCAGCACTGCATATCAATAATTTTTTTAAAGGTCCATAATATATACATACATATATGTGTGTGAATATATATATTTATTTATATATATATATGAAATTAAGTGTGTATGTATGTGTGTAATATGTATATAATTTTTTAAAAGATACCCAGGGTTCCTTCACTTGTCTAGATTGGGAAACCAGCCACCATGTTGTGAAAATACACAAGCTGTCTTATGGAGAGGTCCACGTGTGAAGGTGAGGTCTCCTCTCAATTGCCAGGTAAGTAAAGCATCTTCATAGTAGATTCTCCTTCCCAAGCAGCCTCTCAGCTGACTGCAGCTCCTGCCAACATCCAACCCTTGGATACTGACCCAGAACTATCCATTTAAGCAGCTCTTTAATTTATAACCCATGGATGTTGTAAGATAACATTTGTTGTTGGAATCAAAATATTTTGTGAATAATTTGTTATTAAGTAGCAGAGAGTTAATACAAAGAGTATAAAGAAGTTAGTAGTTTGCTAAGATAGCAGAGTTGGTATGTATAAGTGGTATCATCCAGTTTATTATGGCTAAGGTGACCACACAACTCATAGTCCAACTGGGACACTTAAGACAGTAATAGATGGACTAGTAATAATTATTAGTTAGCAGCAGTATTGTTATTAGCATATAACAGTTATATTCTGGATCTCTCTAAAACAAACTGCAACATAGGATCACTAACTCTGCTCTTTACTGCTACACAACTGTGTTTCCAATGTAAATATGTATATAAAATGTAACCAGTTCAACAATGGAAAGGATAGTACACCTATTCTGATAAAGAGTGCTAGCTACTTATTCAATACTCATTGACTTTGTCTTGTTTGGTAATAAAATCCCTATGTTGTGTGGTATTAATAATGTGTCCAGATAATTCTGTACCTTTTAAATGATTCACTTGAGGAGTTTTCTAAAATCTCCCAGTCTTGCTTCCTCTAAAACATCAAGCCTAATTAAGGATCTTCACCTTTCAAACAAGATGAAAATATGGTTTTTCATTTTCATAAAATGTTAAATACTTGGATTTAACAGGAAATGATTATGTTCCTTAAGGAGTTAGGCACAGAGCTCTTATTACATAATTTGGTTTAGGTTTAGCTCATAGAAACAAAGAAGAATTAAATGTTTGTTACATGTTCAACATTTTTGTGAAGCAACATGGTATTTCTACAACTATTTTTTATTTTAAAAAAGTGATAGCAACTAAGGAGATGGCTATATGAATTAATTGCACTAGTATAAATAATAAAAATACTTTAAGAAGTTAACTTTTAGCCATGTATAGACATGGTACATGTCTATAATCCCAGTGACTGGGGAGACCAAGGCAGGAGGACTGCAACTTAGTAAGACCCTGTCTCAAAATAAAAATAAAAAGGAATGGGGGTATACTCAATTATAAAGCACCCTTTGTTCAATTCCCAGTACCAAAAAGAAAAAAAATCTAAGATAAATATATAAAATGAAAACTTCAAGGACTGCCTAACAATTATGGGTGGGACCAAAATTCGATAGTGAGTGATGCTTACTAGGAAGAACATAAGCTGGCAGGGTGTGTTGGTACATGCCTGGAATCCAGTGATTTCAAAGTCTGAGGCAGGAGCATCACAAGTTCCAGGTCAGCCTAGTAATTTAGTGAGAACTGATCTTAAAATAAAATTTAATAAAGACTAAAAATGTAGCTCCATGCTAAGGCACTTGCCTAGGCATGTTCGAGGCACTAGGTTCAATCCCCAGTACCACCAAAATAAATAAATAAATAAACAAACAAACAAATAAATAAAAGAAGAACATAAAGTAAGGCTCTATGGCCATTTGATAGGGATGTAATATATCAGTGCCATACAATAGAACTTCAAGCAATAATGGAAATATTCTGTATTTATACTGTCCAAATGTTTGTATTATCCACCTGTAGCTTTTTAGTACTTGAAATATGACTAGTATGACTGATAAATTGAAATGCAGTTCTTAAAAATTGGCACTGTCACGTGTGGCTAATGTCTCCCAAATTGGACAGATAGTTACAAATGGCATTCATAGAAACGTGAAAGAATCAGGTTCAATGCCAGAGCTATAAAAATTGGTGGTTAAACTTTTTTTCCATTTCTGCTTCATTTTCCATCAAATTTTTCCATTTCTAATATTTGGAATTTTTCATTCACTAATTTAGGCATCACAAAATAATAGCGTTCCAAGTGCAGCAGAAAAAAACAGAAGCTGTTTTGGCATCCACATTTCTGACCTTCTCTCATTTCCTTTTTACTGACTTCAATAGCTCTTCCCTTCTGGGACATCTCCCGTTTCAGATGTGATAACAAGGTACCAGGCTGCAGACCAAGCCCTAAATGCAGGGAATTCAGGTTTACCAGCTATTCCTCTGCTCAAAGAGCAGAGCCACAGAAACTGATGTGGTCATACAGGCACAATGATGGTTTAAGTGAGATTAAGTTGATTTTAAAGTGATATCAGTGGTGCATCTAGGATTGCAAAACACAAGTAATTCCTACTATTACCAGTGTTCTTCCCAATGTTTTCAAAGATTCTCTAAAGGACTTAAGCCAATTCTGAGTTCTCAGTCTCAAGAGCACATTACCTTCTGCATCTGATTTGTTCATTCAACCTTGCCTACCCACTGTTCTCACCCAGTGATGCAGCATGGCCTCTTCTAAATTATTCCACAAAGAAACCCAAATACAGGACAGTTACATGTGGCAGAATTTATTAGAAAGTTTGAGCACAAAGGCCGAGACTAATGTTTGAGGCTAATGCAGTGGAGGACAGTCAATCATTTGCAGCTGAATATTAGATATCCCTGTTCCGTAAAGTCCTCAGCCATTTCTACCACGAGAACTTCTCACCTAGCCTTGTGACCTCATTCTGCTGCTTGCACCCAACTCTACCATGCGTCTCCTCAGCCTTTGTGACCATATCCTGCTGTCTGCACCCACCTCTACCAGATCTCGTTCTCCTCTCATCCCCAGGTCCCTGTTTCTTGTCTCGGGCCAAAGCTATGTCTAAATTTCTCTCACATTTCATGCTGAGCAATTCAGACATCTGTCTGTTTTGTCCTATTTTATACACATTGTATTTAGGTTTTATATTGCCAGACACAAAATTTCAAGTAAATAATTAAATTAAAAATGTTCTTACCCTAACTTCACAGGATTCTTGTTCCATAATATTTAGGAGCGACTTAGGAGGCTGAGGCAGGAAGACGGCTTGTGCTCAAGAGTTCAAGGCCATTCTGGGCAACACAGGGAGACCCCACCCATATAAGAAAAAGTCATGTAACTATACAGATAAAAAAGTAATTGAAAACAGTTTGATGAGCATATCTGTGTGTGTGTGTGTGTGTGTGTTTATTTAAGAATTAGCCAATACAGTGAGAATCCAATACATATGGGAAATAGAATTTAAAAGAAAAATATGTCTAATTCCCAAGGAATTTTTCACATACAACTCTTGGTACTTATATAGGGAGAAAGGAATCCCTAAATGTGCCCCAAATTTTTAAGTTCAATATAAATTAGTTATCTTGATTAGAAAACTTTAAAATATCCCCCTACTCCTTCTTCTGATACTTAAATCTGTTTTTAAACCAACTGTGAAAACTATATAATTATATATAAATATGTATGATTAAATTAAAAATGTTCTTAGCCTAACTTAACAGCATTCTTTTTCCAGATTCTCAGATAAAATTTTCTTTTTCATATAACTATATTATATAACTATGTAGTGCATAAGCTACATGCAATACATATATAATAATATAATATATATAATATATAATAACATATATATTATATTCAGTTACTTAAATCTGTTTTTAAACTAACTGTGAAAATTACCAGTTGCATAATATTCTTTTTATTTGTTCTAGTTAGTTATACATGATAGTAGAATGCATTTTGACATATCACACATAAATGGAGTATAGCTTCTCTTTCTTCTGGTTGTACATGATGTAGAGTTACACCAGTCATGTAATCATATATATATATATATATATATATATATATATATATATATATATATATATATATATATATAGGTTAGTAATGTCCAATTCATTTCATTGTCCTTCCCACCCCCACACCCCCTCCTCCCTTCACTCCTCCCTGTCTGTCTAATCCAAAGTACATCTATTTTTCCTTAGACTGTTGTGGGAACAACACACTGTGAATTAGCATCACATTTCAGAGAAAACATTCAGCCTTTGTTTCTTTGGGATTGGCTTATTTCACCTAGCATGTTTTCTAGCTCCATCCATTTGGCAGCAAATGTAATAATTTCATTCTTCTTTAAGATTAATATCCCATTGTGTAGATATACCACATTTTCTTTATCCATTCATTTGTTGAAGGGCACCTTGGTTGGTTCCATAGTTTAGGTACTGTGAATTCATCTGCTTTGGACATTAATGTGTCTGCTTCACTGTAGTATGTTGTTTAAAGTCTTTTCAGTATAAACTGAAGAGTGGCATAACTGGGTCAAATGGTGGTTTTATTCCAAGTTTTCTGAGGAATCTCCATACTGCTTTCCAGAGTGGTTGCACCAATTTGAAGCCTCACCAACAATGTATGATTGTACCTTTTCCCCCACATCCTCATCAACATTTATTGTTGCTTGTATTCTTGATAATTACCATTCTGACTAGAGTGAGGTGAAATCTCAGTGTAGTTATTTATTTATTTATTTATTTGTTGTATTTTTTTTATAACTTTATTTTATTTATTTACATATGGTGCTGAAGATCGAACCCAGTGCCTCACACTTGCTAGGCAAGCACTCTACCACTGAGCTACAGCACCCCCTCAGTGTAGTTTTGATTTGCATTTCCCTAATTAGAAGAGATGTTGAACATTTTTTCATATATTTGTTGATTGATTGTATTTCTTCTTCTGTGAAGTGTCTGTTCAGTTCCTTAGCCCATTTACTGATTGGGTTATTTGGGTTTTTTGGTATTAAGTTTTTTGAGTTCTTTGTATATACTGGAAATTAGTGCTTTACTTGAGGTGCAGTTGGCAAAGATTTTCTTCCATTCTATAGGCTTTCTCTTCACGATATCGATTGTTTTCTTTGCTAAGGAAAAGCTTTTTAGTTTGATTCCACCCCGGTTATTAATTCTTGATTTTACTTCTTGTGCTTTAGGGGTCTTGTTAAGGAAGTCAGTTCTTAAACCAACATGTAGAGATTTGGGCCTACTTTTTCTTCTAGTAGGCTCAGGGTCCCTGTTCAATCTCTTAAATCACTGGGATTATAGATGTGGGCTACTGCATTCAGCTTACTTACATTTTTATTACTTAGTCTTTTTCTTCAATACTTTAGCCCATTTCAGTTTCAATCAAATTCTCCTACCAAATCTGTTTCCCTAGGAGGTTGTGAAAAGTCTGCTTCTTCTTTTGATTCCTACCCTCATAATCCATTGATTAATGGGTTATGGAGAAGAAGAAAAATAATCTTTCTATTGTGTGTGTGTGTGTGTGTGTGTGTGTGTGTGTGTGTGTGTGTGTATGAGAGAGAGAGAGAGAGAGAGAGAGAGAGAGAGAGAGAGAGAGTGTTTTAGTGTGTTTTGCTGTGACTAAAAGAACTGACCAAAACAATTTTAGGGAAATAGATTATTTTGAGGGCTCATGGTTTCAGAGGTCTTAGTCCATAGACAGCAGGCTTCATTCCTTAGGGCTCAAAGTAAGACTATCATCTTGGCAGAAAAGTGTGGTAGAGGAGAGTGGCTCACATGATGATCAAAAAGCAGATACAGAAAGACTCCACTCACCAGATACAAATATATGCCCCAAAGCCATGCCCCAATGCCCACCTCCTCCAGCCATACCCTACCCACTTTCAGTTATCACTCAGTTAATCTCCATTAGCTGATTAATTCATAATTGGGTTAAGCTCTCATAACCTAATCATTTCTCCTGTTAACCTTCTTGCCTTGTCTCACACATTAGCTTTTGGGGGACACCTCAAATCCAAATCATAATATGCTCTATTTTTCACACAAACATTTAAAAATGCATCTGTCTTTACCTGGGACAGTGCATAATGATGAAGATGTCAGCTCCAGTGGTACTATACACAGGGCAATGCACAATTACATAGCCACCTGCTTCAGGTCTCTTCCATGCTAAAGGAAATCTTAGTAGGATGTCGTCTTAAAGGGTTGACTGAGGACTACTGCTGTCTGACATCCTTATATATGAAGTATGATGCCAGGATCCGAACCTGGCTTACTGAATCTGAATTTCTGTGGTGGTAACCTGATATCTTCCTTTTTAACAATTTCTAATGGGAAGTTTAACGTACACTGAGGTTTGAGTATTTCACCTTTTTAATTACCTATTGTGACATCACAACCTCTTTCCCCAATTCTAGGTACATTAGATAACAATTTATTATGTTTCATGATTCTATTTGGGTTGGTTAGAAGTTTATCATCTGGTTTCTCCTGGTCTCACTCAAGCCACATCACTGAGGCATGTAAGACTGGGAAAGTCCAAAATGGCCTCCCTCCTGTATTTGGTGTGGTGCTGGCTGTCTGCATGGCACCCCGGTTCTCCTTCTCATGAATTCTCATCTCCAGTTGGCTGGAGCATCTTGTAAGGAAGCTTCCCAAGATGCAAAGATAGAGCTGCAAGGTCTCTGAGTCTAGGCTTGCTTACCCAGAATTCCCACCACTTTAAAAAATATATATATTTTTAGTTGTAGTTGGACACAGTACCTTTATTTTATTTATTTGTTTTTACGTAGTGCTGAGGATTGAACCCAGTGCCTCGCACATGCTAGGCAAGCGCTCTACTGCTGAGCCACAACCCCCAGACCCCCTACCACTTTTATTGGAAAAGCAAGTTATAAGTCTAGACCAGGTTCAAAGTATGAGAAAATAAGCTCCATTTATTTTGTGCTAAAGGAAATCTTGCTAGGATGTGCAAAGCATTTGTAGCTGTATTTATTTCTTCTCCATGCCACAGCACTTATACTTTGAGCTTTTACTATGATATCTACAAGGATTGAAATGGTTATGAAACTTCTAGAATATGGAATTTATGGAGTTTGATTTGAGATCAAAATTTTTGCTAATATTTGCTAGGAACAGGTTGGTTTGCTTTCAGGTCCTAAAATCATAATTGTCAATAACATGGTTAACAAAATCATCAAATGTAAAGGTCCATACTCAGCAGAGAATATTCAGAAGTTAACAAAAGCTCAATGGTAGAGTGTTTCCTAGCACACACAAGGTCCTGGTTTCAATCCCTGGCATCATTAGAGAGAGAGAGGGGGAGAGAGAGAGAGAGAGACAGGGAGAGAGGGAGGGAGGGAGGGAGAGAGAGAGAGCGCTAGAGTTGGTAGCTACCTTTCTATTGTGGACCTTCTCAAAACCAACTATGGATGTATTTAAGAAACATCATTAATACTTCAACAGAATTGTGTAATTATTCACAACTATTTTTATTCAGTACTTTCCCATTGAAAACTTCAAAATATGAAAAATAAAGTCAGAATTGGCTAATGCGAACTTAATTTTCTCTTCTGCCATAGCTTATCCTTGAGCCATTCTGATAACAGCAAAAGATTTCAGTTAAACATAAAAATAGTGAACAGGGTAAAGAAGGATTGAAGCCAGTCTGAGAAGTTTGATACAGAGTATGAATTAAAAGCTCATTTCAGGAGGAAGGATTGAGATATCAGACTTGCCAATGGTTGCAATGCTTGTTTTGAGTTAGTAGCAAAGAAAGGGCAACTATCCAACACACAATCTCGGCTCCAAATATTTGCCACTGTATTTGCAAACTGTATACAGCATCAAGAAAACAGATTTAAAATGCATTCTTGGAGAGTGGCCTTTGAGGGGGCTTAAATAGCAGCGATTCTCAAGAAAAATACTTGATTGAAAAAAATCAAATAAACCACAAAAATATCATTTAAAAGATGTATTTTTTAATCAACTAAAAGAAACGTGATTAATATGTATCCTGCCTCAAGTTAAAGCATTTTAATATATTTTCCTGTATTTAACACTTTGGATTTTTTTTTTTTCTTTTGGTTTAGATTGAAGGAAAATTTGCCAAGGTTTGCGTCTTCCTGAGTCAGCAAGTAAAGTTCCCATTACTCTCCCAACTGAATGAGTCATCAGCCTGGCTTGGGGAAGTCACAGAGTCCTGGATGTCTGGGCTGGAAGAGAAACAACATTACAGTCAATTAGTCTAGACAGTTTAGGGGACAGCTACTTGGCCATTTATGGTATTATTTCCCCCGCCCACACACACACATACACCTTTTTTTTTTTTTTTTCCAACTGGGAGCCTAGAGAGCAGAAAGACTCCTGGGAGTATATGTAAGGTTGCCAGATTTAGCAGATAAAAATACAGGATGTTCAGTTAAATTTGGGTTTCAGATAAACAAATACTTTTTCACTATACCTATATTCCATGTGATATTTGGAACATATTTTCAACTTTAAAATTTTTGCTTTTCTGACATTCACTTATTAATTTTTTAGTTGCAGATGGATACAAAACCTTTGTTTTATTTATTTATTTTTTTGTGTGTGTGTCATGCTGAAAATCAAACCCAGTGCCTCACACATACATGCCAGGCAAGTGTTCTATCACTGAGCCACAATCCCAGTCTTCTGACATTAATTTTTAATTGGGCATCTCATATTTTATCTGGCAACTCTACAAATATGCCTCATGCACCCACCATTTATTATACTACAAATCTCATAGAGATGGTCTATTTTCCTGAGATTTAGACAATGAAATTTGCTATTTTTCTTTCATCTTTTTTCTGGGGTGGGGGGTTGGGGGGAGTCATGTAATTACTGTCCAACATCAGAGAAAGACATAAATGATTACTGACAAAAATCCCTTGGAGCAATGTGGCTCAGACTTTCATGTGCATGTAAGCCACGTGGAGTTCTTATAAAAATCCCAATTCTCATTCAGCAGCCTTAGATGGGACCTGACATTCTGTGTCTAACAAAGCTTCTAGGAGAGAGCCAGGATTCTGGTCCAATGGACCACTGTTGTCAGTAGCAAGGTTTTTAATGTTTCTCAAATTTCTCTGTATATAAGACTCTCTGGGGGAGTTTTTGAAATTCTTGATGATCAGGCTCTTCTCCATCCAAATACAATCTGAAGCCCTGGGGGTGGGAGTCCTGTGTCAGTACTGTTTTTTCACTCTTCAGTTGCTTCCTATGTTAAGAACCTCAGTCTTTGATCAATCAGCTCACTTGTATGCTGGTTAACATTTGTTGTTTATCACTTGAGTGAAAAAAAAAAAAACACCCTTAAAATACTGGCAAGCTGGTTGTTACACACTTACTGTAATCTTGAGAGACTGAAGTTTGAAAAACACCACAAGTCCTTACAAAGTGTCCAATTCAGTTGTGCTTTCTAAGCAATTAAGAAAAGCCATAGATTTCTATTATTTTAACTGCTATAATAAATATTTTCCATTAAATGTTTTCCAGATTTGGAAATTTTATATCTGTAACATCATGATTGTTGGAAAATACTTTTTCCATGAGTCTAAAATAATTTATTTTTCTTAATGTCTCTAATGGAAACCAAACAACCTCTACCTCAGAGTTAGTCTGGCTTGGAAAAGACCAGAATTTATTGTCTATTACTCTTTTTGAGGCTTGGTTAGAGTCAAGGAATGTGAGTTAAGGAAGAAAATCAAATCTTTAAGTTTTTGTTCTTTTTCACATAAAGACATGTCAACCACAATGAAAGTTTTCTTTCAAAGCAACTGATACAAATATAGCAAGATATAACACATACTTACACTGAACAGGATTGCTGACATAAAGTTGGCTCGGGGAAACTTTTTTTTTAATTTTTTTTTTTTTGGTAGTTGTTGATGGACAAAGTTGCCTTTATTTTATTTATTTTTGTGTGGTGCTAAGGATCCAACCTAGTGCCTCACACAGACTAGGGAAGTGCTTTGTGACTGAGCTACAGCCTCACCCCTGGGGGAACCTTTTATAAAAGTTTTGTTTTTTAACCAAGTCCTTGTTTTCCCCCCTAATTTTGTCATTTCAGTGTCATCCGTTTTTAAGCCATCTTTCTTAAATCACAATCTTTTCTGCAGTCTTGCTGAGATTGAGGAAAGCTGGAATGCTGGAGCCCATACAATATTTCTTTTACTTTTTACTTATATTCTGTTTTCTCTTTGTCTCCTTCCCTCATCAGGCATTCTCTTCTCTTCCCTCATTCATGCCTAGCCTACACATTCCATCTTTTTACTGCTCCATCCTGCACCCCAGTGCCCCACCACTCCAGAATTTGTGACCTACCTCTCCCCCCACTTCCAGAAGCAGCTACCAGGAGCTGGAAAAACAACCTTAAGTCCATACATGCCACTGATGCTGGGTGGCCCCATTAGCAAGTTGAAAGGCTGCCAACTTGAAAAGGTGACTCAGAAGAGATACAGAGAACAAGAGCATTAAGATTTGTGGGTGACATATTGTTCTGCAAACATTTAACTGTGGTTCTTCAGGGTGCCTTTCAGAAAACTTTCTCCTGGAGACAGGTGAGGGGAATGTGGAAATGACTCCAGATCTGTCCTTCATACAAAGTCAGCTACTGAAATGTTTCTTTTCTAAACAAAGGTAGTTTGCTCTTCCTGCCAGGAAAAGCTCACACAGCATTTCTTAAAACACAGCCAGCACCATAAAAGGACATTATTCAATAAAACAGTAACTATGTTAATAATTGTTAAGCAGTTACTATGTTTTTATATGAATTTGACCTTTAAATCTTTATAATAGCTAGTACAAGTATTATCATTACTCCATTTTAAAAATGAGAAAAACAAGAGCATAATGGCTTACCCATGGTCACACTGGTAATTGGGTGATGAAGACAGGGTATGAACACAAACAAATCAACTTAAAGGTCAAACTTCAAGAATAGCTCTGCAACTATATATTTAAATATATTTAGAGCCTATGCTACACAATACTGTTTCATAGTTCTTGCAGGGAATAACAATCCTAAAGGACCTTAATTTTAAGCATTGTTGATAGCAGATGCATAACTGTTGTAGTTTTCTCTAAACTGATACAGTGGTTAAAGGGGTTATATGAAGTGCTTGATATTAAATAATAATCAATCACAATAAGAATGTGATTCTGTTGTCAATTTTCTTTCAATTTTTCTGATTGCAAAAAAGTAAGACTCTGAACATTGCTAATTTGTGTTAACATCACTACTCATTTGCTAATATTTTTATTTATTGTAAGAATGTTGGGGCATAGGCAGGGGAACTTTAATAACTATTTTGTGTTCATTTCTAAGATTTACTTTCTATTTATGGAAAATTATTTGGGTTAATTTATTTAGTTTGGGATATACATTCTTTTAAAATAACATTTGCATGCCTTTTTATAACAAGTGCATGGTAGAGTTGTTGGAATATGTGTCAAAAAATAATACTAGTGGTAATACAATGATTAGAGTCTAAAATACTTCAAATAAAATAATGAGAACAAACCCCAAAAGGACTCTGAGGTCTTATCTTCCTTAGTACTATGAAAATATTTGAATTAAGAAAGAAATGAAAAGTCTAGCCTTCAAGATAAAAGAAGGTAAACTGTTGTTGAATTGCTCTGGACTCTAGATTCCCAGACTTCTAAAAACATGGGAACATTCTCTATTCCTCCTCCTTGTTCTGAGCCAATATTGTGTTGTAGAAAGAACTTCTGCCTCACTTTCAGAGGCTGCAGGTTGGATCTTGCTCTGCCACTAACCTTAGGCAGGTTCTAACAATGTCCTTGAATGGAATTTCTCCATCAAGAAATAAAACATTAGCTGTGTGTTGTGACACATACCTGTAATCTCTTCTGGAAGCTGTGGCAGGTGAATTTTTTACACATCTCCCAACAACTCTACCATGCACTTTTTTTATAAAAAGGCATGCAAATGTTATTTTAAAAGAATGTTATCCCAACCTAAATAAGTAAACCCAAGGCCAGCCTGGGCAATTCAGCAAGACCCTATCTCAATAAATAAATAAATAAATAAAATGAAAAGAGTTGAAGATGCATCCATTAGTAGAGCATCCTGGGTTCAATCCCCAGTGTTGGGGAAAAGAAAAGAAAAAATCTAATGAAATAGTTTCTTGTAGCCTTTTAGTCTATGATTCCACACTCAACATATCCTCAATCATCTTTAAGGTGTTTTCTAGGCCCTACTGGGACCATAAGTAAATGTATATGTGAAATCACTTTGATAATCTTCCCCCTATGTAATTAAACATATATATTTATTCATTTGCCTTTTTTCCATAAAACTTATCTAGAAGAAGCTTTGTGTAGATCTGTATAAATGACTTATGTTATTTGAGAGAATATGAGCAATGCAAATTTTATGAAGCTTCTGTTTTTGTTATTAAATTTCAAGGCTTATTTGGGCTGGGGGTGAAGGCTCTTTTTTTTTTAAGTCAGCTGCATGTTAGGACCTGATTTTATTCTGGGAGAAAATGAGGCTTTCACTTCCTTTACACCATTCAAAGAAGCAAGCTTAAATTCCAAGAATGCCCGTGGCAATTACCAGGCACTGCACTTCCCCCTCTGTTTGTTTATTTTTATGCTGGGAACAAAGTACAATTAATTACCACTGGTCACCACACTAGAGTGTAATTATGTCCTGAAAGGATGACCAAGCTGCCTTCTCTTATTGAATCACTGTGTGCACAGAGATCCTTTTCCAGAGCTGCTCACAGACATGATCAGCTCAGTACTGTTGCTGGGCACAGCCTGGACTAAAGAAAGATGGCCCAGCTGTAGTCAGTACCCTTGAAGTTTCCAGGTTGGTTGCCTGACAAAAACTCAAATCAAATTACAGAGAACACAAGGGCAAAAAACACAATATCAGTTCTGCCTAGCTACATATGCAGTCGACTAGCTATATAACATCATTTAAACACATTAGTTTTATGATTCATTTTTTTGTTTCAATATTGTCGGTTCAATCCAGGGCCTCACACATGCTCCACAACTAAGTGCTCCACAACTAAGTGGTAAGTGGTAAGTGCTCCACAACTAAGCTACACTCCCAGCCCTTTTTAATTTCTAATGTTAGAAACAGTCTTGCTAAATTGCCCAGGCTGGCCTAAAACTGGCAACCCTCCTGCCTCAGCCTCTGAATTAGCAGTGATTACAGACATGTGTCATTGCACCCAGCATAATCTGCTTTTTTTTCTTTTTAATTAGTTCTTTTTAGTTATATACAATATTAGGATTTATTTTATCATAATTACAAAACATGAAATATAATTTGCTCTAATTCATTTCCCAGTACTTCCCCTTTCCCTCTTCACTTTGCTCCCTTTGTTCCCTTTCCTCTCTATATTGATCTTTCTGCCTTTTACTAACAGTTTCTTACAGTTTTTTTTTTTTTTTTAATTAATACTTTGTGGCTATAAAGGTGAGATTCAAAGGAAAGAACAGTGGAATGAATCTGACCTATCCTCCCCATGTACATAATAATGATTCACTTTTTTTTTTTTTAATTTTTGGTTGTAGATGAACACAACATATTTATTTATTTATTTAGTACTGAGAATCGAACCCAGTGTCTCATGTGTGCTAGGCAAATGCTCTACCACCGAGCCACAACCCCAGCCCAGTGATTTACTTCTAATAAACAACTTTTGGAAGGTTCTCTTTTATTTGGAAGAGAGGAGACACAAACTGCCCTATAATCAAGAAATTTAGAAAGGGGATCTAGCACATTCATTTATTCATATCTTAGCACCTTGCATCAACCACGATGCCCACATTTTATTCTTTTAGGTATTCACTAACGTTTTGAGCATTTTATGCATAGGATAGAGTTAGTGTCACTGGAGGAGGTCCAGGAAGGTCTTAAGAGGGGTATCTCAACTCAGAGCAACAGGGTCCTTAATGAATATCACAGGAAAATATTTCAAAATGAGTCAGAGGCACAAGCAGAGATTTATTAAGGAAAGGAAAGAATGCAGATTCAAGGGAGAACAGAGCTTTCTTGAGAGTGAGACACTCTTTGGGAGTCTCAGGTTCTTTTAAAGGAAACTGAGGGAGGGAGGGCTATGGAAGGTATGTGAGGATGACATCAGTCTGGTGGTCATAAGATCATTTATGGTGGTCTGGAGTTCTCAGAATCTCTAGCATGACATTTTCTCAATTGTCTGATCAATAGATCATGTTTGGAAAGTATTCTCAATTATGGGTTATTCTTTTTCTTTTTTTAATATTACAAGTTTTTAAAAATACTATACCTCCCTTTGCACGTGTTAACACATTGAACAGGGCAGCCTTCGTAAATGAGTGAATTTCCAGTAACTGTTAAGATTGTCAGTGAAGATTTATAGATTTCCCAGAAATTCAGGAGTGACAGGCCTTGGAGAAAAACTGACTTGGGAAGAAAATGTGTGAGAAACTTTAACACACGTCTTCCAGATTCAGGTTAGTTTCCTTTTCTTTCCTTTTGTCTCCTTACTACCTGCCTTTTATTTCTTCTGTTTCAAGGGAACATAATGAAAGTGTGTAAAGAGAAGTATGAGATGTTAACTGCATTGAGAGTCTGTGAGTGTAGAAATAAGTACCTGTAACATAATACTAATCCACAGGAAGGGCAAAACATCAAGCTTGTCATTAACGATCTTTGTAGATCCTTGCCCTGGAGACTATGTTATTTGGAAACGATGTATGTATTTGTATTTTATTTTTTCAATGTTCAACAGATCAAACCTCAAAAGAAGAGTTTCAAATAAATCTGACTCACTGACCTAGATGTGGCCCCAAATAACAGTGTTTCTGTGATTTGTTTATTGCCAGCGCTGTAGATCAATAAACCTCATCAGACTCTCTCTTGTTTAATTCAGAGCAATTATCTATTAATTGACTGTTTGCTAGGAGTGGTAAAGTAGTTAGGAAGAAGAGAGCTAACTAGACCAGGATTCAAGTTTTTAAGACTGAATACCCTTCAGCTTGAAACAGATTGAATTTGCATCCCCCACCCCCAACCACCAAATTAGGAAGATACAGATGTTGAAGGAAGCCCCAACTCCTTTGGACATGTTAAGAAGACTCCAGGGACTGGGAAGAAGATGACTCCTCTGAAATTCCTTTGGAAATCACTTGGAAGAAAGTGAAAACCTGTAAAATTTCGGACTTTTATCATAATGCATTCCTTCCTCCTTTGAAAAGTTTTTCTTATCTCAAAGCTTTTCAAAGAGAGAACTTTTGAAACAATTTTCTTCTGTCTGCCTTAAAATCTGGCTTCGAATAAGATGTATTTTCCTACAGTTTGACTCCACATATTTCCGAAGCATGAGTTTTATGGCCTAGCCTCTTTCCTCAAAGGCATAAGAGCTGTCAGTAACAGATTCTCTTCTTCAACATCCCCTGCATAGTTAATGATCCATCCCCACACTGCAATTTCATGCAGACTTCTACCCATTCATTCAATAAGTACACAACAAGTGCCAAATAATTCAGAAGTTTAAATAAAAAGGAATGACCTGTATCATTTGTTGTCATAGCTGCTGAGAGGTCTGCTTATTTAGTAATTTATAAAAAATCTTTCTGTTAACCACACCAATTTAAAAATGTTTTTCGTGGTCAGGCGTGATAGCTCATGTCTGCATGTCTGTAATCCAAGCAACTCAGGAGGCAAATGGATTGCAAGTTTGAGGCCAACCTCAGCAATAGAAAGAGACCCTGTCTTAAAATAAAAAGGACTGGGTGTTTTAGCTTAATGGTAGAGCACCTCTGATTTCAATCCCCAGTACCAAAAAGTTAAACAAACAAACAAACAAAAACTCACTTTTTGTTGTGACTTATTAATTCCCTCTAGAAAATCAAGGATTTGATGTTTGTGTGTGATTTTCATTAATATGCTCACTCTTAAGACTTTACCAAGTAAAAGGAATAAGGTTTTCCTGTGGAAATCATTAGCTTAGATTCTGACCTGCAGGGAGCTAGTGTGGCTTGATGTTTATAACACAGAACATGGGACATGTAAAGGCAGGAGACCTCAATTTACTTCACTTGTCAATGACTCTATTTTCTATTCCACTTATCCTATTTGATCCTTTTTCAAACCCACCTGCTCTTTTTTCATTGTGATTTCTTTTTTTTACCTTATGTTTCTCTGCCTTAATTCATGTGTTTTATTTTCCAAAGTACTTTGTTAGTAGCCTATTTCATATTATTCTGTTTTCTCAAATTCTTAGAGATACTAATTATAGCACTTGCCAGCTCTCACCCATGACAAATTATTTCCTTATGTGTCTTAGAATTCATTAGAGTTTGCTTTTTTTTTTTAAGAGAACTTCCGTGGCCCTACTCAGAGTGTGCTTTCATTTGTTTCTACCAACTCTCTCTGGGTGTGGTCCAGAATTCAATGGTTCAGGAAGAGATATCACCTTGCCCTCTCTGGGATTGAAATAGATTTTTTTTTGTGGTTCTCCATTCATCTCCTTTGTAAATCTTAGTTCCTGTAGAGGTCCTAGTTTCAAATTTCTATTTTAACTCTTCTTTCTGTTGAGTTTTAAAGTCTAACTCCTTAGGCCTTAAGGCCTCTTTCAACCTCATACCTACCCTGAACTAAAACTTACCCACCAAGGTTTAGTTTCCTTTTAATACTTGGTGTTTTCCTAATCATTTTGCAAGCTCACCATGGTATTCACAATATAATTTATTTTATTTTGCTGACAGTTCTAGATACTGATAGGACAGGTTCTCTATTAGTCTTCCACATTCCCAGAACCATTTTCTTTTGTCATGAAACATGGGTACTTGTATGCATAAAATAAAGATAATGATAGCATGGACCCTATACAGTTTGGGTAAAGATGAAATGAGGATTTTACTCCTTTTGTTAGTCAGCTTTCTGCACCTATAGAGAAAAATGCCTGAAATAATCAACTGTTAAATGGGAAGGCTTATTTTGGTTTACAGTTTTGGAGGTTCCAGTCCATGATCGTTGGTCCTGTTGCTTTGGACCTGTGGTGAGCAGCAAATCATGGCAGGAGCATGTGGTAGAGCAAAATCACTTCCATCACCAATCAGCAAAGAGGCAGAGGAAGAGTCTGAGGTCCCACAATCCCCGTTGAGGGCACACTCCCAACAACCTAAGGTCCTCCCAAAGGCCCCACATTTCAAATGTTCCACCGTCCACCAGTAGCATCACACATGGGCCTTCAGGGGACATTGAAGATCCAAACTATAGCATTCTGCCCCTGGTCTCTAAAGGTTCATGACCATCTCATGATGTTAAATACATTCAGTCTATCTCCCCAGCTCTCTAAAATCTTAGCTAGTACACTTTCACTTAAAAGTTCAAGTCCAAAGTCTTCCATGAAGCTCAAGCCAAACTGAGCTGTGAACTCCTGGGCATACTTGAATCATGGCTTCAGTGGCCTCTGGGTGCATTGCCCTTGATTTCTGAACACACTGGAAAGAAATCCTAGGGAAACTCCTGAGTGAGCAGGGATGTGAGGTTTATTTCACAAAGGAAAATCTTTTTTTTTTTTTTTTTTTTAATATTTTTTAATTGTCAATGGATCTTTTTATTTTCATTGATTTATATGCAGTGCTGAGGATTGAACCCAGGGTCTCACACATGCCACAACTCCAGCCCCACAAAGGAAATCTTTGAAACAAGTTTGTATTTTTTCACTTCGGGCCTGTGACGGGTGGGATGGCTTCACAGATCAAACAGATTCACAGATTCCTGATGGGCTGTACTGAGTGAAATATGCTGTTAACTTATCCAGACACATTTGTGTTTTTCCACAATGTCAAAACTTACTGAATAACAATAAATTCAAAAACTACATCAATTTCATCAATTTTTAATTCACCAGTCATACTTACCATGGTAGTCAGCAATGGGGCCATCACAAGTTTTTTTTTTTTTTTAATTCCATTACAATCTTAATTACTAATATCTATAGCACCAAAATTGTGCATCCGTCTTTACGCAATGATGTATAGGTTACAGAATGAGTAGCAAAAGGTTAACGGTGGCCTATTTAAAACCTACAGAAATGAAAGCAAAGGCAGAGAGCTGAGCTGAATGCAGAAGAGTCATTGTAGTGGCCAGGTAAGAGTTAAGAAGCCAGCAGCAGAACTTGTTTAAAGCACAGAGCTGTTCAAGGCAAGAGGTGGAGCTATTGGGGGGCATGGAGCTGTTCAAGGTGAGGGTCCAGATAGCAGATAGTTTTGAAGTGGAAGGTATCAAGCAGGGAGATGGAACTGAGCTCAAGCCCCAGGCACAGAGTCAGGAGTTTGTTCCTTGTCTGTCAGTCTTGGGACTGGTTCACTGGGTGGTCTGATAAGATTGGTAAGATGATGGGTCACTATGTGCTTCTGTACTACCATCTTAGGTGACCTACCTTTTATGTGTTTTAGGTAAGGGTCCTTCATTGTTCATTAGTCTGGTGTGTTTGATAAGATCACAAGCCTGGTCTCTTTGATTTTTTTTTTCTTTTTATGGTACTCAGGTTTGAACCCAGGACATGAGGCAATTGCTTTACCACTAAGCTAAACACCTACCCCTTTAATTTTTTTTTTTTTTTTTTTTTTTTGTACCAGGGATTGAACTCAGGAGCACTAGACCACTGAGCCACATCCCCAGCCCTATTTTATATTTTGTTTAGAGATGGATCTCACTGAGTTGCTTAGTGCCTCACTGTTGTTGAGGCTGGCTTCAATTCTCCTGCCTCAGGCTCCCAAGCTGCTGGGATTACAGGTGTGCAGCACCACACCTGGCTAAATTTTTTAAATTTTTAGACAAGATCTCACAAAGTTGCCCAGGATGGCCTTAAATTTGTTGTCTTCCTGCTCAGCTCTTCAAGTAGTTGGGGTCATTGATACACTTGGCTTTGATATGAGTCTGATACCCTCATGCAACCTGTGTCTCTGATGTAATTTGATAAGTTCACAGGTGGCAATTTTTATTAACACAATTAATTTCTTTATCAGCATGCACCTTAGATTATGCTGTGCAGCTGGGGATTATTCTTTTTCCTAGGTTCTGTAGGTAATCTATTTATCCAGACAAATTGCTGAATCATTCTGCTTTAACACTTGCACTGAAAGTGGTGTAGCTCAGGGCAAACTCCTTCTTATAAAATAGAGTAACTCAGAGCAGGGCACAGGCTTCTATCCATGGGGCCCTACAAACTTCCTTCCTATTATCCTGCTGCAAAGCATTTGGCTTATAACCACACCCATGTTGATCAAAACCTTACATGCTCTCCTTTTCTAGTCATGCTACAATTTTTTCCAAACCTTTCTGTTCTGCTTCTTTTGGCTCCTGATTATCAGGGTAATTTGGCTAAAAACATCCAGTAATACATATGCTGCAGCCTCACCTTTTTTTGTTTTGTTTTGTTTTTGTACTGCTAGAAATCAAACCAGAGAGCTTTGTATATACTAGACAAGTGCTGTATGGGACCTACATTCCCAGCCCCTAGGCTAGCACCTTTAAGCCTGACCTCCATAATATTTCAGGGCACAGGTAAGATGCATCAGAATTCTTTGATATGGTATAAGCAGATGGCATCTAGTGTAATTTACAATGGAAAACACATTTCCATCTGAAACATTAGCATAGCATTTACTACCCAAAGTGCTATCAGCATTCTGGTATTCTGAGCTCTTATAACAGAATCACCTGTTAAGCACTACTTACAGAATTTAGGTTTTCTCTAACCAAACTTCAAAGTCCTCCTCCTAAAAAGAAAAATTCTTCATATTGATAGATAAATAGCATTGGCAAAGACTGCTCTCATTACCATTGTTTATTAGTCAATTTTTCTTTGCTATACCAAAATACCTAAGATAATCAACTGATAAAAATTGATTTTGGCTCAAAATTTGGAGGTCATAGTTCATGATTGATTAGTCCTACTGCTTTTGAACCTGTAGTGAGGCAGCAAATCATGGCAGGAGTGTGTAGTGGAGCAAAACCACTTACAGTGAGCAAAGAGGCAGGGGAGGAGCCTGAGCTCCCACAATCCCCTTTGAGGGTACACCTCCAATGACCTAAAGACCTCCCAAAAGGCTCCACTTCTCAGAGACTCCACCACCTTTCAATAGCATCACCTGGGACCAAGCTTTTAACATGTGGGCCTTTCTGGGACATTCAAGATCTAAAATTATGGCAGCCACTGAGGATAGTAAAATGAGAGTAGAAAAGATTATAAGAAATCAAGGGAGTTATTGAAAAGCTAGAAAGACTAGTGATAAACAAGAATTATTTTGCAGTTTCTAGGATAAAGCGCCAAATAGTAGAAGCTAAATTTGGATATTGCAAATTCAGTCTCGTGAAGTCCAATTATCCAAAGCTTCCAAAATGGCACCTTGAACACTGCACCCTGTAGGGTGGTATGGTGTGTTCTTGCATAGTGGAAAGTGAGAAGGAAAAGCCAGAGGGCAAACAAAGGAGCTAATGCTGCATGAGCCTCTTTTATAAGGGCCTCATTCCTGCCCTGGGGTGGGCCAAGGTAAGATACAAGTTGATGTTTCAACACAATAGTGTTGTTGACTTCATGTGCAGCTGGTAATTAATTTCCCTATTTCTCCACTTGCATTCAATGTCCTTGTAATTAAATTTAGAATATCTCAGAATGTTTCTTTTATCAAAGTTAAAACTTATTTGTTATAATATAGATCGATTGGAAGCTATTTAATGCAGGCACACTGACTTTTCCTCCCTTTTCTTCTTTTTTGGGCAATAATTGTATTCCCATGTCTGGCATAGTACCTGATGCATGATAAATAAACAATAACATTTACTGAATTAATGAACATGTAGAGGGCATCCTTGTAGGAAATTATGGTAATAGAACACATTACAAGACAAAGTTTTTAGAATGAGCTGGTAAGGATAAAAGACACATGGATTTGTGGGACCTCACATCTTTCCTGAATTGTCTTTGCTATGAGTAATTGCAAACTGGAATACACCAATTTTCTTGTAATTATATACTATTTGTCCGTTTTTCCAAGTCTATTACACTTATTATTTTTTAAAATATTTTTTAGTTATACACGGACACAATATCTTTATTTTGTTTATTTATCTTTTATGTGGTGCTGAGGATCGAACCCAGTGCTTCACACGTGTGAGGCAAGCACTCTGCCACTGAGCCACAACCTCAGCCCTATACTTATTATTTTATCTTGTCACAGGTTGTAGGCACAGTTGAAATGCTCATATTTTACACAGTAGGAATCTTGAGAAAAAATACTGTTGTTTTGGTATTAGGTATGAAATTCCCTTAAGGGTAAAAGTGTACAAGTATTGTTCCACACTCCAGGTTAGGTGGTCTTAGTATGGGACTGAACTGCTCATTAGGCATAGAGTTAAGACTGGTTTTCAGTGGTCATCTCTAACACATCAGTCCTGTCTCCCCATTGTACTGCAAGCTACTCCATAGCAGGGGTCCAGCTGGGTTCCCTGCATAATATCAGTACTAGTAAATTATGTTGTTTAATGATTCACTCACTTAAGGGTTCTGTTCCAGTAAGATCTGACACAGTCAGAAGCATTTGAGCTTCCATTGGTTTCAAAACAGGAATTATAATTCATTTTGGCCAAGTGGGAAATCATCATAACTCATGTTCTTTTGAAACACATTTTGAACAACATCCTGATGACTGGAAAGATGCAAATAGTCCCTCAACAGAGCGATTGCTCATTCAACACTTAAGTTTTAAAAGGAAACAAAATTTCAAGTATTTAATTTTGATCCTTACCAGTCTGTTTTTAGCAGATAGGCCTGTACTATGATTCTTTTGAACACAGACAAGTTTTCTGAACAGAACACTGAGTTTTTTCCCCCTTAGGTGTAAATTTATCATTTTAGATGTTGAGAAGTATTCGTTTAAATATGAGGCACTAAACCTGAATTCTGATCCTGAGAGCAGGGTGTGTGTGTGTGTGTGTGTGTGTGTGTGAGAGAGAGAGAGAGAGAGAGAGAGAGAGAGAGAAAACCTTTCAGGGATACAGAGATTAACAGAGGCAAGAACAACAAAAACTGACCAGTTGTCTAGGGAATATGGAGTTTGGGTGAAACAGGAAAGTACCAAAGAATAGAATCAGAGGCAATACCAAGTAAAATAATAGGAACTATTATGACTAGTATTAACATCTGTATAGTACTTACTACGCACGAAACACTGTTACATGGGAAAAGTATTTTCCTGCTTTCTTAGGTTATAGGTTTAATGTAAACTAAATTAAATTTAGTTTGTTTTATGAAGGGTCCTTGCTCAATAAATATTGTCCAATAATAATGACATTAGATTTCCCAAAACAAAGCAAATGGGATAAGGAATGAAGGATTGAGGGCAGATATGGAGATGTTTCACTGGGTAAGGATGGAGAGGAGCTGTTAAAGTAAATTAGGGCATATCAGACTCTTCCCAGATTTTGTCCAAATTTCAAAGATAATTTCTTCTTTTCATTAAAATAGCCATCAAAATACAGCTGAATGATGGTGGCACTATAAAAATCTATCAGTGGGGGTGTTGCTTTCTTTACCCTATGCTTCCCTAGCTTGGCCCAACCTACCGAATGTTTTGGGACTGCTGATATGGAAGCAATCACATCTCTGCTGGCAGTAATGCTGGTGGATTTTGTTTTCTAGCATTGGACTTTGTATGAGGGAGTCTTTCTGGAATTTTGTGCTGGTAACAGTCCTCAATAACTGAGTGCTGTATGTACTTACTTCTTTTCATAAAAATTGATCTTGATTAGGGCTAACTCAGCATGTCTCCAAAAACAATCATTTAATTGTTTCTGGCATGAATTTAACCAAAAGGAGATTTCATGTTCATGCTAATACCTTCATGCCACACAGTCATACTATGCTTTCGTAGCTTAAAAAAGAGTCTTAGTATAAACTGGACTTTAAAACAAACAAACAAAACCCCTCAATGCCTACATGGGTTGGGGAATGGGAGTAGGGAAAAAGGAGAGCCATGTACATGAGAGACTTCCAACACTTTTCTTTTTGGTACTGGGATTCAATGACTGAGTCACATGCCCAGCCCTTTTTATTTATTTATTTTGAAACAAGGTCTTGGTAAATTGCTTAGACTTGGTAAGTTGCTGAGGCTTGCCTCAAACTTGCAGTCCTCCTGCCTCAGTCCCCTGAGTCCCTGGGATTATAGGGATGTGCCATGCCCAGATTATCATCTTTTTTTAATGATGGAAAAGCAATCAGTAAAAACTAGAATTAGAGGACAATATTTGCTGCTGTGACTCTGGAAGGCTAAGGTTTCATTAACAATGTAAATATCTGTTGGTTGTGTGGAATCTAATGTCACAAAAACATTTTTCATTTGCAAGTTATCAAACCAAGAATTGCCTATTTACAACAAAGAGAAACTTCCAGTTATTGGAATTGCTATAGCAAGGAAGTGGAGTATTGGTTATGGAGGTTTATATAGCACAACAATATGAAAAGGACCAGGAACATTTTTCATTACAAATATCTGGGTTACAGAGGGAGACCATCTTTACTACTTACTGTGTCAACTTAGAAAAGGTTTTTTGTTTTTTTTTTTTAATTTAATTTTTTCGAATCTCTTTTTATCCAGGTTTCTTTTTCTGTAAAGTGGAGATAATATCAGTTCATTCTTCATAGACTTGTTGGGATGTTTGATTGTAAAACATAACCAAATGGTTTTGATGTTGTAACCCTAAAATAATAGGCTTATCATTTACCCTGTCATAGAATAAGACAAGCGAAAGTCCTCCCCAAGGGACAGGTCTGACTGTGGTAAGCAAGACCAGAACATACCTGGTCAACACAGTGATCCACTGATCATATAGCCCACTTCCTTTTCCAAAATCCAGCAATAAAATAAGTCACTCATCTTCCAGGGAGAGAAGTGAGTGACAGAGCAGAGAGACCTGAGTTATTAATCTTGCTACAGTCCCTCCACAGGAGACATCAGGATTGGTCTTCATCAGGATTTCACCTTCAGGGTGAAACCTGAAAGGACAGTCTATATTCAGCTAATGCCAAATCATATTTATGGAACAAGGAATAGGAAATTGATTTAACACAGAGGAATTTAGAAGCGTACACGAATGTAATAATGATGACAGTGATAGCAACATATACTGAATTTTACAGTGAGTTAGGGCACTGTTCCAAGATTTTTTATTGTATTTCTCAGTTTTGTTTTTTTTTTTGTAAAAAATAAAGCTGGTATTTCTCCACAAATCTGACTCCCTAATCTTTTCTCTCAGTTGGTTTTGAGTTAGAAGGAGAAACATATTATATTTATTGGGTTCCCAAATTCTAAAAACCTATTATGTTGAATGTTCTGGGAGATTACTGCAGGTGACACACTAATGACTAATCCCTGTTTTCCTTAGGGATGTTGAAATTTAGTAAAAAGAGTGAAACAAATAACTGTAAAAACAAGATGAATTTTTAAAATAAAGGAAGCAAAACAAAGTGTTTTGGTAAATTCAAAGGAAGAGAAATTACTGTTATCTGGAGATATCAAGGAAAAAAAGGATCTGGGTGTGCCCATGCCTATAATCCCAGTAACTTGGGAGGCTGAGGCAGGAAGATTGAAAATTCAAGGCCAGACTCTGCAACTCAATGAGACACAGCAAAATAAAACCAATAAACAAGCAAAAAAACCCAATAACCTCAAACTCATGGAAGAGATGGTATTTAATATAGTTATTATTTTAACAGATTGACTGGGTAAGGGAATATGTTTAGCAAAGAACAAAGCCACGAAAGTAGACAAGCATGAGTTTGATGTCAGAGGAACAAGGACAGAGAGTCATATTTGTGGAGAAATAGCAAATTCTGCGGATGCACCCTTATCCATGGTTTTGCTTTCCATGGTTTCAGTCACCCCCCAGTCAACCATTGCTATGGTTTGAATATGAGGTGCTCCCAAAAGCTCCTGTGTTAATGTAGGACTATTCAGAGGTGAAATAATTAGAATAGAGGAGCTGTAACCTAATCAGTCCATTCTAGTTTGGGTGGTAACTGTGAGCAGATGGAGCATGGCTAGAGGAGGTATGTTACTGGGGGTGTGCCCTAAAAGGGTTCTTCTTCGCTTTGGCTTCTTCTTTTTGTCTCTTTACTTCCCAGCCACACGGTATCTTGAGCAACTTCCTTCTGCCATGTCCTTTCACTAAGACGTGTTGCTTCACCTTGGGCCCAGAGCAATGGACTCAGCTGACCATGAACTAAATCTCTGAAACTGAGCCAAAATAAATTTCCCTCTTCTTGTCAGTTGTTCTTGTCAGTTGGTATTTTGATCATAGGGATGCCAACCTGTTGAACACAACCATGGCCCAAAGTAATGCATAGTAAGATATTTTGAGGAAAATTATGAGAGAAATCAATTTATTATGGGAAATTAGCTCAAATGATTATGGTGGCTGAGAAACTGGACATGCTGATGACTCAGAAAAGTTGGTGGTGTAATTTAGTCCAAGTCTGAAGGCTTGAGGAAAGCTAATGATGTAAATCCCAGCACCATGCTGGGGAAGAAAAAAATCAGATAAGATGTCCCTGCTCAAGCAGGTAGACAGGAAGCAAAAAGAGAAATTCCAACTTCCTGTACCCTTTGTTCTTCTCAGGCATTCAACAGATTGGATAATACACAACTTCATTGGGGACAGGAACAGCAATCTACTGAGTTCACAGATTCAAATCATACCCTCATTTAGAAATATCCCTTAGACACACTCAGAAATAATGTTTAACCTGAGTACTCTATTGCCCATCAAGTTGACACATCAAATTAACCAATGCAAGTGATAGAACATTTAGCTCAGACTTGAAATAATGAGTTTGAGGTACCAATGGAACACTCAAAAAAGAAAAAAAAAAAAAAAAAAACTCTGTCACTTGTGGCTCCATTCTGTGCTTCCAGTGGTGTAGAAATATTTTTAATATTCCCATTTTTAAGCTATCATATCAATTCTGTGCTTTATTAACTTTATTATCTAGGGTATTTTTCTTAACCTTTCTCAACTTGATTTTCCTAATGTGTTGGAAGGAAAACCTCATAGACTTGTGAAAGGTAGATAACACGTATACTGACCTTACATAGTTCCTGGCATGTGATAGGTACTAAGAAGGGATAGTTAGCACCACCATCATTATCCAGAGATGAGTCCAAATACAGACTTTGTCATTTACTAGCTATGTGATGATTTGATATCTAAAACTTTGATTAGCTCATCTACAAAATGGGAATGGCACAAAAACTATTGCATATGGTTGTTATAAAGACATATAAAATGATCTGTGTATAAACCCCTTAAGAGGCCAGTACTAATAATTCCCACATAAATTTGTTGGGAAGGAAGTTTTTAAATGTAAGACATTCATCATGGTGGCTGGTATACATTCAAGACTCAATGAATTTTAGCTATCATTACTATAATTACTACTACTGCAATTGCATTAGGTAGACACTTTCTGTCACCCCTTCATCATGAGATCTTTGAAAATCTTCTCATTACCTATCTCACTTAGACAATTAGATAGATGGATAGATATAGATACATAGATGTGTTAAAATACAAACCGAAGATCTCTGAAGGGAAGTTTGCTGTGTGTATAAGAAACTTAAGGCTGTTTGAACTTAAAGTTAATATTGAATAATATGTACAGAGATAATTCTTGAGAACCCTGAGGGACTAAGGAAGAAAGAAGTTCTGATGAGTTCAGTAGGTATTTCCTCAAAGCAGATGGGAGAACCCAGGAAAGGACACAAAAGGAGAGATCAGTGATCCAGAATGACACTTGTTACAGTACCAAGGATGGACAAAGTTACAGGAAAGAGGGACGTGTTAAATAGTGCTAAATGGTACACAAAGGCTAGAGAAAGAGGTAATCTTTGTCAAGTATGGGGTAATTGGTGACCTTTGAGAGAATGGTTTCAGAAAAAGAACCATGGGTGGAATCCAAATTCCAAGGAACTGAGGAATGAGTGGGTGGTAGGAAAATGGAAGGTATGATGGCAGCCTACTTTCTAAAGACATTTTCCAAAGAAAAGAAGGAAAAACAAAGGGCAGTAACTGAGAAGGTGGCATCCAAGGGGAGGATGTTTAAATGAAAACACCATCCAGAGAGGTTCTCAGTAGTGATCCTAGCGAAAGCGAGTGAGAATGGGCATAGAGCCCAGGCTCAGCCTCATAATGGCAGAAACTCACATCATCTTCTTTGGAGTTGTGAATAAGGAGTTCTAAGAGATATTGAGACAGAGAAAGTGAAATCACACAGGTCTTCATAAAAGATAACTTGGTTCTTACTGGTAAATGAGAAAGTCACTTTTAAATTCTGAGAGATTTCCCAAAATGGTATGGCAACTGAAGGATAGGGGAGCCATTATAGCAGGTTGAGAGCTGGTTAGAGATGCATAAAATAATTTCTGGGAAGTAATGTGAGCTTAGTTGAAAATAGACACATTTAATTGCTATGGAAACAATGACTTTTCCTAAAAATGTTCAGAGCAAAACAGCATGTTTTTCATTATTTTGACCTTGAAAATACTAAGACAGGAATGACAGAAGATAAAAATGGCAAGGGATACCGTGTGGTGGTGGTTTAAGAGTATATTGCTTAAAAACAAACAAAAAAGGAGTATATTGCTGACATGACTTGGTACACTATGACATGACAAATGAAGCTAGAGGATAAACTGAAAGAGAGTTCAAGACATAGATGGACACTATTGAATTAATAATAAGTTCAATGATCATGAAGAAATGGGGGACTTGAAGCCAAGATCAGAATACAGATTTTCTGGAAGTGAGGCAACATCAATGAGATGAGGTCTAGGGAGGCCTTGCCAGGTGGTGGATGTGAGAGTGGAGCTTCTGTTTGAGGACGTCCAGAACACAGCAAGGAAAGACTGTGTAAGAATATGGCCCAGGGGGTATACCAGGAGCTTTGCAGTCAGAGAGGCCTAGCTCCAAGTCCCAGCTCTGCCATTCTCCAGTGGGGTGACCTGTGAAGGTTATTAAACCTTTCCACATCTGTTTGTTTTCTAATCCATAAAAAGGGAGTCATGAGTTCCTATTTTTTAGAACTGTTGTGAGGATCAAATGAGATAATACATAGTGTTTTGCATTTGACACCTAATAAGCATAGTTTTTATTAATATAAATATAATATAGTTTTTATTAATATGTTACTTTCTATCATCTTTGTTTATCATTGATGTGGATTAAGATGGAGAGGATGATGGTAGATGGGGTACAAAAGTCTATGGGGAAGTCACCAAAATTTTGAGGTTAGTGGAAGACTGAGAAAGATTAGAAAAACTAATAAAATTATGTACTATAATAAACATTGAAGATCAAGAAAGAACGAAAGAAAGAAAGAAAGAGAGGAAGGAAGGAAGAAAGAAAGAAAACAGCAGCAGCAATCCCTGGGTAGAATTGCTCCAAAGTTTAAGCCATTGACTTAATGATATCTTAAAAAAAAAAAAAAACCAACCAACCAACCACAAACAAACATATTCTTTCTTGTTTGTTGGCGTGTACTCTTAGGCTGGTTACTATCATACTCCCAATATTGTACCATCAGTTTCAGATATTCTTAGGGAACAAATTTAGGACAATATTGGTGTATCTCTCTGGAATGTGAAGGGGCTGGCACCTACTCATTTCTATTGGGGATTAAGACAGCAGGGAAGTACTACTCTATATTTTGTTATACAAATGATGTTGCAGGGGGTGCTCTCAGAAGATTCCTTATTATGCATATGTGAAGTGTTTTCTAGGGAGATGTATAATAGCTTCCAAAGAGCACACATTTTAAACATTTAGGTAAAAATGACATTAACATTTTATATTATTAGTAGCATATAAAAATATTTCTTTCCTTTTACCCAGATTTTGATGATATCAAACTTTAAATATTTGCTAACCTATTAGATGAAAAATGTATCTTATTGTTCTTTCAGTTATTCATTTTCCTGATTACAAATGAGTCTGAGTATCTTTTCAATGGTTTGTGGGTCATTTCCTTTTGATTTTTATGAGTTTCTTGTTCATAACTTTTGATTATTATTCCATTTGACTGTTCATGCTTTCCTAATTTGTAAAAATTCTTAATGGAATCTGGATTCTAATCCTTTGATTGCTATTCATGTCTAGCTTTTAAATAGATGTCTGTTGTAGGAAATGTCTGTTAATTTGCACAGAACTTTTTGCTCCTTTGGATTCATAGGCTGGTTTACTGATAGTAACTGATTGATCCATTTCCAAAGGCTACCTTGCCCAAAGTCAATTATAGGAAGCCCTCTACAACGGTGTTTTTTAAAGCATGAGGAAAGAAAGCCTTAATGCTCAAATGCTTTCCACCTCATGAGACTGATGACATAGCTGAAATCCCCATTAGTCATTCCTTAGGGACTTTCTGAGAACTTGGATTTTAACTGGGTGACCGGTGTTATTATCTTGTTGAGACAGGATATTAGCTTATTAACACATTAACAGTGATTATGTTCTTTTATTAAATGTTTTGCTACTCTTTTCTACAGGGTAGAAAAAGAATGTGGAGGGAATAAGATGTACAGATCAAGTAAGGAATGTTTGAAACACAGTGCAAGGTCCATGCTATTAAAGAACTTTTATGGAGGGCTCTAAGCAATGAGGAAGAAGTTTCAAGGCAAATTTCTCTTTCTCAGGAAGAGAGAGAGGAGAAAATCAAATTAAAGTTTGATTTTTTTTTTTCCTAGAATCTTCAGCCCTCTAGTATTTGGGCTATTTGATATTGTTATTAAACTGTGATAGTTTCCCATTGAAATTAGGTGCTATTTTGGTTACTCCCTTTAAAAAAATAAACTTAAATAATCAGTTCTACAGTTATGATTCAACAAATCCATTTGAACTTCCCTCACAAAAGAGTCCTGTGATAGAAAGAATCCTTTGAGATTTAAAAAGAAGGAATTACAAAGAAGGAGCATAAAATGCTTATCCTCCAACTCGGGTTGCAGCTCAGTGTAGAGTGGTTGCCTAGCATGTGGGAGGCCCTGAATTAGGTCCCCAGCACCACCAACAAAACAAAACCTGCAACCCAATGGTGTGTTAGGATTTACCCTATTTTTTAAAAGTGGTTTTAGTCAAGAAAGTAGATGCTGATGAGTTATATGTAAGCTCTTATGTTTTGAAACACATTTAAAAATTTTTATGTGAAGCTGTTGCTTGGATGGTGGCTGACTAAAGTTCTCAATCAAAATGCTAAATCATGAATTTGGTCATATTGTTAATAACAAAGGCTTGTGCCTTGGTGCACACCTGTAATCTCAGGAGGCGAAGGCAGGAGGACCACAAGTTCAAGGCCAGCCTGGGTGACTTAGACCCTGTCTCAAAATTACAAGAGCTGGGATGTGGCTCAGAGATAAAATACTACTGGGTTCAATCCCCAGTACCAAAATAAATAAAAACAAAAAGGTCCTAGGGTATAGCTTAGTGGTAAAGCATCCCTGGGTTGTCCCCAGTACTCCCCCACCAGTCAATCCCAAATAAGCTGGTCTAAATATCTCCAAATATAGTTCCAAATCTTCTTAAAAAGGAGCTTTATTCCTTTTTTTTTTTTTTTGCCTTTATCCCAGTTCTGTGGTCATGAATGATCTAGCCTCTAGCACATTTCTTCTCTGGCTACTTCTTTAAAAGTCACTAACCAACCATTCACTATGAAGAAGTTAGGAGAAGAGAAAAAATTCCAAGGGTGAGAATGGGAGCAATATTCATTCATTATTTAATAAATATCTACAGCTGCTTATATCAGTCTAACCACTAGTAGCTAGACCAACCAAATAATCATAAATATGACCACAGATGAAGTTAAGTGCTATGAGGTTCTCCATAACAAAAGACTGAAAGAAGACCTGAATTAGGGGAAACCTTTCAGGAAGAACCAAAACACAATCTGGGAACTGAAAGAGGAAGAGGGGTTAAGAGTGGGTAGTTTGCCATGGATAGAACATCATAGCTATGGCAGAACACACTTTTACAGCTTCTGTTGCAGGGGGAAGCACAGTGTTCAGGAAACTGGGAGGAAAGGGGATGCATCCACAAGTTAGGGGGCTTTGGTAATGATTTTGTTAAGTGCAGATAGTTCACCTTCAGCAACTCAAGACATATTGGTTGTATTTGAACTCATGATCCCATCTGAGACTTGTCTGCTCTGCCTTTTTCCTCCCTCCTTCATAGGCTGCCTTATTATTAAGACAGCAGGGTACTTCTGAAGGACAAGCCCAGGGTTACTTGAGAAAAGACTAAAAACAAATAACAACAATGAGATATGCAAATGTTTGGTCATGCTGTGTCCCAAAGCATGATACTCAGGGGAAAAAAAAAAAAAAGATTATTACAGTCCATTCCTGTGCTATTTAATTGTGATGTATAATATTAGAGAGTACACACTGTATCAAATACTAATGTGTACAACGATATTTATTTAATCCTCACAAACAGCCCTACTATGCCCATTTTGAAAATGAGAAAACAGACACAAATTCAAGGAAGGATGGCTAGTATTAGCAAAGGGAGATGGGAGCTGACTATGGGCAGTCCAGCTCCAGAGGCCACACAGGCTGCTAAGCATTCAGTATTCTCTGCTCATTAGTCTGATTGGTGAGGGCCTTGTTGTTTCATAAAACCTGGTCTATTTTCCAAGTTCCATTCACTGATTCGTTCACAGCTTTTTTCTCTTCAAACCTTTGCTGTCACTTTCCTGCCCTCACTCTGCTGATGACTGTGTGTATGTGTGTGTGAAAGGTAGCTGTCTTTCCTCTCTACTATTCTCTTCCTCCTTCTCAATAAAGTCCCCTATGACACATCAGGAAAGTAAAGTCTTCATGACAACATGATACAATCACTGAATTAGCATAATAGGGGAACTCTTGATGGAACTGTATAAGGGTATAAGGGCAACAAACACTAAAACTGCCTTTTCTTTGACCAAAAAAAAAAAAAAAAAAAAAATGCAAATGAAAACATGACAGTAATTTTGTGGCTAATGAACATAGAATACTGAAGATATGCAGCAAGCTGCCACGTAACTCTAGACTCCTGAAACCGGTAGTATAAAAACACCTCTAAGGCAGCTTTGAGAAGGGATTATTCTCAATCCTGTTGAAATTACCACTAAAGTAATTACAACAGAAAAAAGAGGGACCATTTTCAACACAGTTGCAGAATTTTTATTTACATTAAGTATTTGTCATTTTCTTGGCATACTTTTTTCCTTTCTTCGTTGAACTTATTAGAGATTATGTTTCAAATTGGCCTCGCTCTCATTTGAGTTCAAGTCAAATTCCACAGTGTTTTTTTTTTGGATAAATGATTTTCCCTGAAGCTAAAAGGAGTTTCCTCTGCATGTATTGAGATCTAAAGAAGCAGGATTACCTTTTATCACTCATATCACTCCTTTGTTCCTACACCTATTTTCTTTCTCTATCTCCCTTAGCAGATAACAAAGCACTTTTTTAGAACTTTCCACGGTGCCAACCACTGTTCTAAGCACTTCACACCTTTTCACACCTGTGAATATATGGTAAAGTACAGGTGTCCAGATTCAAGAAGTTTGGGAGACTGATGCTGAAGTGTGTAGATTTCTTCTAAGTGCTTCTAGTCTCTCTGCAAATGGGAAACAAGGCTGTACACATTTTTACAGTAAAGTAAATTGAAGCACAAAGAAGATAATCAGTTTGCTCAGGATCACACAGCTGCTATGTGGCAGAACCAGGATTTTAACCTGAGCATTCTGACTTTAGAGTCTGTTCTCTGGTCTTCATGTACTACTGCAAAACTCCTCCCTGGTTAAATAAAACTCTACACCTCCCCCTGCCTGTACTTAGGCAGCTGTACACAACTGAAGAAAAACAACCATGTTCACTGTTTTCACTTCAAACTTACACTTTGCAAGAACCTGCTCTATTTTCCAAGTTCCATTCACTGATTCCTTCACACCTTTTTTCTCTTCAAACCTTTGTTGTCACTTTCCTGCCCTCACTCTGCTGGTGACTTGTATGTGTGGGAAAGGTGGCTATCTTTCCTCTCCAGCCTAAGGGTCAGGGTGACACTTTGATAATAAAAGACAGGCTAAGAAGAATAAAGCACAACAGACTTATTTAATCAAAATTTCACATGACATAGGAGCCTTCAGAAAGGAATATCCAAAGATCCAGGGAAAATGGTACATTTTTCTGTTTACACTGAATGAAGGATCAATCAGATAAAAAGGATATGATGTAGTGGTAATTAACTGAGAGGAAACCCAGCAAGACCTGTCTGTTCAGATTCTTCTTGGCATTCCTTCCTCTTGGTACAGGGCAGGGCCCCTTCTGGAATGAGGGTCTTAAATCTACTATTAAACAAGATAGTTCAGAGAATTTATGGCCAGCTCTCATACAAAGGTAGTGAAACTTAATATTTTTAGGATTTATGGGTTGCCTTAAAAGGGGTTTCTAATTTCTATGACCCAACATAGGGAAGAGGAATTCTGGTTCCTACAAAGCAGAAGAAGGGTAGGAGAAAGTCAACAAGTGACTCTGAGGTCATTCCAATGTTCTTTAGTTCAAAGTACTCCACATGTCAAAGTGCCATACTTTGGGGAATCATTTTCTAAATTCCAGTACTTGTTTTCCATTTTGTTGAGGAAATGAAACAATTAGAAGAAACCTTCCATGTGTGTCTACCACTACATCTACTGACCTACTGCCATTGGATCCCATATCTTCTGCCTACCCTTTTATCAAGGATCAATGTCTCCTGTCTAAATCCAATAGTCTCTTCTGCACTGGATTCCATAATCCTGTCCCCTTACCTTCTCTAACATCTATCATTTATCTTCTCTCCTGTATCAATGTTCCTATACTTGATAAATCACTCCCAATTAGATACAGATATTCTGTAATATGTATTATTTTAAAAACAAAAGAACTTCAGGTTTCAAGTCCAGCATGGAAAGAGGTTGGAAGTTGACACCCAAACAAGTAAAAACCTGAACTTAAAACTCATCAATTTTTAGATCCATTAGAGAAGCACAATCACAGGGCTACCTGCTACCTCCAAAACTGGGGAGACAAACAAGTAAATACAGAGAATCAAACACACCAGAAGGAGAAATCCCAGAGAAGAACTTCCAAGGGAACCAGTACTGGAAAAAAAATCGAAATTACCCAATAGATGGAAGCTCTGAGTAGACTTCAAATCTGAGAGTTAAAAATGATCAGGGAACTCAGTTATGGAAGAACTCCCACACTTGTACCTCCAGGGTCTCAACTGGTTCTCACAGTAAATATTAAAGAAAAGTCTCATGCTTCCAGCAGGGGGAAAAGAAAAGGATTTTGAAGTATTCCAAAGTAGTGTGTTCTTAACATTCGGACCTTAATGGGAATCTGTTTACCTGAGCTTAACTTGCTGAAGTTTGATCAGAGCAACACTGACCTATAGGAAGGAAAACACCCAACTCCAGCTCACTCTAGACATCCTGTTCTACCTATGGGGAAGAAAATTGAGAAGCACTTGTGAAATTCACATTTCAGAGACACAGGCTCTCCCAAACACTCAAATTCATAGGACTGTAGAACCTTCTACATAAAAGAAGGTTCTATGAATAGAAATAGAAACTCCTATTCATAGGACTGTAGAACCTTCCCTCTCTTCACACACCTCACCATCACACCACTCAAGGCCTTTTTACTGCAGTTCTTTTTACTCCCTATGTTCTGGCTTGCTATCGAGAAAAAAATTACAAAACACATTAAAAGTAAAAAATTTTTAAAAGCAAGATCAGTTTAAAGAGACAAAAAAGCATCAGAACCAGATTCAGATATAGCAGGGATGTTGGAATTACCAGATCAGGAATTTAAAATAACTATGATTAATATGCCAAGGACTCTTATTGATAGACAGATGAATAATAAAAAGAACAGATGAATAATAAAAGCGGAGATGAAATTTTATAAATTAAAAAATGCCAGATTAAAAACATTGTCATTGGAAGGTTAAATAAAAACTTATTTTTCTTGTTAAAAATTGATCTAATAATAACTTGTTCAAAATAACAGCATTGATGTACTAAGTTATATATGCATAATACGTGCACATATACACACAAACATATGCATGCTTATGCACGAGTAAAATTAATGATAGAATTGATATAAGGGGATAGGAGGAAACAATTATGATCTGTTTGCTTTAAAAGGTACATCAACTATCTGTAAAGTAATATGCTGTTATTTTAAAATGGATTTGGATTAGTTGTAAATGTACACTGCAAACTCTAGTGACCACAGAAAAAAGTCAAACAAAATTAAGAGATAAAATGGAAGAATAGAATGTTCAAATAAAACTACAGAAGAATCAGTGTCTGGCAAGGGCCTAATGGTGAATGGCATCAGAGCAGGAGCACATGTGGTAGCCAGAGATTCCATCACCAAAACAGGAAATCATCACGAGGGGCCAGGATCAGCCCTTTTTATGAGAATCCTGTCTTGAGAACTAACCCAGGGTTCCATGAGAACTACCTTGACCCCTCTGGAGGACAGTGAGAATGATCTTACACTAGGCTGCACCTCTTAAAGTTCCTCTAGCCTGTAACACTGAGGCACAAGTCTCTTAACAAATGAACTCTTTGGGGTGCAAATCCCATTCAAACCATAGCAACAAATCCACTCCTTCCTCCATGACCTTTGAATTTGGGTTCCCTTTGCCTGGAATGTCCAGAAGCCTGAACTGTAGGATAATCCCAGATTATCTATAAAAATTTCTCCTTATCCCCTCCCTCTTGCCTTCTCTGGCACCTCTTTCAAAGAATTTTTTTTTTTTTTTCTTTTGCAAGCCAGGGTTGCTAAAAGAGGAACCAGCTTGTGGATCAAGACAACACTACAAACTAGTTTCTTGATGAGATCCTTTGATAGTCTAGATTAAGCCTTGCCTAATGATAATTCCACCCTTGGACTCAGCTATATAAGGTAATCAAGCCCACTAGAACATACTGTAATATCTGGGAAATTATTCAAACAACTTGTAAAGCTACATTAATGGAAAATCTCTCTACTGGCATATTTTAATCATAATTATTACTGAAATTTAACGTGGTCTAAATGTATAATGATTAGTATTAGAGAAGTGTAATTAAAGGATGGATATGGCTTAATCTTTTCTTCAGGAAACATTACTGTGTCACATAATATGAATAAAAAGAAAAGAGGGAAAAGGAGACAAAAGAAAGGGAGCAGACAATTATAAATGGTCTGCCCTTGAGCTAAGTGCTTCACATACATTTTCTTCTTCAAAACCGGGCATCCCCAGGGTGAATCTTTTTTTTCACACTTTACAGATGAAGAAGGTCTGAGGTTAAGGTCATCCAACTATTAAGGAGAGTCAGAATTTTTAAGTTGGCTTGTGTTACTCCACAACCTATTCTCTTGCCATTTTCACCATGCTGGGTTTGGTCTTTAAATCTTTCTACAACAAATAAGTCTTGTCTATTGAGTCAGTAAGTGGAGCCAGAAACCAAGTGGGGAAAAAAAAAAAAAAAAAAAAAAGAGTTCTTTTCAGTCTGCAAATGTCAAGGGTGATAATATGTAGTTGCATTCTTACCATCCAGCTTTAAAATCCTGCAGTTCAGGCTTCTGAAAAAATATGAAGGGAAAAAAATTGCCATCAGCACTTCTACCAAATTAAAGAATGATGAAATGTTACTGCACATAGTCACAGTATCTCATTGGATTTCCTGGAATCCGGTCTATGATGGTGAAGGAAATGCATCAATTATGAATAGGAAGTATTAGCTCACCTGTTCTCTGTTCTTGCCAGATGCAGTGAAATTTAGTGTCTAACATAAGGGATTTAGAGTCCCCCTGATCCTGCTTTTTAATGGACAAATAATTTTGAAATAGCATATGTCTAAGAAATTATGATTATTCACTTTTACATTTAAAGCATACACATTAAAAAGATTTTTAAAAATATACAATTTAATATTTGTCCCAGGAGAGCTTAAACTATAGAAAAAAAGTCTAGTTAATTAATTCAAGTCAACATAATTTATTAAGTGCCTTTGAACTCTGTTGGATACTATGTACAAAGAAAGCATGGTGAACTCAAACTAGTCCATAGTCTTTAAAAATCCTTTAGGGACCCCTCTTCTTTTGTGAGCTCCCAGGCAATGCAAAAGCTATTTGGGATGAGCTATATTCTGGGCACAAAGAAGTCATTTAAGTTGGCCAGCTCAACCCCTTCATTGAGCAAGGAGAACTGAAATAAGGGCACAGTATTCTTTCTCAATTCTTTGTACAGCCAACCTACATTTAATCCTTTAAATATCTTCCATTATTTTTAATCTATGCCATAATAGTTTTACACATTCCCAGTTATTTAAAGATACTTAGATATAAAATTTTCTAATAATTCTTCTGAGTACATGTATAAAAATTTAACATTCTAGCATTTTGTTGGGACACCTGTGCTACAAGGTTTATTGCTATTCTTGCTCCTTCACTTTGATATCTGCCATTTTCCTTTTACATTCAATGTTGACTTCGTTTGTTGCTGAAAATGTCCTCAGTCTCATTCAGCATTTTGTGCTATGCCAAGAACATGTTTTAGTCGATATGGATCTTTTTGTTTTGTTTGTTTTTGTTTCCATTTTCTCAAGAATTTGCAATAGTAGTCACTCTCCATTTGGGGCCACCAGAGTGTTATGCTTCCTTTCCTATAACAAGGCTGTTATTCATGGTGTTATATCACACAGTTGGAAGATTCCAAGAAAAAGTTTATTCAAGTCCAAGTCAACCACACCTTCCCATACACATATACACCAGTGTCTGTACATGGATGAGAAAAACACTTGGCAAACCCAGCTACAATGCAGCTGGAGAAGGAAGAAGAATGACACATTGGCTATGAATTTTTACTTGTGAGGCCAAAGGGCCCTTCTGCCTGCACTTCTATACTCTCTAATCCACTCTGGGCTTCTGAATGTCCAGATTCAACAAACCCTTATCAGTACTGGCAGCCATACCTTGCCTGCATGGTTTCTGGCATTTGGGTGGGGCATCTATCCATGTTATGACTACCAAGACACGAGCAATTTCCAGGACCCTTCTTAGCAAGGGATCAGGACTACTAGGTGAATTTGTTCTTCTTTTATATCCACATATCCAGTTATAGGACATACCACTTTTATCAGTTTGTAGTTGTGCATAATTTTGGTGGTACAGATTGAAGAAGCATAGAGAAACACTTCCTCTTCCTGTGTTCAAATGTCAGACCACAAAACATATTTACGGTACCATCTTCTACTTTAATGAGAAATATTCTTGAAGAAAATCCTAAAGTAAAGGTTCAAAGACATAAACAATTGAAAGAAATTAACTTGAAATTTGCATGTTGCATGTGTAAAAAATTCAAGTATGTATTTTGCATATTAATATTACACAGGCATAGTTTATTTAAAAAATTTCCTTTGTTGTTAATTAGTATTGTTTATTCTTTCTGGATTATCTAAATCAATAAATATAAAAACATTTCTCTTATATATGGGCTCAAATTATACAAGTTTGAATTAGACATTTTTAATAACAATTCTGTTTGTTATTGCTGACTCTAGCTCATGCCATCAAATACAGAAGAAAAAAACAAATTCTCAGTTTTGTTAAGCATTTCAACTTATTTTCATTTATTCAACACTCGTGCAGCTACTTTGTGCCAAGCACCACTATTATTAGGGGTAACAGAAGTTTAAAAACAAAAAATCCTGCCAGATGCAGTGGTGCATACCTATTATCCCAGTGAACCAGGAGGCTGAGGCAGGAGGATCCCAAGTGTTTTTAAGTATATATGGGTATGCCACAATAAAACACATCATTCCGTATAAGTGATATGCACCAATAGAAAATACTAAAAAGATTTACAAAATAAAACAATAGGATTAAAAAAAATCTTAGCAGAATTTAAAAATCTGGTCATTTTGGAAAGAATTCCAAGCCATGAGATTACTTTAATTTTAGCAATGTTGACTATGAAAGTTTGGTTTTGAAGTTTAAAATCCTAAATCTCGATTATGGTTTCCTTATGCCTAGAATATTTTCAACCATTAAATCAGAAACCTCTCACCACTCTTCCTATCTTGGTGTTTCAATTATACTGAAATAGTTTAATGGTCTTCAAATGAGCCATGCTCACACTTCCGTACTTCTGCTAATTCTGTTAGAACACCATTCTCACTCATTTGGCCCACTTCAACTTGCATTTCAAGTTTTAGTTAAAGGACTATTATTTGTGTGATCCTGTCTTGAATCTCCTTGTTAGTTACTTTTTGCATATGCTCTTCCAGCATATTGTGTATATCACTGTCACACTGAAAAATCACCCATTTTTTATTTTTTTATCTTCCGCATTAAGCTGGGGTCTTAAGGAGACAGGATCTATCTATCTATCTATCTATCTATCCATCCATCCATCCATCCATTGTACTAGAATTGAACTAGGGATGCTTTACCACTGGGTCACATTCACAATTCCTTTTTTAAAATTTTGAGATAGGATCTTACTAAGTTGCTGATTCAAGTGGTTTATTCTTTGTACTAACCAATTCTCCATGTGAAGCAAGGAAGTTGGTTTCATGCAATTAATGGTATGTACAATGACAGTATATTATTAATGGGGACATTTTGATCATTTTAATCAAAATATTCTAGTTATAAGAACTCCTATGACTAGTTTCCTAAGAAGGAAAGCATGAATAGATCTAGCAATACAATGAGTATATTTGTTAAATGGCTAATCTGCTTGCTTTAGGAGGTCAGTGGTATCATTGCACAATCCTTTTGGTCATGGAGTTCAGTATTCATATTGAATGGATCTGTTGTAACTTGCAGATCCATTGCCCAGAAGTTAGTAGACCCAGATACTCTTCTAATTAAATCATAGTAAAACTGCTTGTTATATTGGTAATCACAATAGCTCCACAGTATATTAGCTAAGGTTAGGAATCATAAAGAGCTATTCATAAAATAGAGCTCTTGGCAAAGCTCTTTAAACTGACTGGGATTCAATTCTGTTTCTGATGCTTACTGACTATGTGATCTTGGGTCATTTTCTTAACCTTTCTGAGCTTCATTTACCTTTATTGTAAAATTGGGATCTGTTAGTCAGCTTTCTGTCACTTTGACAAAATACCTGTGATGAACAACTTAAAAGAAGAAAGATGTGTCTCATGGTTCCAGAATCTATGGTCACTTGGCCTTGTCACTTTGGGCTTGTGGTAAGGCAGAACATCATGGTAGGAGTACAAAGTGGAACAAAGCTGCTGACCTCATGGGAGCTGAGAGGCAGGAAAGAAAGAAGATGGACCAAAGTCCCAATATTCCTTTCAAGGGCATGACCCTAGCTACAAAAAACTCCCTCCACTAGGCCCCACCTCCTGAAAGTTCTACCAGCTCCCTGAAGCATTACTAGGTGGGGACCAAGTCTTCAACACACGAGTTCTTGGGAGATACTTAAGATCCTAACCCTAAGAAGGACTAACAGGACTCAGATCAAAGGGTGGTCTATGAAGAATACATAGACGATTATGGAAAGAATTTAATTTAGCACAATGACTGGGACACAGTGCTCAGTAGATGTAAAAGTGGTATCATCATCACCATTGTCAACTGTCATTATCATCACTATTAATACTTCTACATGAGATCATTACTCTTGTTCAACTCTGGTTTGGACCCAGTAAAGAAAAATAAAATCTAAACTTAACGATTTTGATTATTGATTAACAAAATCCAAATAGATTAAAAGAAACTTCAAAGCACTTCAAGTGTCCACAATTATTCTAATATCTTCAGTTTTCACAATTGCATTTACAATAAAATGTGAATATAAATACACACACACACGCACAATATAAACATAATAAATTTAGAAATTTAGGATACTGAACCATAAGAGAAATTGTTTAATATGTTAAAAGAGTGTGACTATAGCTATACAGTTGGATTTTTGTTTTTTTGGGGGGTGGTTCTGGGGATTGAACCCAGGGCCTTCCACATGGTAGGCAAGTATACATACCCATCCAGCCTTTTTAAAAATTTTGAGACAGAGTCTGTCTCATTGTGTTGCCCAGGCTTGACTAAAACTTGAGATCCTCCTGCCTCAGCCTGCCAAATTGTGGGAATTACAGGTGCACCTATTTTGGATTTTTTTAAAATCCAAAATTAAAATGTAAGTATTTTCCTATCTTTAAAACTATATTCAGCTGAGCATGGTGGTGCATGCCTGTAATCCCAGCAACTTGGGAAAAAGGGCTGGAGATGTAGCTCAGTGGTAGAGTACCCTTGGGTTTAAGCCCAGTACTGGGGAAAAAAAAATATCCCAACCATAATGGGGAACGATATTGAGTTGTAGAATTGAGTGATTTTAATTTTCTTTCTATATTTTCCAAAGTTTATACAATAAGTACATTTTAAACTTTTAAAATATTTTTAGGTAAAGATTTTATCTTGTCTTTCATACATATGCACATATATACATACATAGATTTTTCTTTAGGATATATCCTATTGCAAAATAATATAAATAACATAAACAAAAGCAGAAGTGATTTACACAAAGCAGAAAGCCAACTCAATATATGAAAATCAACTTAATACTCCATATTAACAGAATAAATGAAAAAACTATATTATCCCTCAATGCAGAAAAAACTTTGGCCAGAACTCAATACCCTTAAAAAATTTCAACAAACCAGAAATGTGAGGAAACTATCTCAAGATAATAAGCTGGACTGGAAATGCAGTGCAGTTGTAGAGTAAATGTGCTTATTAGGATGTGCAAGGTTATGGGTTCAATCTCCACTGCAAAACAAAACAAGAAAAAAGAAGTAAGGAAAGCCATATATGAAAAGCCCACAGTTAATGTACAGAACAGCGAAGGACTAAAAGCTTTTCTGCTAAGATTAAGAACAAAAGCAAAAAAATGGCCACTCTTACTGCTGTTATTCAACATAGTACTAGCCATTCTAGGCAGAGCAGTTAGACAAGAAATAAATGGCCTCAAAATTGGAAAGGAAGAAGTAAAATTATGTTTGTTAACAGAAAACATGTCTTTTAAAATATTTTTTTTAGTTGTCGATGTACACAATACCTTTATTTTATTTATTTTTATATGTTGCTGAGGATGGAACCCAGTGCTTCACATATGTGAAGCAGGTGCTCTACCACTGAGCTACAACCCCAGCCCACATAACAGGATCTTATATGCAGAAAACCATAAAAGATTCCAAACCACGCCCCACCGATTTCAGCAAGTTGAATGAAACAAAATTAACACACAAAAATCTCTTATTTTTATATTCGAACAATGACCAACCAAAAGGAAATTAAGAAAACAATCCCATTTGTTACAGCATTAAAAAACGTGAAATACTTATGAAAAAACTTATTTACCAAGGAGGTGAAAGACTGGTACACTGAAATTCTGCATATAAAAATTCAAAAGGAATTAAAGATCCCAATGTAAGAACTAAAACTCTGAATTCCTAAAAGAAAAGAGAAAATCTTTGAAACACTGGACATTAATATGACTCCCAAAGCATAGGCAACAAAAGCAAACATTGACAAATGTGACTTGATAATTTCTGGGCATCAAAACAAACTGTGGTATGAAAAGGTAAACTGTGGAATGGAGAAAATATTTGCAAGTCATATATCAGAAAAGAGGGTGATGTCCACAATATGAAACGAACCACTATAACTTCAATAGACAGTTCTCCAAAGAAGACATGCAAGCCTGGTGTGGTGGTGCACACCTGTTATTTCTGTGGCCGAGGAGACTGAGACCGGAAGATCACAAGTTCAAAGCCAGCCTCTGCAACTTAGCAAGGCCCTGTCTCAAACTAACTAAAAAGGGCTGAGGGATATGGCTCAATGGTTAAGCACCCTTGTGTTTAATCCCTGGTACCAAAACAAACAAACAAACAAAAAAACAAAAAAACCCAAAACAAAAATAAAAGACATACAAATGATCAATAAGCATATGAAAGGAGGGAAATGCAAATAAAAACCACACTGAGATATATCACCTTATACCCATTAGTATGGCCACTATCAAAAGAACAGAAATTAACATGTATTGAAGGGGATAAAAAAAATTAGAACCATTACACACTGGTATTTGGAATGTAAAGTGGTGGAGCCATCATGGAAAATAGTATGAATTGCCATGACCTGTTACCAGAACTAGTCGCTGAGGGGGATGGAGAAAAGACAAACAAAAAACAAAGACAGAAAAAACTGGGGCTAGATGGTTCAGCCAACTTGATGGAGGAAGACTGACCACGAGGAAGCTCAGCATACGTATTATATAAGTTTTATCATTAAAAGGGTTATTGTGGGAAAGTTTCTTCAAAGCAAGTAGAGCCAAGGTCATAAGTAAGAACAGATCAATTATCAGCATGTGACCATAACTTTTTACCCCAGATCATCTGGTGTCTGAAACTCAAGGTTAAGAACTGAATACCTCTGTGGCTGGCATAGAATCTCCCACTGAACAGGGCGTCACCAATAACAACTGGGCTATCTCCATTGGCAACTTCGCACTGAGAGCTCTCCAGAGGGGAATCACCTCTGTCATAGGATAATTTGAAACCCATAATTCAGTCACTACTTTGACAATGGATGTTTCTCAAAAAGTTGAAATGTATATTAAGAAACCTTCAGGGTCAGGGTTTTTACATCCCTTCCCTTCTACCAAAGACAACTACTGTTAATAGATCTGTGACGTCTTTTTATAAAAGAAACAGATGCATGTACTGTACACACCACTATACTTTTACAATTCTCTACTTGACTTTTATTTACTTTTTTTGTGGTACTGGGGGATTGATTCTGGGGCCTCACACAGCTAAGTAAGCACTCCACTGCTAAACAATACCCCAAGCTCACCCTATTTAAAAATTACTCAATAAAGTATCAAGGTCATCTTCTCATGTCAATACATAAAATATTTCCAAAGGAATGAACACTTTAATGACAAAAATTTCAATAATCTTATTAACAAATAGTCATTGCCTAAATATATAACATTAAGGGGGAGGGTATTTAGTGAGAGAGTTCTTGGCCACAAGAAAACAACACTTTATAATAAATGTTAAGATGTACACTTAAAGAAGGTAGAACAAGCATGTGGTAATGGCCATGTAAACTTTTGGTTCCCAGTTTTTTGGCAATCAAAAAGCCTTCATGGGAGTTCATTTTCAGAATTCAAGGACAGAAAGATTTTGGAATGTGGAGACTGGAAGACTAGGGAAGAGGAAGACAATATTTTCAAATTGAAGCTGGTAGATAAGACATACAATATTGTAGTATGTGATAATAGCTACCAGATTCTTAATGCCTTTGTTCTAAATACTTGCTACTATGTACCTAGGAACTACCCTTCTCTCTCTCTCTCATATATATATATATATATATATATATATATATAAAATCACAATCCATTTTAGCCTCACAATGGAATAATAAACATTTTAATTATTGCTTTCTATGGAGGTCACTCCAGATCAAAAAAGTTAAATATTATATTGTGAATTACCTGACTAAAGAAATGACAAGGTAGGAAAGAGAGGCTGGGACCAACCATTAAAGATGACTTTAAAGAATATTTAGATTCTCTTTAGTAGGCAATTTAGATCCCCTGAAAAATTATAAAAAGGAACACTCATGACTAAACCTAGGCTTTAAGAAGATAAATCTGGAAATGCTTTAGATGGATTAGTTCTAGAATAGAAAGGAACGGGCTAGATTAATTATGAGTATGGTGACCATATGTCATATTTGCAAGGGCAGTCCTATAGTAAGTATGAAAAAAGCCTTCTTCCTATCCATAGTGCCATTTTCACACTCAAAAATGTCCTTGGTTTGGGAGATAATTATGTGACTAATTTTTGAAGGGAGATGACAGGCTGGATAATATGGAATAGTGGACATGTGAATGAATGGAAATAAGGATGAATAATGAAATCTAAGTAACAGAGAAAAAAGAAAGGAAAAAAAAAGGGACAAAAGTTTTAAAAAAGAAAATGGTGATTTGAGTTTGGAATCTGAGATACTAGCAAGATATCCATGTTGCTGTCTAGTAAATAGCTCAGTGGAAATGTGAGGCTGGAGAGATACAGCTACCCATAAGGAAATGATTACTGAAATCATGAAAGTGAGAATGCCAAGGGACAGAGAATAATCAAAGATAGCAAAAAGCCTGCAGGACAAGGAAGCTCTCTTTAGAAAAACCTTCAAATTATAAGTACCAAATGAGGTTAAAGAGAGTTTGTAATTACTTGACCATCTTTAGCAAGGTTAAAATTATCAAATGCCCAGGTGGAATGCTGCATTTGAGAGTAGCTGGTCAGAAAAAGGGCAACTTCACAACCTGTATCCTGCTAATTACTCTTTCATGGCATTTTTATCAACTTTATTCTTGTGAATGTGAACTTATGAGTGGTATGTTATAAATGAACATTTAGCCCATGACTAGAAGGATTGATACAAGAAGGAAACACAATAGTAAGCAATAAGGGTCACTCAACTGAATTTTCTGTCACATATGTAAGAATGTTACTATTTCCCACATAATTTTCCATAGACCATCAATCTCATAATATTCTCTCACAATATCAATAATGACAGGAAGACTAAAATACAGAATTTATCTTTATGTTATCACTGCATTCAGAACAGAATGGTATAACTGCCAAGTCGCTTAGTGTCAGCATGTGAAAACCTCTGAATTACTGTTTCATTTACATAAGGATGTACATCCCACCCAGGAAAGGCAGGTACCCTAAAATAGTAGTATATAGAATTGGAACATATATATGACTAGTTTAAGACTGCTGTGATGAATAAAGGAAAAAAGTGCATTTAAAAGGTTTATATTTTGTATGGCAAATTCATATTCTTTTGCCCTAAAAATGAAGTCATATGGAAGCATAACAAATGCAAAAGTGACTGTAATGAAATTTAAATTAGCAGGAGTACCAGCATATTTACCATGCTTGTCTTTTTAAAGTTTTGATGCTTTAGTAATTACCAGTAACATCCGTAATCTACTACAATTTAATTAGAAACAGTGACTTCAAAGTTTTTATGCATCTTTTCCCTCATTTAACAAAATTCACTTTTCAGAGGAAAAACTGTATATTAAAGTAGACCATGTATTTCTTCACATATCTTAAAATAAATGGTTCAGTCCACTGAGACTGTATTAAATTGATGAAAGAAAAATACAGCAAGACAATAAATCTTCTCAAGCAATTTAAATATATCACAAACCTTAAGCCTACTGTCAAAGAGACAAAGTACAGTGACTCAGCTACAAATCTGAAAAGCAGACAATGTGTTTTTAATACCTGCTTGGAAAAGAACTATGTATCCAGTTAAGAATTCAGAATCTTTGCCAATATTGAGAAACAAATTCAGGCAGTTGTTGGAATTTGCAAGATGCAGAATTTATTATTCATGAAGACAACCAATTTTTCCAGGATGGCACTGAGCCTTTCAAATATAAACAGATAATTTTAATATAGTCACCATGGGAAGCTTGCTCTTTGATGGTAAAGCACATTCAGTTATAAGTTGTGGAGAGTTAATAAATGACTGGCTAGAATCTTGCCAGACACTATTTGATATTATTAATGGTCTCATTTGCCTTTTTGAAAAAGCATTGCAATATTCATGGTAAAAAAATTTCTAAGTCAGGTGTAGCCTGTAGTCCTAGCTACTTGATAGGCTAAGACAAGAGGGCTGCTTGAACCCAGGAGTTCAAGACTAGTGTGGGCAACATAGAGATTAAAAAAATAATAATCCATAAAACCTTACTGGCAATAGGTTTCCAGCATATCAGTCTATTTAGATGCTGAGTAGTTTTTTCTTTCCCAGAATCATTATACAGCCAAATGATTATATTAATGATGTATTCTGAGGTTGAGACAAAATAGAATGTCATATTGTTTGTTCCTTTAATTTCTGAAACCTAGTTTTCAAGTCTAAACAAACTAAAGGTTGTTATCACTTTGAAGTGTTTCTCCTATATATAATGATGCTCCTGTGAGACTGTTGAGCTAAAAAATTCCTATCATCTAGTGGTGTCATAGCTGTTGTAATGTTAACACAAGGCATCACACATATGTTTACGGTGATGCTGTTATAAACAAACCTACTGCAATGGCTGCTGCATAAAAATATAGCACATACAATTATACAAAGCATATAATATTTATAAATTTACTACACTGTACTTACATTCCTTTTTATAAAAAAAAGTTCATAGTAAACTGGCAGTACACTGGCAGCATGCTTATGTATCTCGTTCACATCTAGGTGGCACTTTGATCAACCTATACCATTTAGGTTTCTATAAGTACACTCTTGTGATGGTTGCATGATGATGAAATTGCCTAATACATATCTCAGAATGTATACCTGTCATTAAGCAATGCATGACTATATTTTTATATTTTCTTTAGTTACCCTTAATATTTTAGTTTCTATAAAGTTTAGTAGGATTTTAAATATTTTAGTAATTACGGTGACATTTATATTAAAAAAAAAACCTCAGAAAAGACCACATTTATTTGGGAGAATTTCTTTTTTTTTCACAGAATTAATTTAAATACTAGTAACATACTTTGAACAATGGATTCCAACAAACATATATAAAAATAAAGAGTCTTTCAGCGAGTCAATAAGAGACTTTTTTGCTACTTTCACCTCAAGTATCTTTTTTTTTTTTTTTTTTTAGTGCTGAGGATTGAACGTAGAACCCAGAGCATTCTAAGTATAGGCTGTATCACTGAGCTATATCCCCAGCCTTCCCGTGAAGTTCTGGACATACTGAGTTGTTTCATGAGATTTAAACATTTCATACTATCTCCCTATATAAAGAATCTCTACTCAAATATTTAAAATATTATTCATATTGACCATTAAAAAATAATCCTAAAAGAAAAATCAGATGATTCTTTTCAGGCTGTCTTAAATTTCTCAATAAGAATATAAACATTCTCAATATTACCAAAGTTCCTTCTATCAAGCATTTTTTTTTTTTATGAAAGTAGAATAGTACTGATTAAAAAACAGGTTACTTGGGTAAACATGCTGATCTCTGGCAAACAATTAGCTATGAGTGTTACTGCACTCAATGCTTACAAGAGAAAAGTATCAAATCAATAACCTCAATGGCCATGTTAAGAAATGAAAAGCAACTTAAACTTTAAGTAGAAGATTAGCATGAAAATCCATAAACAGAAAACAGTAAAATAGAGAAAAAAAAAAATCAATGAAATCAAAAGCTAGTTCCTTGGGCTAATGAAAAGCTGACAAATATCAAGCTTACCACTATCTAATCTACAGATACTCAAAAGATAAGGAAAATTATGAACCACTTTATGCTTATATTTAAACAACTTAAGACAACAATGAATAAGTTCCTTAAAAAAACAACCTAAAAATGATTTGAGAAGAAATCATCTGAACAGCCCTATATCCATGCAAGATATTGAATTTGTAATTTAAAGTCTTTCCATAAAGGCAACTATAGGTCCAGATAGCTTCACTTGTTGAGTTCTACCAAAGAAATTATATTGTATAAATACCTTCAAGAAAAACAAAAAAGAAATTCTTCCCAATTTATTCTGTGACAGCATTACCCTAATCAAAAAACCAACCAACCAACCAAATAAACAAAAAAACCCCCAAAGACATCACATTTATAGACCAATTCAGCAATTATAAACATAGATATAAGTATGCTAAATTTTATCAAATCAAACCCAACAATATATATTAAAAAATACATCAGATTTAAGTGAAATTTATCCCAGGAATTCAAGACTGATTTCCCCATATTAACACATAAAAAAATTTTCAAATGAAAACATTTGACAAAATCCAACATTCATAGAACACAAAGCAAAAAAAAACACAAAAAAACAAACAAAAAAACCTCATCTTAATAAACAGAAGGAAACTTCCTCAATCTAAGGCAGCAATGAAAAATGTACAACATCATTATTAAGGTACAACACTGAATGCTTTCCACTTAAGATCATAAACAAGGCAAGAAGGTCTGCTCTTATTACCTTGAATTCAATATCTTACTAAAGATTCCAGCCAGTGCAGTAAGACAGTTTGACTACCTGTTTTTCTGTGAAGGGACAAATAAATACTAAGTTGGATTGTGTAAATTCTTTCAGTTTCTGTGGCAACTAATGCCACTGTAGCAAGAAAGCAGGCATGGAAAAGAAAGTTCATAAACAAATGTGTATGGATATATTTAAAATTTTATTCCCAATAACAGGTTGCTGACTTATGAAAAGAAATAAAATGTATCCAGATTGGAAAGAAAATAATTTTTATTTACAAATTACATGATTGACTATGGAGATGTGAAATCTATTAAAAATAGTTACAAGAACTAATAAGTGGGCTTAGCAAAGTAGCAGGATATAATCAAAATGCAAAAATCTATTGTTTCTAGAGCTGGGGTTGTGGTTCTGTGGCAGAATGCTTGCCTAGTACATGTGAGGCAATGGTTCAATCCTCAGCCCCACATAAAAATAAATAAAATAAAGGTATTGCATCCATCTACAATTAAAAAATACATTAAAAATCAATGAGTAACTATAAATTGAAATGAAAATATTTATAATGCCATTAAAAAATAAAAGTTAAGAATAAATCAGGCACATGACATCCAAGTTGTACTGAAAACTACCAAACATTGTTGATAAATATTTAAAAATACCTAAACACACACCCACACACCCACACACCCACGTGTGTGTGTGTGTGTATAAACATATATTTATTTATTGGTCAAAAGACAAGTTGAGATGTTAATGCTCTGTAAATCTAATTTGCAGATTTAATACAAGTCTAATCAAACTTCCTGTTTTTGTAGAAACCAACAAGTTGATTCTAAAATACAACGGAAATGCAAGGAATCTAAAATAGCCAAGGCAACCCTGAAAAAGATTAATATAGTTAGGAGGATTCTAACCTAATTACAATAGTTCATTTACATAAAATTATAGTCATCAAGATAGTATGGTATTAGTATAAAGACAAACATATGAGTTAAATTTAAAAAACTGAACTGTTGATTGATGATCAGATGACTCTTTGCAAAGGTGCAAAAAGAATTCAGTGGAGGACAGTCCTTTTAACAAATGGTGCTAAATCACTAAGATTGTTTACCACATTAAAAAAAGTGAACTTTGATTCATATACTGGACTACATACAAACTCTAACACCAAATATATTACACACCTAATTAAAATTGACCACATCAAGTGTTAGAGAGGACGTGGAGCAAATGGAATTTTTATTAACTGATGTAGGGAATATAATACGGCATAACTACTTTGGAAAACATTGTGGAATCTCTTAAAAATTTAAAACATATGAACCAGACACTCCACTCTTACTATTTACCCAAAAGAAATGAAACCATATGTTCATACAAAGACTTGTATGTGAATGTTCATGTAACTTTATTTGTAAGAGCCAAAAGTTGGAAACAACCCCACTTCATCAACAGATGAATGGATAAACTAATTATTATAGCCAGGCAAAAACAGTACTAATTTACAGGAATGTACTATTAATATTTGCAATAACATAAATAAATCTTCAAATAGTTATGCTGATGAAAATAAAATAATAAAAACACTATTATTCCATTTATATAAAATTGTAAAAAATATAAACTAATCTAGGATAATCAGTACTTGCCTAGGGATGGGGCATTATTATTTGCCTCTGGACAAGTACTGACAGTCAATTTTGCAGGAAGGAAAGGATTAAAATGGGAATGAGAAATCTTTTGTGGGGGATGAATATGTAATTATATTGATTGTGATTATAGGTTTACAGGTAAATACTTTTGTCAAACATAAAATATGCTTCTTGCATCAATTATATCTTAATAAAAATGTTCCAAGTTTAGTAAAGAACTATAAAAACCTACTTACTTTTATCAGAGGAATCAATCAGATATCCAATTTACCCCAATGAAACAGATTATTTTACACTTCAGATGTTAAGAACTCACCATTCTAGCTCACAATTTGAAAAATTTGTTTCATTTAAAACTGTGGCCCAATTCTCCATGTCAAAGCTATTACATGACAAATTGCAAAATATTATTTTAATTTTCATAGAAAGGCTCATTCTCATTTCTACAAGCAGTATCAATTTACGAATCCAACTAAATCAGATGTAACAATATAAGTTCAAGAATAAACCTGTTAACAGTATTGTACAAGAATAAACCTGTTAGCAGTCTAAGTTTACTGTCAACACCTGAAATACTATTGGCTCACTTTAGTTTTTTTTCTTGTGCTTTTATTATTTGCCTCTGGACAAGTTCTGACAGTCAATTTTGCATTTGGTCTTCTAAATCTTCAACTATCAAAGCAAAGAAAGATGAAAAATATGAATAGTCTTTTGAAAACTGTACCATGAAATTCTATTCAAGAAGAATGAACAGTGATACATTATGAATTTAACAATCTTATTAAAACCTAAAAATAATAATAATAAAAATCCCTGCACTTCTTTTTATTCGACTTCCAAGTAATTTGGTTGAGGTCTAAACAACATATAATGTTCCTGTTAAATTTAAAAACATGTTATTTCTAATAAAAGTATGTAAAGGCAGATAAGACTTAATAAAGCTGTCTGGCTACAAAATATTATTCATTTTCAATTTCTAACAGGCTAGGGACTGGAGTTGTGGCTCAGAGATAGAACACTAGCCTAGCACATGTGAAGCCCTGGGTTCGATCCTCAGCACCACATAAAAGTAAATAAATAAAATAAAGGTTAAAAAAAAATTCTAACAGGCTAAATCTGTTCAAAAAAATCCAAATTTCTATTTTGTTTTTTCCTGTTTGCGAAAGTACTTTATTTTGGTGAAGAATGTGGTGGTGGTAAAATGTTCACCATTATCTGTATCCCATTAAAATAACTGGATTCTTTTAATTGAAATTTCAAGGAATACTCTAAAAAAGGTAGTTATACTTCTCTGAACATAGTAGAAAAACATATTCAATATATCATTTTTGGGCTGGGGATGTAGGTCAGTGGTAGCAATGCCTACTTGGCATGCATAAATTCTCGGGTTTAATACCCAAGCACCACCAAAACAAAATTTCACTTTTTTATAGCACTTCCAATTTTCCATGAAAAACTTAGGTGCTTATTAAAATTACAAAGTACTTTGGTATGGACTGTCTTATTACCCTGAAATTCATTCCTTTGCAAACTCAAACTCAATAATCTAAAAAACAACAACAACAACAAAAAACAGCAATAGATGTGTACTATCTGGTATCTTCTCTTCCACAAAAGTTCACCTTATTTCATTTTATATTTCTTTAAAAAGTTGTTTATGTAACCAAACTGGAGGACAAGACAGCAAAGACATCTCAATAGGACTCATTGGTTCTTTTGAGAATTTTATTGTAGGGACTATGATTGAAATTAATTATCCAATTCTCAATGTCTTCTGGTGAGTGACATTCTCCAAATTTGAAGGAGCTGTGTTTTACAAGAAAGAGAACTGTATTTTCTTTCTAAAAATGTTATATTTTAAATTATTAATGTATTTTAAAATAATTATTATATGGGTTCAGCACGATTATTCAATATTAATCAAGTTAAGATTTTATGATATCCAGTTTTAGAACCCATTTAAAAAAATTTCTGGGGTCAAAAGTATAGCTCAATGGTAGAGTACTTGCTTAACAGGTATGAGGCCCAAGGTTTGATCCTCAGTGCTAGGGGGAAAAAAATTCTTCCTCTCTTCCTTTTATATGTTCATAAACTCACAGGTAAAAGTGAAAAGTACATTTATGTTCTTGCCCAGATAAATTTTTGATTTCGTGTAAATGATTATTAAGAAAATTAATCTAAATCCATTTTTACTTGTCCTTATATTCCCATATTTTTATACAGCATTATTTTTATACAGTAGTATGCTGTATACACAGAGGTATATTATTATTAGCATGTTACAGAACTACCTACCACCCCTCTGTGAGTGCTTTTCTGGTCTTTTAAACATGGGGTGTTAGCTCACTTTTTTTTGTCTTACGGATTACTCAGCTGTGCTAATATTTCTGGCACTGCTAATAATGATTTTGCTATCTGTTTTTAATAAAGGGAATCAACTTTTTGCCTTTCATCCAGTTTTGGATTTTTATGCATGCCAATCATCAGAAACCTTTATGATAAGCCCATTAGCTAGCAAACTTCCTTAGTTGTTATTCAAATGTTGAATTAATTAAATATAAAAATAAAGTGAAATAATTAAAAAGAAGTCTTTGCTGCCAAAAGTTTCCCAGGAGAGAAAAGGGGTAGGTAGGGGTTAGAATTTCTGGTGTCTAACATCTCAGGATTTCTAAAGGGAACATTTTAGATAACTGAGGTTTCACCCCTCCAATCAGAAAACTGCTTTGGGAAAAATACCCAGGGCCCACCTCTACCACTCTACCACCGAGACACAACCCAGTCCCTAGTTCTTTTTAAGATTTACATTTCTGTCAAGAAAAACAGGCTGAAGCTATCAGTGAAAACTTCCCTGCAGGTGTCAGAAAAATAGATCAGGAGTGCAAAAAAAAGTTAACTATAAATATACACTACTACTAGGTATCCATTAAATTTTTTTTAAAAAAGAAATTAATTTTTATTTTCCGTCTACGGTGGGTAATCAGTGCAAGAGATGTAGGAATATAATCTAATCATTCTTAGTATATCATAGTACATTAAGTATACTTTATAGAGTGAACCACTAATGAGACTAATTAAGCTTGTATACAACTGATACACAATGTATCTCCAAAAATTAACTATCAAAAAGTGATTTAGTTACTAAGGTTTTTACTTTCACTACCTATTCAGCACTGTGTAAAAATTCAAGGATAAACATTCCTGATATAATGGATTATACTTCTCACACACTAAACTTTTCTACTTCAAACAAAATAGATATAATATATACAACATAATTATGAAACAAGTCACATAATTACTAATTATTATACATACTTGTAACTTGAGTTTTCAGTTATTTAGCTAGTTTCAATTTATACATTTTTTGATACATTTCTATACATGCTATAAAGTTATGATACTCAAAATAACTGCCAATTAAGTAATACATAAAATTATTTAAATATACAATAATGAAAGTTATAAAAGTTATACTGAGTTACCTGTCACTAAAATAGTTTCCTAAAACAAATATTAAATATCGTTTAAGGAATTCACAGGTGAAATGAAACACTGCTGCATATTTGGAAAGAAAATTATGTATGGTCCCTTGAAAAATACTAGTATACCCTAGAGGTTAACTGGCAAGAAAAATGGTAAGTATTCATTGTTTTTTCAATTATAGCAAATAGCAACTAGATGGGGCTAAGGAAACTAAGTCCTAGTCCTTAAGTCCCATAGGACTGGTTAAATTTTACATATATCTGTTTAAAAACCAGATTAGCTGCTGCAGAAATATGTCTCTAGGGACCAAGCACAAAATAAAATTCTTTGTTTGAAAACTATCACAGTATTTTCACAAAGGGCATCTTAAAAAAACATAATCAAAATGTGAATGCAAAAAGCATGAAAAGTTTGTTTGTAGTCTGACTGAAAAGGGACTCATTCCAACTAGTGGCTAAGCACTACTTCTGCTTTGCACAGTTGTGATTTCCTCTTCTAAATTGTATACTTAAATCAGACGGAGACTATGTATTAAAATTATGTACGATTAGTTCACGCTATCTATAGTGCTCCCAAACATCTTTTCTGTGTAAAAAAGGAGACACCTATCAACTGAACTAATTAAAAGGCATTAATTTTTCTTTTCCGATTAACAAAAAGCAATTAACAATAAAAGGACAACATCATTCTAAAAAAGGAGAATATAAAAATGCATTTTGTTTTAATATTTCACTCAGATTTGTTTCTAAAACTTTGCAGGATGAACCAGTGTGGCTAAACTCTATTTATAAAGTTTGGTGTCTCATAATTTTTGGAAACTGAGAAACAAGTTGTTGTCTTTATTCAGAAAACACAGCTATCCATCAGTGAAATATATGCTTAAGAAAGGATAAAAATCTCAAGATTCTGGTAGTCCCTCCTCTTATTTTGTATTGATCTTCACTGAACATGTTTTTGAGTATATGAACAGGGTGCTAAGTATCTGGAAGCAGTAACATAACAGTATTTATATCAGAATCAGTTCTATACTTAAGAAATAGAGTGAAGATTTGTAATCTCTGATCCTGAATGTTCTTTACCCTGAACAGGAACAGAACTTATCACATAATACTATTAGTTATCTGTATGAACTTCTGGTATAAATTCCTTTTGGGTTAAAATTTGGGATTGGATACAAAGCTTTCTTAACCATCTGCTGCTGCGCCCCTCCCCTGACTCAGGCAATGGCAAGGCCCTACTGAGGTGAATGGCGCAAGGCGTCCATCCTCTGGAGGAGCGCAGTATGTTTCTGGGAATGGGCTGATTTGTTTTTGTATTCCTTTAATAAGTATAGTTGTGACTTCTCATATGACCATTAAGTATGAAGGAAAAAACATGACTTTCCCAATTAATGCAACTACTTCTAAAGAATAGATCTGTTTGCTCTAAATGCAATGATTCAGCTGTGGAGTGTAAATTGTTAATGTCTAATGAAAAACTCCCTGTATTCCTGTCAAGGAAGTTTTTGAGAAATTAAATTAAAATCTAGAGAAGAAAAATTAATGTTAAGAAGACAGATTAGTGCTTAGTACTGGGCAACTTGTTCTTGTTCCTGTGCACAATGGTTTGTGCTCTTACTCTTGTTTGATTAAAACTAATAACAAGTCAACCACTTGCCATAACCATGGCACCGGTTCCAGTCAGTAAGTCAAGAAAGAATAGTCAAGGTATAGGCCAATAGTTTGGGACACTTGTAACTAATATTAAAAGTTAACTAAGCAGAAACAGCTCAAAGCAAAACGCGAACTGAAAGTACAAATGTTTGCTTATGCATAAGCCAAGATACATTCTTCTATTCTGATTGTAGCTAGGTAATATTTTGTTTCTTTGAATAATGATTCCTGTTTTGTAACCACAAAGTACTGTGAGCCTGCCAAAATGAAAAGTATATATGATCAACTTCACAAGTAAAGACTGGGATCAACACCTGCACTTTGGTGTCTGTGTTGTTTCTCCACCCCTCTTTCGCCGACTCCTCACCATCCGTTCGTCTCCTGAGACCCCCTGTTGGAGCTGGTCTCCGACAATCTGCTACATCTAAACCTCTGATCCTACACACTTTACTATCACATTCTAAATCACTTAGCTGTTAAAGCTGATTGATTCAACTATTAAAAATACATTGTACAATTGCAAAATATGCAATTGTCCATGTATGGTGGGGCTTACAGTATCCAACTAGCCATCTCTGCAAAGACAAGGTAAAATTTATAGCATACCTACTTTGAATTAGAAAGATTCTGGCAAACATAGGATCCTTATAGGCTGTAATATTTGTTGAGTATAAGATAAAAAGAGTGGAGGCTCATGGAATCTTCTAGAGGTTAAGGATAAAATGAAAAGCTCTTTTTGTCTCGGAAAATGATCTCGTTTCACAGAATATAAGGAAATAATGCAAAGTCATATATTTTCTCCCCTATGGAAAGCTTTATCATTGTTTCTGATTTTCTAAACCACAGTCCTTTTAAAATGAAGCTAAAGTTCCATTAATTGACAATTATATTACAGAAATATGTTTTTTTTTTTTCAAATATTTATTTTTTAGTTCTCGGCAGACACAACATCTTTGTTTGTATGTGGTGCTGTGGATCCAACCCGGGCCGCACGCATGCCAGGTGAGCGCACTACTGCTTGAGCCACATCCCCAGCCCACAGAAATATCTTAATAATGGGAATTAAATATAAAGAGAAATTTGGAAGAAAAACTTCAAAAATTAAGGTTATGTAGAAATTGGGTTTGAAAAAGGACAATCTCAGATTAATTGTATAAATAGAGTAACTATACTGTGAACTATACAAATTTCTATTGATCTCTGAAATATACTAGAACTTTAGAAGCAGATTTAATTTTACATTTTGCTCTTCTAAGATTATGTGCTTTTATATTTTCTTTTCTACATATGTCTTTATAATGGAAGAAAACTTGGGGTAATATAGATGAAGTTCATCCAAGAATTACAAACTTGTAGGAATCAATAATGACTTTCATACTGAAACAATTTCTTCTTTAACTCATTTCAAAATGACTTATTTGCTATAATGTTTTAGTGATGCTTTAAATCAAACATTCAACCCCCCCAGTCTTTTGTTTGTTTAAATGGGTCTATCTTACATGTAAAAGAAGAATAAAAAATTACAGTTGAAAGTAACTGAATTTTAACTTTCAGTTATTAGATAAATTCTTAGAAAAAAATTTAAGATTGTTTCAAAAATTGAAAATAAGAATTGATAGCGTGGGGGTAGAGTTTTAAAAAGACAGACAGGAAATAAGCTTGGCTCATGATTTCTCCTATTTGAAAAATGTAAATTATAATGCTAATATTCAACAGCTACAAAGTAAATTTCTTTATCAACTTTGATATTATCATTTGACAAATTTTATAATCATGTTTTCTTAGGTTTTACAATTCAAAAGCGCTTTAGAGATCATTCAGTCTTAGCTTTCCAATGCAAATGAAAAAAACTAATCCAAAGATTTAAAAATGAGAATAAGGCCCAAGGTCATCTGACACTTCAGTAAGATTATCTCAGTTGCTTCAAAATCCATTTACATTTGTAAATAACAAAAGTAGCAGTGTAATATGGAAAAATATATAATATAATAATGGTAAGTTATCTAGTATTAAATATGTCATTAACAAATGATGTCCATTTTAAATGTGTTATCACCCTAATTTTTCAGGGAATCTCAATGACAAAGAAACTCAACCCAAAGATTTCTGGTGAATTTCTTTAGATTCTTGCAAATGGACTAATCAAACTTGAGTATGCACTATTTTAACACCATGGACCTCAACAATTCTGATGTAGTCTTTGAAAGTGATATAAAAACTTAGAAAAAAAAAAAGGGACCATATTTGGATTTTAATGTATGATGGTCTTTATTTACAACTTTATTGGCAAAAAAGAAGAGGGAAAACTTAAACAGTTTAACACAGGGCATTGTAGCTGATCCTGTCAGGTTAAAGAAGTTCCATTTTAAATGTCCATCCAGTTGTTCAAAGATACAATACTGAATCTGCATATGCAGTATCCTTTATGAAGTACAGTGCTCATGTTTTAGGCAGTCTTTAAAACATAAATTCAAAGGAAAGGAAACCACTCATTAAAAACTGCATCAAATAAGGGGTATTTAAAATTTATGTTGTTCCTGGTAATAATACATGCCCAATGAAAACCAAAAGCTGGAAAAGCAGTTACATTTCCTACTTGAGTGGACAGTTACGACAATCAATCATTTTCTGTAATGACCATTATATTTTCAATTTATCATGAACTACTCTGAACTTACTATGAGATGTAGTCAAAGTCAGAAGAGAAGACGTAGGGAGATTATTCCTTTTTTGGAGGAGAGTAAGCCCTCCAGAATCAGCATGGGAAATAAACATCCTGTTGATTCTAGGTGGAAAAAATTAATGTAGTCAATTTCAACTCATGCTGAGCTGACTTAAATATTTTCATTGACTTGTTTGGTGTCATTCTTCTAAATCAAGTGTGTTTAATTCTTCTTCTAGTTCATCCAAATCTTCGCCAGTAAAAAGATTTTCATCAACAGGAACAGCATCGATGGCTCCATTTTCCTGTCCCTCCCCTTCGTTGTCTTCTTCCAAATCACTTCTTTCACCATTTTCAGCTCTACCTCCAGAAGCTTCACTTAATTTGTTTTCTAAAAATAAAAAATTGAAATCAATGTGGCATAGAAATAGAAAACACTATGCTCCACTAGCAGTTGACAGCTTAGACTAATACTTCTCCTTCCTTTATCTGTACCACCCCACTCTGCCCCATGAAAGCTATTCCTGGGGATTACTGCAGCTAGAACTGATTTTTCTTTTTCTAAGCTTATTTGTAATGATTATTTATGTCTACTGTAAAACACTGTGTTTACTGAAGGAACTTGAAACCTTAATGATTTACATACTTAAAGGCAAGATGAATCTTCTACAACTCTGTAGTCCCTACATGACCAGGTAATTAGGTTTTAAAACAGTCAACTTATACATAATGTGTTTGAATAAATTGCATGGAATCAAAAAATGCACATAAACAGCTATCTAGCTTTTAGTTTTGTAAATAGTAGTTAAATCACACTAATTGTAATGCTGTGTGAAACTAGAAAAATTTCATCATGTAACAAACTGTTATAAAACAGCCTAATAGGATGGGGATGCAGCTCAGTGGCAGAGCACTTGTCTTGCATATATAGGGTCCTGGGTTTAATCCCTAGCACCATAAAAAAGATCTTAGAACTATGTAACTATTTTTTCCTTATAGTAAACGAGAAAACAAAAATGCTGTCTCTCTTGTTCAAAGACATTTACACAAAGACAATTTTTTACAGCCTAATTTAGATTTTAGCTATTTCAAACACTTTTGATGATAGTCTTGGGGATTATAAATTCTGAAATATTACTCCTGCTTGTATCTAATATTACCCAAGTTCCACTTTTAAAAGGAGCAAATCAGTCTTTATATTGGGAAGACAATAGTGACAGCATTCTTAGATCTCCAGAGGACAGATTAGTGTTTCAAGTATAAACTATGTGCTTTATTATTTAAAAAAAAAAAAAAGGTTTAGCCTTTCTATCTTGGCTTCTGCTTCGTTAATATGAAACATGTCAAACTTTACTCCTCTCTAAAAAACCCTTACTCAAGGCACAATTAGACAAAAATTATAACAATCTTTCTTTCCAATTACACCGCAGACAGCTTTTCCTCCATTCTCAATCATTATTTATCTTTATAGGTCTTGCTTCTTTAACTAAGCTCCTTTAATTTAACAATTTCTCCTCCCCTATCAGATCTGTTTTCTCATTTAGGCTTCCTATATCCTAAAAAGCCCCTCCTAGGACCTCCTTCTTAAAGTCAAAAGTGAGTGGTACATACTGTTAAAAATTGGCAACTTATTCCTTTAACTCCTTTACTAACCATAACTAATAACTTATTTATAAATCTAATCCTCTTTAATTTTTCTGAAACTCTTATTTTGTAATTTTTCTCTGAGCTCCTCAGTATCTCTTTAAAGTATTTCCTCTTTTGTCTATCCTAAAATAACGCTGTTTGCAGTGTTTTGTAATGTTATTCTATGTGCTATGCCTAGATGAGCTCATTCACTCAGACACCCGAACAGATGGCTTTCAAACTGTTTTCTTCTGCAAATGGTCACAGAATACCCTAGACAATGTCATTTGTGATAACAAAAAGTCAAAATTCATGAGATTCCACACTGCACCTATTACCTATATCTCCAGCTTTGCTTTTGGTCCCCTTCTAGTTTCAGTTAATGGAATCAATATTCCCCAACCACTAATTTCTACAGATTCTCCTATTCACTGATAGTTTATATATGGCCAAACCCATATTTAAGTTACCAGTCTGATACCTACACATATATAATTTTTCCAAGCCTGGTCTCATTCTCTTTAGGTAGCTTTCTAGTTCTTAGTATTCTGTAATAGGTAGCATACTTACCATCTTTGTCTGAAGCATATGTGCTGAATCTTTCAAGACTGGCTACAGTAATACCTGTCTCATCTACATCTCTTGGGACGTACAGGCTTAAATCTATGTCATTTACGCTCACAGAATCATCAACCTTTAACAACACATAGAAAAGACAGTTGATACAAATAAGAATAATTTTCATACAGAAGGGGTCCTACTAGGGAAGGGGAAGGTACATGGGGGGGAAGGGAGAGTGGAGAAAATCAAAGCATGTTATATACATGTATGAAAATGTCACAATTATACCCGTTAACTTATACAATTATTAAGTACCAATAATTATAATAAATATGATAAGTTATTATAATAAATAGTTTCCACAAATTATTATTACTTCTAAGATTTATCTTAATGAAATAAAATTATCACTAATGTCAAATGAAAACAAACGATCAACCGTTATTTAAATTCATTTCTTTTTCCAAACTTTTCTGGGAAAAGAGAAGCATTGTCAAATTTGAAGTTTCCTTTGGCATTACATTTTTAGAGTATAACGTTCTTCCAATAATCTCCCTACGTCTTCTCTTCTATTTTATAAAAATCACATAAAAAATAAACAGTAAATTGTTTGCTATCACTGAAATTCTCTACAACCCAATGGCTGCCTTTGTAAAAGACTCTCTACTCTACATTTTAGGTAGTAACACTGTCCCATGATTTTAAGCATAAAATATTAAACACAAAGGCCTTATTTTTTATTTTAAAGGAAGACTAAAACATATCTTATAGCTAATACTATAGCACATAACTATATACAAAATACTGTCCTAAATTCATAAAATAACTACAAAATAATACAAATTTATTAGTTTATTTATGGAATAAACATCTAAACCAAGGCATGCTGGCTTCATTGTTGGTGCTCTTAACCATTCTGCTTTATTCTTTCTATTGTTTCTTTCAATTAACATGAGCAGATGAAGCCAAAGCATCCTCTTACCTCATCACCACCTGTTCCCTGAGTGTAACGGGTATCATCTGCTTCCTCATCGTCATCATTGACCAATTCAGGACGAAATTCAAACACTTCCCGGCCACTGATCTATTGAGACACACAAATGTTATCAACTGAGAAGAAAATTCAAATATTTCTTGGTCACTGATTTTAGACACATCCATTATTACATAAAGACAAAATCTTGCATGACAGGAATTATAAAATGGAAGAAACAGTAAAGGATCAACCTGTGTGAGTTTGGGACATACCACGAGAGCTTTCCCTGCTTTGAAGTCAGCTTTCCTTCTTTCCATATCTTGTTCAAGTTTGTCAATCTTTTCTTGTCTTTTTCTTTTCTTCCATGCAAGAAAAGACTCTAGAGTAATTTTGGTAACATTTGGACCTAGGGCAGAACGCTGCAAAGACAGAGCAGTTTTCTTTTAATGAATTAATTCCTTGCTTATGAATATCCTAAACACACTGAATATGGAATAAACTAATGCCCTTTTATATTACATGGCAATGAGCAAAATCAGTGACCAGATATACAAATACTTAAAACATAGTACTACTCTGAGCTAGATTTCTTCTCAACACTGGATATCAAAAATAAAACTTGTCAAGAAAAATTGTTTTAACATGAACTAATTATGAAAAACAAAAAGCACCATAGCAATATCCAAATTTCACTTGTTGAGAAACAAAACTAAATAAAAAAATACCACTTGCTTCTCAAGGGCAATAATCAGGTAATAAATATACAGAGAAATAATACTTGCTAAACATCTGCCTGGTATTCAATGTTAAAAGCTTTACACACATATGCTAACACATTGTCACCACTTATAAGCAGTGTTTAAAAGAAAATTTATCAAAGATGAACAGCTAACAAGTAGTGGAACTAGGACATAAACAGTCCCAAATACACTTGATTCTAAAGTCTACATTATAATATGTTGAATCCTATAATATGTCAAATATGTTTACTTAAGAACAAGGTATATAATCTCAACATTAAGCATTTATACGACTTAAGATTATCCACGATGAGACAAAATGTATATATTTAAAAATATATAATGCTAAATCTAAAACTTCCAATAATTTCATGTAATTCCTAATAGGCATATCTGTTAACTCACAGACTAAAATTGTTCTTTTTGCTGAGCCAGGAGTAGCTGTAGATCCCCTCAACCCTGCCTTTTTTTTTTTTTTTTTTTTTTTGTGGAGCTGGGGATTGAACTCAGGACCCTGTGCATGCGAGACAAGTACTCTACCAAGTGAGCTATATCCCCAGCCCTGCTGTAGAACCTTTTTAATCATACTTGTTCCCCCCTAATAAGATAGCATTTTAAGTCCAGCAATGGTATACAAAATATAACCGAAAAGCTGGAGGTGAAATGTGTTCTTCCATATATATATTAATAATTAGTATAATGGTAGGAAAAAAAAGATACAGACAAAAGCATTTAGGACTAACAAAGTTTAATCAATCTGAGATCTGGTTAAGCATTTTATATAATTCCATCTTATGAAAACAATTTGATTCTCAAAAAACTGTTATACATGATTGGCTAATGTTTATGGCTAGATTTACATTTTAGACGAAGAATAATTAAAGTAGGGCAACTTAGGAGAAAGGCCACAATATTTTTTCCCTTTCATAACAACATGCTATTGCCCCCAAGTGGTAAACATTAGAATGAACAATACATACTACTCTCAGAGGTTTTTTTGTTTGTTTTAAACAGCTGGAAAAAGACACTAGTTACCTCTCTTTCAATTAGATCTTCTAATGATATTTCATCTTCTTTCTCTTCTTTCTTTTTATCCTTTTTCAACACAAATCCAGGAGGTAGTGCATGACGATACATGCAATTATCACCCCCTCCAGGGCACACCCAAAACCAGCCATACTTGTTATTTTCAATAGCTTCAAGGAAATGCTTGCACACCTATAGAGACAATATTGTTTAGAAGTAGTGGCTTGATGTAGTCCATTTCCATGGTAAATGCTTAAGTATATCGAACAAGTACATTCCATTGACATTTTAGGACTAACTACGTACATGCAGAACTATGCCTAAAAATTTATCTTAAAATATTTGATACAACGACAAATTCCCTACAGAGAGAATTCATATAAAGCTCATATTTTAGAAAATGTTCTTTCTAATTATACAAAAGAACTTGTTGTTGTTGGGTATGGTGGCATACACCTGTAATTTCAGTGGCTTGGAAGGCTGAAGCAGGAGGACTGAGAATTCAAAGCCAGCCTCAGCAACTTATCGAGGACCTAAGCAACTTAGTGAGACAATAAAATAAAAAAAAATCTGGGAATTTGGCTTAGTGGTTACGTGACCCTGGGTTCAATACCCAGTACCAAAAAAGACTTTTGTTTCAAATTAGCATATATAAGTGGTCATGAAAATATCATAATTATGTTTTGATTTTATCTTTCCTAAATACTAGTGTCATACAGTAATAACAGAAACATTATATGAATTACATGACCATTTCATATTGTGAATCACAAGAGAACAAGGCTCAATAAGAACACAAAGGATAGCCACCCTTCAAAACATGAATGAATACAAGATGAATGGATACAAGATGCAATTATATTGAAGCCTCAGGTAACAACAACCTTTGCAAATAATGAAAAATTAACAAGTGATGTTCTTTTCCGAAGAAACAGTTGTCAGTTAAAAAAATTTTTTTCCTCATTATTAAAACCAAACAAATTATTATTAAAGTGGGTTAGTTTAACAGGTTTCCCACCATTCAGTATACACAAATATAAGATAATAATTGGGGGGGGGGGCTTGGGGAGAAAATGGGGCTTGAACTCAGCTGTGCTTTATCACTGAGCTAAGCTAAATCCCTAGTCCTTTTTATTTTGAGACAGGGTTTCCCTAAATAGCTGAGCTTCTTGCTAAGTTGTTGAGGTTTGCCTTGAACATGAAATCCTCCTGCCTCAGCCTCCCAAATTGCTGTGATTACAGGCATGCGCCACTGCGTCAGACTTCAAAAAAACAATTCTTATCTGAATATATGATTATATTCATCAATATCTGAGAAAGTACGATCACCCCAGAAAATAGCATTTAGAGGACTTTAGTGGCATGGTTTTTTACTTTCCAAATAAGAAAAAAATTTTGTAAAACATAACTTGTAAATTCTAAAAATAAAACTTGATCTAATAATCCAACAAAAAATTGTAATGATACCTTGACACATAATTCTCCCTAATAATAATTACCACAGCAACTCAATTCAAGAAAAGGACATACTATTTGAGTTTTTGGTTTTTTCTTTTCCGCCTCACCGTGCTTCTTGTTCACTACTTCTTCCAGCTTTTTCTCATCCCAATTATCCATAGTATCTAAAAGAAATATGAAGATTAAATATTTTTATCTACTGTTCTTACTAATGTATACCTTCTCAAATAGAGAGGGAATATACTGCATTGTAAGACTCATATCCTAACATATTTTTCTTTAAAACACCAAGGGTAGGCATAAAACAATATTATTAGAAATTCACCAATGCTTCCTAAGTAGCTGAGGCAAATGAGAAGGTAGTACTGTAGAAGAGTGACAAATTCAAAATAAAATTCCTGGCTTTTAAACATCTCAATTTATTTATTTATTTTTAGTTGTAGATGGACACCACACATTTATATATATATAGCTGAGAATCAAACCCAGTGCTTCACACATGCTAGGTGAGTGCTCTACCACTGAGCCACAACACAACCCCAGCCCACACCTTCATTTATTTTATCAAAGGAATAAGGAAGTAAAATCAGATTTTGCAAAAAACAGCAAACATAATTTATTATTCTTTACAAACAATATGATGAAGATTGTTACATTTAAGTTACTAAATATCTTAACAACAAACCAAAAGGAATAGGTATTTATTTTTAAGAGAATATTTTAAAAAAGTACCTTTTTCAAGTTCTTCATCTCTTGCATCAATGTAAACACTTCGTTTCTCACATTTTCTCTCCAAAGTCAAGTCATGAGAGAACTTACACTTATCTCCTTTAGTACACTGTCCTTGCTTGAAGAATGCACACACCACAGATTTGGGATCTGCACCTATATCAAATGGCATGTGAAATTTGCATTACAATCTGCTGGATAATAAAGTACAGATTGTATTTGACTAGGAAAATATTTCCTTACAATTCTTTCCACAGCATTTTGTATCTATTTCTCTGTTTTATTCTTACTAAAAGAGGTGCAGGGGTGGGAACTAAACATATACGTTATTACATAAATGTCACTTGCCTAGCTGGAGTCAATGAGGCAGGACCAGAGAAACAAACATGAGTGCTGCCAAAAATGTATGACTTATGCTTTATACAACTATAGCTTTGCCTTGACTACTACCAAAGATTAAATGTTATAAATCAACAAAGGGACTGTTTAAATTCTTAATTTTTCTGATGTGTGGGGCTAACGAACGGAGTTATAGTTGTGTAATGACATAGCTAATGAACAGCAAAACAAATCCAGAGTTGTAAACATCAATTACACTTCATAAAAATAACACCTTCAATATATAAGTTTTACCTTTGCTTATTTTTTGAGCAGCAACTACAGGTTTGAAAAGTTCATTCAGCTCCTGCAATTCTTTCTTTTTATCATCTTTCTTCAATTTCTTTTCAGCTTCACTTTGTGCTACCTAAAATATTCCCAGGTTTAAAAATGTAAATTTGATTATTTACAAAACTGTTTTCACCACACTGTAGTCAATAACATAACAAAGACATTTGCATATATCTGTATCTATAGAATGGTCTTGCAGTATATATTAAATATTGTGGTTAAACTATTAAAAAGAATTGCTAAACCCTGTAATGAATTCTTTTTTGGTCTAAAAATGGTACCATGTCTAATTAAAAGCATATTCAAAAGCTTATGGCAACAAACATTAAGCCTAACATTTTTAGTAAATGGTTTCCACTGAGATATATTTTTCTATGACAACAACCCAAAGAAGTATGAGTACATTTTGAAGATGAGCAATGCAAACCTTCTGAAATGTACAGTCCCACGCACAATTGTTCCACCCAAAACATTACAGTGTCGCTGTGAAAAAAAAAACAAAAAACTAGACTAGGTCATGGCAGGAAATTAAAACAACAACAACAACAAAACATAGTTCTAGGCACATGATTTACCTACCTAATTGATTATAGAGGATTCATCCAAACATTTATATATCAGGTCCTATGTTAGATGACAAGGAATATAAAGTTGAAAAGACAAAAGATGCTTATTTAAAGAAGTTCAGAATCTAAGGGAAAGACAGACATGCCAACAACTATAATATAATACACATGGTGCTCTGGGAACAAAAATATCTATATACCTACAAAAATTAGATTGAGTCGATAACCTTATAGATGAGCTCTTCTGATGAGCAAGAAAGGAATGCAGAAAGTGCCAGCCAATGAAGATACAGGGACTAGAGGAACAAGGTATGAGAAACAACAGTGAAAAATTTGGACTTTACCAGCAGGTGACAGGGTACAACTTAGTTGGTTTAAAATAAGTAAGTGACAAGAGCATGTTGTTGATTTTATATATATATTTATTTATTATCATCAGACCTTTATTTTGTTTATTTATATATGGTGTGGAGGATCGAACCCAGTGTCTTATGCTAGGCGAGCGCTCTACCACTGAGAGCTCTACACCAGCCCCAAGAGCATGTTTTATTTTTAAAAGGTGAGTATGGCAGCTTGGTGGAAGACAGACTAGAAATTCAAGGTTGAAGAAGGCAAAGAGCCTACTGCAATTGCTGTAGGCAAGAAAACACAAGAGTTAAAATAGTCATTAGCAGTTAGAATGGAAAAAAGAAACAAAGAGCTACTTAGGAAGCAGAACTGATAGGACTAAGTGACTGAATATGAAGTGTAAAGTAAAAGGAGTCTAGGATTATCATGTTTAATTAGTGGTGTTAAGACAGGGAATACAGGAGAAACAGGTTTTAGGATAGGAGGTGTAGATGAGCTCAGTTTGGGGCATACTCACTAGGAAATGCTTACAGAGCATCTGGGTGGAGTTATTTAGAAGGGAGCTTCATCAGACATTGATAATGATTCTACTGAAACTAAATAGAGTTTGATTTGAGATAAAGAATTTTAAAATAACAGGTTATAGATCATAGTTGATTAAAATTTTAGTGTATGAGATTACTCAGGACAGCATAAAAAAGTGAGCAAAGGATGCTTTCTCGAGGAATACCTGTACTTAATCAATCAACAGACCCTATGTAGCCCATGAAAGAGAACAAGAAATACCAAAAAAATTAGTAAAAACCAGAACAAAAGGGGTTAAAAAGAGGAATTTTAGGAAAGTAATGGCAAATGCTATAATTAGGTCAAAGACTTTCTAAGTTCTGACCTTGACCAATTAAAAAGAAAAAATTTAAGTCACTTTGTACTTCATTTCTTGGTACTGTGGATTGAAGCCAGAGGGGCTTTACCACTGAGCTACATTCTGTCCTTTTTATTTTGAAACAGGGTCTTGCTAAGTGGCTTGAGGCCTTACAAAAGTTGTTAACACTGGCCTTGACCATGTGATCCTCCTGCCTCAGTTTTCTGAGTTGTTGGGATTATAGATATGTGACCCTGTGCCTGGCCACTTCACTTACTTCTTCTTTTTAAATTTTTAAATTTGTTCTTTTAAAATATACATGTCAGTAGAGTGTTTTTGAGATATTATATATACATGGAGTATAACTTTCTATTCTTGTGGCTATACATGATGTGGAGTTACACTGGTCATGTATTCATATGAAAGAATAGAAAAGTTATGACTGATTCATTCTACTGTTTTTCCTAATCCCATCCCCTCTCCCTTCCCTTTAATGAAAAGTATTCTTTGCTCAATAGGCTCACCTCAAACATTTGTGAGGACCAGAAGAAGAATACAATGGAGACTCATAAACCACTTAAAATACTTAAAGTTAGAAATCAAGTCAATATTATAAAATATGGTTTATACTCCTACTTGTCTTATGACTGCAAGAACAGGCTCAAATTAAAATGCTCAGGTTCTATGTGGGAGAGTTTCACCACACAGTAGTATTGTAGAGTTAGCCCCTGACTCCTCTTCCTTTTCCCATCCAGTTTCATCCTTCCTTGGGAGTGAAGAGAGGTGAAAAGTGCTGGAGAGATGTAGAGGATTCAGAGATGTGAGCCTAGGACACATCCTCCTTTTGGCTACCCCAGGCATACTGCCAGCACAGCAAACTCTAAATGGACATGTTTATGGGGAAGGAGCCTTTAAAGGTCCTAGAAGTAGGCTCAGTTTTGTGGGGAAACTGTGCTTCAAAACCTGGGTAGACACATTACCTCAGACTCCTTATCCATAGGAAGAGAAATGTCTGGGGCAGACACTCAGTAGGGTCATCCTCTATGGCACAGGGCTTACAGCAGTGCACCTAATGTCCAGGACTACTGCTCATTTTCTAAGTTATTAATGATGGTCAGGTACTCCATCTTCCCAGATGGTCCTGTTACCTAAGACTATATCAAAGTTATAATACTGAATGTATAATCACACCTAAATACTACCATACATTTTGTGACTTTGCACAGGTCTACGAAATCTGAAATTACCACTCAAAACACCATAAGGAAAGAAAAGTCAAGGGAGAAAGAACAGAATTGAAAAATGAAATTTCTTCTCATTTAACCACCAATGGAATTCTAGAAGGGATAACTTACCTTCCACAGAAAGAATAGTGACCAATGTCACTAAATAATTTAAGATCATTTAACAAGATAGGATTCAACAAAAACTGCATAGTGCTAGCATAAAAGCAGGCATATAGACCAAAGGTACAGAACAGAAGACACAGATACAAAACCATACATCTACTGTCATCTGACTCTTGACAAAAGTGCCGAAAGCATAAACGAAGAAAAGACAGCCTTTTTAACAAGTGGTGCTGGGGAAACTATTTATATGTAGAAGAATGAAATTAGACTCTTAACTCTTACCCTGCACAAAAATCAGCTTGACATGGATCAAAGACCTAGAAGTTTGATCAGAAACTGTACAACTCCCAGAAGATAACGTAGTGTCAATACCCCAGCATATAGGCACAGACAATGAATTTTTCAATAGGACCCCTGAAACTCAGGAAATAATGTCAAGAGTTGACAAATGATATGAAACCAAGTTAAAATGTTCCTATAGAACAAAGAAAAAAGAATGTAAAGATAGAAACTATAGAAGAAAATCTTTGCTAGCTACTCTTCTGATAGAAAAGTTAATATCTATACTGTATAAAGAATTCAATAAACTACACCCCAAAGTCAACAAATAACCCAATTAGTAAATGGGTAAATTAATATTAATAAAATATTAACTTAATATTATGAATTAAACAGACATTTCTCAAAAGATAACATGAAAAAGATATTCAACATCACTAGCAATTAGTGAAATACCAATCAAAACTACAGATTTCATCTCACACCAGTTAGAATGGCAGTCATCAAGAATACAAATGATAAATGCTGGAGAGGATATGGTGAAAAAGAAACACTACTATGCAGAAAGCCATCTGTGAATTACATGAAGGTCTTCTCCTGGTATGGTGCCAGGGAGATTTAGGTTTGGCATTGTGAACTCTCATGGCAATAGATTGCCCAGTGCATGTGACCTTTATCTCTGCTCTGCTAAAAAGATACCTCATAATAGCTCTGGAGTTGGGCATATCTGTTGGGAACTGAACAGCCCACATTTAACCTTTTTTGGAAGGCCTTTGATATTTCCAGATATAAATAAAGCAGGCACAGGCTCCAATTTACCAGAGTATAGAAGCTCGATCTGCTGATTGGCTTTCCCATCCTGCCCCTGCTTTTGAAGCTACTTTCTGTGTTCTGTGGTTATTTTTCGCCCTTCTATTTTTTCTCAGCTTTTATTTCTCAGCCAATCCATTCCACTGAGGGGAACCCCATTTCCACAGCCTATGTGGGACGTGGGTGAGACTACTACACTGTTGGTAGGATTGTAAATTAGTACAAGCACTATGGAAATCAGTATAGAGGTTGCTCAAAAAACTAGGCATGAAACCATCATATGACCTAGTGATACTACTACTCAGTATTTATCCTAAAGAATTAAATCTTCATCTGGGCTGGGGATATAGCTCAGTTGGTACAATGCTTGCCTCAAATGCACAAAGCCCTGGATTTGATCCCCAGCACCACAGGAAAAACAAAGAATTAAAGTCATTATACTACAGTGATACATGCATAGCCATGTTTACAGCAACACAATTCATAATAGCCACAATATGGAACCAGTTTAGATGTCTATCAATGAGTAAGTGGACAGAGACAATCTGGTATATCTACACAATGGAGTTTTATTTAGCCATAAAGAATATATAAATAAATTATGTTATTTGCAGGAAAATAGATAGAACTAGAGACCATTATGTTAAGCAAAATAAAGTAAGATGAAATCAGAAGGTCAAGGGTTTTATGGTTTCTCTCATATGTGGAAACTAGAGTGGAAAAGGAAAAGAAAGGTGGGAGTCTCATAAAAATCAAAGGGAGATCAGTATAGGAAAGAGATTATGGGATAGGAGGAGGGAAGTGCTGAGGAGTGATACTGGCCAAATTATATTGTTATAGTAAATCCTATCATTATGTGCAACTATAATGCACCAATAAAAAAAGGGTAAAGAAAAAAACAAGAAAGTATTCAAACCTATGTTCTGTTATTGTATATATGTATGAATATGTACTCAACTCCAAGGTTTACCATAAGGTTGTCCCTTAGTATCTGTGGGTATTGATTCCAGGTCCCATGCCCAGGATACCAAATCTGTGTTGTGTATTCTAGTTCCTTGAGCAAAAAGCCTGTGCTTGTTCAATACAGAGCCTCTTAGTTCTAATTAGGCAGTAGATGCCAGCAACAATATAACAATTGTTTTAAACATTTATGATCTGTAGTTGGTTGAATCTGACAATATAAACATCTGTATATGGAGGGCTGACTGTACATTTTTATTAAATCAGGTTAGCCGCTGGGAAGAGCAATAGATTTTGACTCTAGAATCAAGCTGAAAGACAGGTGAAAGCAAAGGGTTGAGAAATTGATTTGCAGACAGCATGACTGAGAGAATCTGGTTTCAGACAGAGGTTAACATCTCCCAAATATTTATTCTGATATTCTCTCATATGAAAAAAAATCTGTAAACACGAAAAATCTCTTCTTTCCCACATTTAAAAAGAAAGTACTTCCAGAAATTAAGGAAAAAGAGATAGGAGAGGTTAAATAAAAACAAAATCAACAAAGGCTCCAAAAACATACACTGGAGAAAAGATAGCCTATTCAACAAATGGTGTTCGGAAAAACTGAAATCCATATGCAGCAAAATGAAATTAAACTTCTATCTCGCACCCTGCACAAAACTCAACTCAAAGTGGATCAAGGATTTAGGCATTAGAACAGAGACCCTGAGCCTAACAGAAGAAAAAATTAGGCCCAAATCTTCATCATATTGGTTGGCTTAGGACCTGACTTCCTTAACAAGACTCCTAAAGTGCAAAAGTAAAATCAAGAATCAATGGGATGGAATGAAACTAAAAACCTTTTCAGCAAAGGAAAACAATAATGTGAAGAGAGAGTCTACAGAATGGGAGAAAATCTCTACCACACACACCTCCAAAACAGCACTAGTCTTCAGGATATATAAAGAACTCAAAAAACTTAACACCAAAAAACCAAATAACACAATCAATAAATGGGCTAAGGAACTGAACAGAAGAAGAAATATAATTGATCAGCAAACATGAAAAAGTGTTCATCATCTCTAGCAATTAGAGAAATGCAAATCAAAACTACTCTAAGATTTCATTTTACTCCAATCAGAATGGCAATTATCAAGATTACAAGCAATAAGTGTTAGTGAGGATGTGGGAAAAAAGGTACACTTTAACTTTGCTGGTGGGACTCCAAATTGGTGCAACCACTATGAAAAAAAGTGTGGAGATTCCTCAGAAAACTTGGAATGGAACCACCATTTGACCCAGTTATCCCACTCCTTGGCTTAAACCCAAAGGACTTAAGACTACAGTGACGCAGCCATATCAACATTTACAACAGCTTAACGCACAATAGCTAAACTATGAAACCAACCTAGGCAACCTTCAACAGATGAATGGATAAAGAAAATGTAGTATATATATGCACAACGGAATATTATTCAGCCTTAAAGAAGAATGAAATGATGGCATTTGCCAGTAAATGAATGGAGCTGGAGAATATATCATGCTAAGCAAAATAAGCCAAACCCAAAAAACCAAAGGCCCAATGTTTGCTCTGTTAAGTGGATGCACATCCATAATAGGACAGGGGGTACTGAAGAATGAAGGAACTCTGGATTGTGCATAGGTGAGTGAGGGGAGGAGAGGGGAGAGGGTGTGCAGATGGAAAGGACAGAGGAATGAGACAGACATTATTACCCTAAATACATGTATGATTACACTACTGGTGTGACTCTGCACACGTACAGCCAGAGGAAGAAGTTGTGCTTCATTTGTGTACAATGTGTCAAAATTCATTCTACTGTAATGTATAACTAATTAGAATAAAAAAAAAAAGAAAAATTTTTAAGGAATAAAGACTCCTATTTATAAATCTCAAGGAATGAAAGATCTAAGAACCTGAAGCAAAAGGGCTAAATCTGCTGGGCACAGTGGCAAATGCCTGTAATCCCAGTGGCTCAGGAAGCTGAGGCGGCCCTAAGCAACTCAGAGTAAGGCTCAATGTTTTTAATGAGTTCTCAATGAATAATGTAATTTTGAAATTTATAGAGAGGAATAAATAAACAAGAACAATGACAAGAACAAGGACAATGACAATAACAAAAGACAAAAAGAAAAAGCAGCATTCTGGGGAATGAACTGTCTTACAAGTTAGCAGCATATTATAAGTACACTAATAAAAAAAATCAGCATGATACTGATTTAGGTGCAGACAATTAGAGCACAAAAGAGAATACAGAAACACATCCTAATGTATCTGAGACTTTACTATGAATATATGTCAATAATGGTATTTTAATTCAGTAGGATGAATTATGCTGGCTATTAAAGAAAACAAATTCAAAAATATATAAAATATATTTCTTTGACAAATTGTTGACTGAAAATAATATAGGAAAAAAATTAGAAAAAGCATGTATAATCCAGAAGAAAGTGACAAATTTCAACCATATTTTTAAAAAAAGACATATACAATATAAAAATAAAACTGTTGTGCAACAAAATAGAACTAAAACATCACAAATTATCTGCAATATTGACAAAGGATATCCCTCACAAATTAACATAAAACAACCAAAAAAGAAAAACAACAAAATAAAGAATTTCAATAGGAAAGTCAAAAATGTGCATACCCTAATAACCAATAAACTTATGAAGATAATTTCCAGTAGTGAGGTAAATGATGTGAGATTATCACTTCATACATTTTATATTGGAAAACATTAAAAAGAATTTCAGTATCCATTATTTATGCACTGCAAATGAAAATGTGATATATTATATAGTCTCTATGAAAAGTGATCAGGCAAATTTATTAAAATTTGAAATCTATTCTCTTGATCTAGAAACAGAAAGTTTTTTAGTAGATAACTATGACACAGAAACAAAAAAACACAAACTCATGTAAGAACATGTGTTCAGGTAAGGACATATGTAAAAGGATCCTTCTTGTAGAAGTGTTCTTAGTGTCAGAAAGCTAGAAACAAAATGATCACTTAAAAATAGTGAAACAGATATAATATACCCATCCTGTAGAATAGTATGGGTCTATTGCAGCCATTATTAGAATAAGTTAGAGCTATATTAAAATGGCTTGGAGGTTATTTACATCCAAATTGATCAATGGTTCTGCAGATGTAAATAATCCTGACTTTAAGGCTGGTGTGATGGCTTTGGCTAACATCCTACAGATTCAACTTCAGATGATTACCAGGTAATGCTTAAGGCAATTCACATTTTGATTCAAGAGTGCCTAAGACAAGATGCAGTTGCTAAAGCAAATCAAACAAAAGAGGGCTTGCCTGTTGCTTTAGATAAAAATATTCTTGGCTTTGACACAGGAGACGCAGTTCTTAATGAAGTTGCCTAGATTCTGCAATTGCTGCATATAGAAGAACTCAGACAGCTATAGACAAAAATTAATGAAGTCATAGTAGCTGTTCTGGCAAATATTGCTGATCCAAAGCAGATCACAGACTAGTTAGAAGATGAACATTTTAGGCTTTTAGCTTCTTACTTACTTAGTACAATTGGGATACATGTAAACTTCCGGCATGTGTTTGGAAATCAAATGTCACCTTTTCAAGGGCGGAATCCTAAAATATTGACTATGTTCTAAAGGTTTAACACCATTGCTTTTTTCTTTAATAAAGTTTGGGAAAATGGAAAAAAATGGCTTATAGGAACATCCAAGAAGTATGACCGAAAAAGAAAGGAAAAACGAAAAAGAATTTAGGATTCCATTTTAAAACACAATTATAACATCAAATACCTTTATCAGGGTCAGATGCTAAATAATGTTACATCTGTTAAGAAAATAAATTCAAATTATTTACCTGACGTGGATTCTGCTGACCAAATTTAACTTGGTGAGTGACAGCCTTGATAAACTTCTGTTGCTTTGCGCCTTTCTTATTCTTCAGACCAAAAGTTTTGTCCTAAATGAGAAAAAACATAGAATTATCTCAGGAGTTCCTATTATTATTTTTCCACTGCTATCTAAAAATCATTCATTTACTAATTGATAAAAATACTGTTAATTGTGACATACAGACAAGTGAAACACTAAAATATAAAGCCAAGGCAATATATGACTTCAAAACATCACACCCAGATTCTTTATAAATACATACAATGATCATTAAATTTCCTACTATGATGTTTTATTCCACAGTGTATTTCAGAATTAAGTTTTATGGGATGTGTAGAGTTGTTATACTGGGGTAAGTTCTACAGTCAAGTTTAGGATAATAAATAGGATTCTTTATTCTTTTTTTTTTAAAATATTTACTTTTTAGTTGTAGTTGGACACAATATCTTTATTTATTTATTTTTATATGGTGCTGAGGATTGAACCCAGGGCCTTGCACGTGCTAGGCGAGTGCTCTACTGCTGAGCCAAAACCCCAGCCCCAGGATTTTTAATTCTTTTTGTTTTTCTTATTGTAGTGCTGGGGGTTGAATCAAGGACCTCAGACGCACTAGGTAAGGGCTCTACTACTGAGCTATAGCCCCAGTCCCAGATTCTTTCTCCCTCCTTTTTTTTTTTTTTTTTTTTAAGAGAGAGAGAGAGAGAGAGAGAGAGAGAGAGAGAGAGAGAGAGAGAGAGAATTTTTTAATATTTATTTTTTAGTTTTCGGTGGACACAACACCTTTATTTTATCTTTATGTGGTGCTGAGGATCAAACCCAGCGCCCCGCGCATGCCAGGAGAGCGCACTACCGCTTGAGCCACATCCCCAGCCCAACACCCCCTATTTTTTTAATTGATGCATTATAGTTGTACGCACTGATGAGACTTGTTTACATATCTGTACATGCACACGATACACAAAACATAATTTGGCCAATATCACTCCCAACATTTTCTCCTCTCTCCCCATGTCCCATACTTTGGGCCCTTTTCTCTACTGATTTCCCTCTGATTTTCATGAGATCCACCCCAATCTATTCTTTTTCTCTCTAGCTTCCATAGAAGGGAAAAACACATGACCCCAACCTTCTGAGTTTGACGTATTTCAATTAACATAATGGTCTCTAGTTCCATCCATTTTTCCTGAAAATGACATAATTCTTTTTTCTTTATCAGTCCCAGAGTCTTAATTATTAAGCACATGATATCTCAAGAGGCGTTAGCAGAGGAAATATAGTATGCAGCACTTTAAAATCTTAGTTTACCTCACAGTACTCTTTGCTAAAATGAAAATTGCCTAACTATAAAGTGACACTTTATCTGAATCTGGAATATTACTGATAAGAGCAGCTATCAATTATGGAATGCTTATTATGTGATAGGTACTAATGGTAAACCTTAGTTAGCTACTTGTAAGTATGCAGTACAAAAACATTCAGAAGCCACTGCATAAGTAGGTGCATATGTGTATACATCTTTGGGGGTTGCGGTGGGCTAAATGATGTTCCTCCAAAATTCATGTCCACCTGATCCTTAAATATGACTTAATGTGGAAACAAGTTTTTGCAGATGTAATAAGTCAAAATAAGGCCATACTAGATTAAGGTGAAAACTAATCAGATAACTTGTATCTTTATAAGATATAGGGGGGGAAAAGGCAATGTTAACACAACAGAGATTGGAGTGACAATTATAAGCTAAGGAAATGACAGATTGTTGGATGCCACCAGAAACTAGGAAGAGATAAGGAAGGATTCTTCCTTACAGAATGTTCTCTGTGAGAAAATAAGCCACCCAGATTTTGGTAATTAGTTATAGCACCCCCAAGAAACTAGCACAGTTTGACCCCAACATTAATAGCCAATATTGCAGGAAACCATCAAATACTGGTATCTGAAATCTTTTTTTGTTTTTTTTTTTTTTTTTTTTTGTATTCTCTGTTTTGGAAGGAGCTTCTGGCCTGGAGGTAAATTAATGTGGCTATAAGACCAGAGAAGAGAACTGGTAGAGGAAAATGTTTCTTTGAGTTTCCACAATTCCCTTAGTGGCCATTTTCCAGGCCCACATTTTTACTCCTCCTTTCAACTAGTCTATGCCTACAGTTCCAGAGCACAGAGGCCCCTAGACCTCTATTACCCATAGTATATATCTGTTTGTTGTACGGAGTCACCTTGCTGAGGCATAGTAGATAAGAACTATTAGTACTTCTAATACTCTTAATATAATTTTCAGCCTCTTGCCTTTTGCAGTACCTAGTGTCACCCACTATAGAGTTTTTCTACAATTTTGCATAGCAAATTCTTGCTTCTCAATGGTACACTCTAGGTGAGTACTCAGTCCTGACTGCTCTGCTCTACTAAATCAGTTACCTAGTCACCCATCCACTGCCATTTTTAACGTGTTGAGAATCAAGATTGTAGATGTTTCTTAATTTTAAAATGGAATTTGTAGTTTTCTTTCTCATTTTCTATCTTTTTATTCATACTATGTACCCAAACTTTGCTTTCCCTTTTTTTTTTTTTTTGTACTGGGGAGTGAATTCAGGGGGTGCTTAACCACCGAGTCACATACACAGCCCTTTTTTGTATTTCATTTAGAGACAGGGTCTCACTAAGTTACTTAGGGCCTTGATAAGTTCCTGAAGCTAGCCTTGAACTTGCAATCCTCCCTCCTCAGCCTCACAAGCCACTGGGATTACAGGCGTGTGCCACCATGCTCAGCCCTATATGAAGTTTTGATAGCCTATGTGTAAGAAAAAAAGGAAGCAGATACAAGCTAAAATTCTCTGCATCAAGTGTTTTACAAATGACGTCCCTTGTTTTTATACTGAAAGTTTAACACTGCATCCAATTTGAAGATGGTCAAGAGTTATAGTGATATACGGAGAAAGACAATCACAGTTCAGCAACCAAGTATGAAATGTCATGCCATTTTCTTTTTCTTTAAATAAAGGTAAGTTATTAGGACAGGAAAAGGAAACTCTAGGGAAAAATATCATCAGGCCAGGCACAGTGGCATATGCCTGTAATCCCTGAAACTGAGGAGATTTGAGGCAGGAGGACCACTAGTTCAAGGCCAGTCTCAGCAACAGAGCAAGGCCTTTTGCAAGACCCTCTTTCGGGGGGGGGGGGCGGGGGGTGAGAAGACTTTGGATGTAGCTCAGTGGTAAAGCGCCACTGAGCTCAATCCCCAGTACTGCCCTCCCCTACAAATGATCAGTATCAAAGTACAATATCTATAGATGCTTTGAAAGGGAACAGTAAAGGTGGGCTTCAATCCATGCCCTATATGCAATTATATAGAATAAGCAAGCAGCAAAATAGACACTGATATATGAAACTTGGAAAAGAAAAGAGTCCCTAAGGGGACCTGGCCTGCTACAAAGAAAAGTGCTGGGAGCCACAGCCAATTAATATGATGCATGGCATTTTTGATTGAAAGGTGATGCCAGCTAGCCATTGAGATGATATGATTATGTTAAAAATTACATTCATATGGATACCAGACTCCTGCTACGGGACTCCTGGAGAGTTCCCATTGGTTGGGAAAGTGCAGTAGGAGGGAATTCCGGGGAGGCGCTTGCGCTAGAGTTCCGGGAAGGAACCAGCAGAACGCCGCGTGGGTGGATCGGGAAGCTTCCCGGGCGGACGTGTTATTGGCGGTTCTTTCAAATAAAGTTTGTTCCTGTTTGAGTGGCTCGTGATCTTGTGCCCAGCCAGACAGCGGCAACTGGTGGCCCTGTACGGGGAGCGCCTGAAGCTTGGAGGTGAGTAAAATTGCTCGCCCCTGAGGGAAGGCGACAGAATGGGTGACCATTTCAAAAAACAATGTGTTCTTCTTTTGATTTATTTTGTTTTTGTTTCAAGCTGCCTATCCCTAGAATTTTCTCAGGCAAACTGGGAAAAATGGTTGGCTCAAGGCTTGAAGTTGTTTGGCCCGGAGAAAGAGAAAATTGATACAACTATTCTTTGCTCCGTTTTTGTTTCATTCTGTTTCGGCTTTGTTTTATGCTACCTTACTGGGTTGCGTTACCTTTATAGTAGATTAGAAACTAGTAAAAAACAAACCGAAAAACTGTTAAGTAAATTGTTAGAGGTCCAAACTGTGGTAGAAAACATGTCAGGTCAAGCAAAAGAGAAGGTCTCTCCAGCTAGTCAGACAGAGGAAAATTTGAAGAAAGAAAGCTTAGAGGAAAAACGACCATCAGTTGGGGAGTTACAACAGGAGGCTGCTACTAACTCCGTTCTATCACCAGAGGGCGTAAGAGCTGAGCGGCCCTCAATTCCTGTAGTTAATGCACAAAATCCTAAGGCAAGATCCCAAAGACTAGCATGCCCTGTACTTGAGCAGGCAGGAGGGCAACGAATTCATCGCGCTCTAGATTTCAAAACAGTAAAGCAATTAAAAGAGGCTGTAACAACCTATGGCCCGCAAGCACCCTTCACCATAAGCATGGTTGAATCTATTACCAACTTAGACATGACACCAGCAGATTGGGCTAACATGTGTCGATCTGTGCTAAATGGAGGACAATATTTGTTATGGAAGGTTGCCAATGAGGAATTCTGCATGGAGACAGCTAGGCGAAATACAGCAGCCGGTTACCCTCAAAGAAATCTGGAGATGTTGTTAGGAAAGGGACCTTATGAGGGTCAACGGCAACAAATTGAATATGATCCTGGTGTATACGCACAAATTGCTGCAGATGCAGTTAGGGCATGGAAAACTTTACAGGGGCATGGAGATTTACAAGGACAGTTATCTAAGGTAATACAAGGAACTAACGAACCTTACGCTGAATTTGTAGATAGGCTTATTCAGACAGCTTCTAGGATATTTGGAGATGTAGAACAAGCAATGCCATTTATAAAACAACTGGCTTATGACCAAGCAAATCGTTGCTGCAGAGAGGTCATTAGACCATGGAAACATGAAGATTTAAACACATATATTAAATTATGTAGAGACATTAATGAACAAGGACAAGTCTTAGCAGCAGTACAACAGGCTTTAGATGCCAGGCCAAAAACATGCTACAATTGTGATCAGACAGGACATTTTAAAAGGAATTGCCCCATAGGAGGAGGGTTTAACAAAGCTAGGTATCAAAGGAATAGAATACCAGGTATTTGCCCACGATGCCGTAGAGGGAGACATTGGGCTAATGAATGCCGTTCTCAAACCACCATAGAGGGCACTCCGTTATCAAAAAACGGACAAGGATCAAGTGTTTACCCACGATATCGTGGAGAAAGGCATCAGGCTCCATTGCCAAAAAACGGACTGGAGGGCCCAATGCTCCGGGGCCCAAAACCACAAATATACGGGGCAATGGAGGAACCCAGCAGCACCATCAAGGTAGTGCCCAGGACACATTATCCATTAAATCCCTCATCAGACAAACTAGAGGGAGCGCAGGGCTGGACATCTGCGCCTCCGCAAGAGCAGTACTAACTCCAGAGATGGGAATTCAAATCATTCCCACAGGAGTAAAAGGACCTCTTCCCCAAGGAACGGTAGGCTTATTATTGGGACGCAGTTCTTCCACACTAAAAGGACTTATGATAAGTCCCGGGGTAATTGATCCCGATTATGAAGGTGAAATAAAAATTATAGCTAGTTCTCCAAGAGGCATATCAGTTATCTCACCAGGGGATAGAATAGCACAGTTACTAATAATACCCAGCCTACATGATAAATTTTCTAGTCGTACTGTAGAAAGAGGTACCAGGGGATTGGGCTCCACAGGTGTAGATTGGGCTATGCTGTCTTTAAATTTAGATTCTCGCCCCATGCTAAAACTAAATATTCAAGGATACGACTTTAATGGGCTACTGGACACAGGTGCAGACCTTAGCATCATATCTAGTCAGGAATGGCCAAAACATTGGCCATTACAACAAGCCACTCAAACGCTTCGAGGCCTAGGAGTGGCTACTAATCCCCATAGAAGTGCAATGGTATTAGATTGGAAGGATCCTGAAGGATGTGAGGGAACTATACAGCCATATGTATTGGATCATCTTCCTATAAATTTATGGGGACGAGATGTCCTAGATCAATTAGGTTTAACGTTAACAAATAACATCAATCCTAATGCGCCCACTACTAGGGCTAAACAAGGTTTTAAAAAAGAAAAAAGATTAGGAAAACAAGGACAAAATATAGCAGCACCAATTCAAATAGATCAAGGAACAGACAGACATGGGTTGGATTTTCAGAAAGGGCCACTGAGACAATAAAAATTACTTGGAAATCAGAAAGACCAGTGTGGGTTCCTCAGTGGCCCCTGACTAAAGAAAAGATACAAGTAGCCCATGATCTGGTTAAACAACAATTAGCGAAAGGACATATACAACCTTCCATATCTCCCCATAATACTCCCATTTTTGTTATTAAAAAGAAATCTGGTAAATGGAGATTATTACAAGATTTAAGAGCCATTAATAATGAGATGGTTATTATGGGACCTGCTCAATCAGGGATTCCCCAATTGTCTGCTTTACCAAAAACCTGGTATGTTTTAGCTATAGATATTAAAGATTGTTTTTTTTCAATTCCTATTCATCCTGAGGATAGTCCACATTTTGCATTTACTATCCCTGCACTAAATCATGAAGGTCCTGATCAGAGATATGAATGGAAAGTACTCCCTCAGGGGATGGCTAATAGTCCAACTATGTGTCAAATTTATGTTAACAAAGCAATCCAACCACTTAGAAATCAAAATCCTGAACTACAAATATTTCACTATATGGATGATGTATTATTGGCACATAAAGATAAAAACATATTGCTGGAATGTTATGCCACACTTACAAACTTATTAAAAAATTATAATCTAGAGATAGCAATAGATAAAGTACAATTAAATCTTCCAATTAATTATCTAGGAGTCCTGTTATCCTCAACCATGGTCCGTCCACCAAAAATTCAAATACGAGTAGATCAACTCAAATCACTTAATGACTTTCAAAAGTTATTGGGAGACATAAATTGGATAAGGCCTTATCTAGGCATACCAACAGGAGAGCTAGGACCTTTATTTGATATCCTAAAAGGTCCATCAGATCCAAATTCACCCCGCATGCTAACGCCTGAAGCAAGAAAGGCATTAAAAATCATTGAAACATATATGGAAAATATGCACTTGGATAGAATTGATATAAGTTTGCCTTTATTATTTATTGTACTACCAACAAAAAATATTCCTACAGGAGTATTTTGGCAAGAAGGTCCATTATTGTGGATACATTTATCTTATTCTCCTAATACTATTCTTACTAGATATCCTGAGGCTGTAGGACAATTAATACTCAAAGGAATAAAAGCAGCAAAGGGAGTGTTTGGGATTTCTCCCAATAAAATTATTACTCCATATACTATGGATCAAATTGATGAGTTAGCCAATGAGTTAAATACTTGGGCAATAATCATGTGTAAATCTAATGTTTCATTTGATAATCACTTGCCATCTAATCCTTTGTTGTCTTTTTGGTCTAAGCATCCTGTAGTTTTTCCAAAAATGACAAGAAAGACCCCTATCATGAATGCTCCAAATATATTCACTGATGGGTCAAATAATGGTACAGCAGCAGTAGTTACCCCTGATCAAACTTTTACATTTTTAGTACCCAAACAATCAGCTCAAAAGGTAGAGCTTAATGCAGTATTACAAGCTTTTATGATGTTTAAAGATTCCGTATTTAATTTATTTTCTGATAGTCAATATGTAGTTAATGCTATAGTATCCCTTGAAGATGCAGGTAGGATTTCCCCTTCTTCTACTGTTTTCTCTTTGTTTTCCACTATACAAAGTCTAATCTGGGACAGAAAAGATCCATTCTTTATAGGACATATCAGGGCACATACAGGATTGCCTGGAGCCCTTAGTTTGGGCAATGAATTAGCAGATAAATCTACACATGACATACATATTTTCTCCACAATAGAAGAAGCTATAAATTTTCATAAAAGGTTTCATGTCAATGCTAATACTTTACAAAAACGTTTTAAAATAACTAAAGAACAAGCCAGACATATAATAAAACAATGTCAAAATTGTGTGACATTTTTACCACAAGTTAATCTTGGAGTCAATCCTAGAGGACTGATACCTAACCATATTTGGCAGATGGACGTCACACACTTGCCAGAATTTGGAAAATTAAAATATTTGCATGTTACAGTTGATACTTCTTCTGGATTTTTGATGGGCTCCCTTCATGCCGGAGAAAAAACTAAAGATGTTATAGCTCATTGCTTACAAAATTTTGCCACTGTGGGCGTTCCAAAACAGTTAAAAACAGATAACGGTCCCGGTTATGCTTCTACCTCTTTTAAACAATTCTGCTCATCATTTGGCATTACTCACATAACAGGAATTCCATACAATCCACAGGGACAAGGCATAGTTGAAAGAGCTCATCAAACTATTAAAATGTACTTATTAAAACAAAAGGAGGGAATTGGAAAGGGGTATATATCCCCCAAAGATAAACTTAAAATAACCCTCTTTACTCTAAACTTTTTAAATTTGGATTCATCAGGACTTAGTGCTGCGGAAAGGCATATGTATCCAAAAAATGTGCATAAGCCTAAAGTTCTTTGGAAAGATATTCTAACAGGACAATGGAAAGGTCCTGACCCAGTAATTGTCTGGAGTCGGGGCTCTGTTTGCGTGTTTCCACAGGGAGAACAGCAGCCGATTTGGATTCCAGAAAGACTAACTAAAACGATTTCTACAGATCAAAAAGAAGATAATTTGACTCAAATCCATAACAGCTGATATCCAGAACTCCAGCTTGGCCATTCTTACATCTGCGACTGATTAACCAGGATGCTTTTTTCAATATCTATTTTATTATTGCATTTTTCCATATCATAGGTTCTATTTTATTTTTGAGCTCATACAGACCTAGGTTGATGTTTTTCTGATCAGTTTTATTTTTTAACTGTGGAGTTTTTAACATTGCAATGGAGATTTCACCTAGGTGAAACTACAAGGCCTTTACTATTGTCTTATGTGTTGTATGTTATATGTGCACACTTCTGTTTTGTGTTATGTGTCTATATGTGCGTATGTCCATAGATCATATATGAGGAGTGCTCAAAAAAAAAAAAAAAAAAAAAAATGGATCCAAGTACTTTTTATTATTCACGTAATTTTAATGGTTTAATTTAAATTGGGTAAACAGCTGTTAAAAATTATTTTAATATGTGTACAAATAAGCAGGTTAACAAATCTGTTTGTTTATTTTCATCTTTCCTTTTCATTATATTTAATAATTCTGTTCAAGATAATATAAATTGTTCTAAAAAAAAAAAAAAAAATGTTTTCTTAGTACCTGTTAAAATGTTACATTTTTTTTTCTTTTTCTCTTTAACATCATTGTCAGAATTCTTATTTTTCATCCCAGTGCCGGTGAAGACAAAGATGAAACCAAACTACAACTTCTTCGATAATTATCACAACAAACTGTATAAACTGATATATCAATGATCTTGGGAGGAAATGGACATATTGATAGATTCCTCCACTTTGAACTGCTTACAAAACTTGCCTGGACTATGTATCACTTGTATGCACTGTGATCTATCCGTTGATACAACAAATTATGGTAATGCTGGCGTATCTTTGCTGATGTGTCACCAGTGATGCAATTTTCCCTAGGAGTCGTCAATTGATGTGGTGTTGTGGCATTTCTGTATCCTCCTCCCTTCTACTAGTGATGGTCTAATTTTGGGGGCCAACAGAGGTGAGGCAAAGAACCTCACCCCCCCACTGGCACCAAGGCCAAATCTGGGGGCCAACAGAGGTGAGGCAAAGAACCTCACCCCCCCACTGGTGCATAGGCCTATCCACAATTATGGCTATTTGCTGGACCGGTAGTCAGTGACGGGTATGATCCAATTGCAATGGTATCAACCTAAGACAGGAGGCTGACGCCTAAAGGTCAGTTTTCCAATGACGGGTAAGAACCATATGTTGAATTGGACAAACCTAACAGGCACGGTCCCTAGCCACATTACTTGCTTCTTAATTAAACAGAAGGGGGGAGATGCTGGGAGCCACAGCCAATTAATATGATGCATGGCATTTTTGATTGAAAGGTGATGCCAGCTAGCCATTGAGATGATATGATTATGTTAAAAATTACATTCATATGGATACCGGACTCCTGCTACGGGACTCCTGGAGAGTTCCCATTGGTTGGGAAAGTGCAGTAGGAGGGAATTCCGGGGAGGCGCTTGCGCTAGAGTTCCGGGAAGGAACCAGCAGAACGCCGCGTGGGTGGATCGGGAAGCTTCCCGGGCGGACGTGTTATTGGCGGTTCTTTCAAATAAAGTTTGTTCCTGTTTGAGTGGCTCGTGATCTTGTGCCCAGCCAGACAGCGGCAGAAAAGTACACATGGAAAAGTTTCTGGTAGAGGTGCATAAGTTCCAGAACTCTATGCCCCCCAAAAAAGAAGTTTTCAGGTTTAATTACACTGCTTTAGCACATAATTAACCAGTCTAAAGAGATAATGAATGACTTGCATTTTGAAAGTCTCTAATTAGAGTTCAGAAATTGGATTTTCTTAACTCAGTGACAGACTGCCTGAATCCCAATCCCAAATAGAGATGGGCCAACAATTACCCTCTTTGCCATAGTTTTCTTAATAGAAAAGTGGATCTTTTTTGAACCTTTTAAAAGTTAAGGTTCACAAAGGAGAAGATGTATAGCATAGTGATTGACAATAAGGACTTACGTCAAATTTCCTGGTTTGAATCCTAATTCTGTTTCTTGCCATTTTAGTTACTTCAAGCAGGTTACTTAACCTTTGTGCTTGTTTCCTTTACTATAAAAATGGTAGTAATATTTATTTCATTGAGAGAATTAAAGGAGTTATATACAAGCTACATGTGGTTTGTATGTTTCCTTTCTCCTTTCTCCAAAACACTGAGAACTGTATCTAGGCCTGTAAGTGTTAACTATGAGGTGACCTTTGATGTTAGTCCCAAGTTATATTTGACTTTAAGCAAAGTCCTTCCTCTTTCCACCATAAAACAATTATGCACTTCCAAGAGAAATGTGGTTAAGTTGTAGGGCAGGTTGATATGCAACAAGTTTTCCATATAGCACTCTGTAAGTCTGGAATACCAACAGAACTCCTTGAAAATAGGATGTTTATAATTTGGACTACTTCAATAAAGCTTTTTTCTTGAACACAGAACAGAATCTTATCCAAAGACTAGCCTGGATTTTGGAGTGGGGGAACACGAGGTAGGAAAAGAAGGTTATGGTGAATCCCAAATCAGGTTAAAATGAAACTTGAGAAACAGTGGCCCTCATTGGATTAGTAAGGTTTCAAAAGTGAGGCTTTAGAGAAGAAACAGTACATGTTTGTTTCAGTAGATGACTTGGAAACCAAGTATGAACAAGTTTAGAAAACAAGCCATAAGGGAGCCAGCATTCCCTCTATTCCTTAAAAAAAGTAATGGAATTTGAAAAAAAGGAAGCAAGGAAAGAGTGGGTCAACAGTGAATACTGTTCAAGATAACCAGGTTCTATTGCTTGGAATACTAAGGTAAGCAGAGGCTGGCATAGTTTTAAATCATTCCTTCAACCCTACCCAGGCACTATCTAATGTATTTTGTTGTTCATATATGCAAAGGATATTCTGTAATTTATTAATCTAGCTTCAAGTAATCACTAGTTAATCTCAACTAAAGTTCTTCATTAATTTCTTTTTCTTCATTCTTCACACACATAGATCCCATTTCCACAGGTCTCTATCACTATTTCTTTGCTGCTATAGTCCTTAAGTAAACATTCTCTCCCTATTTTTCCTTTGGTACTGGGGAACTGAACTTAGAGATGCTTTATGCTGAGCTATATCCTCAGCCCTTTTAATTTTTCAAATTTTATTTTTTAGTACTGGGGATTAAACCCAAGGCACTAAAACCACTGAGCCACATCCCCAGTACTTTTTATATTTTATTTAGAGACAGGATCTTGCTAAGTTGTTTATGCCTTGCTAAGTTGCTAAGGCTGGTTTTAAACTTGTGATCCTCCTGCTTCAACCTCCAAGCTGCTGGGATTACAGTTGTGTACCACTGTACCTGGCCTAATCTTTTAAATTCTGAGACAGGGTCTTGCTAAATTGCCAGCCTTAAACCTGCGATTCACTGGGACTACAGGTATGCACTGGCTTTTACATGAACATTCTTTATTCACTTGCCTTAAACACTCTTTCCAGAATCAATCTTTCTATTGTTCAAAGCTGAATTTATTATTACATTTTAGCTGGAAGAAAACACATGGTATATACCATTTGGGACCAATATGTGAATGGCTAATAGAACTATAAGCCTCTTTGGTATACTGATTTCAGAAAGAAAATAACTATTCATACAACGAATTCATAAATTTTGAGTAGTTTACAAGAGAGAAAGAAAAAAAATAGTCAATATAAAAAAATATTTCCAGTGGGCAAGAAATAAGCATCTATAGACAGTGAAAGTTAGTCTGCAATAATTTCCCTAACTAGCTCTTATTTGTACGTAATATAGTATTAATAAGACCTTTCATCTATAGGATATACATGCTATAAGGTGGATACTTTTCATGTAGTGTACTCTGAGCCGCAGGCCCCCTTTTCCCACAAAACTGTTGAAAAATCACATGGTCTACTAACTATTTGTTTATCATCTCATTTAGCTTGGAGAATAGTAGTTTGGATAGGTCATGTATGTAACTTGTCCAAAATTACAGAGCTAGGAATTTGAAATATAAGACACAAAACCCAGGTCTATAGGACTCCAAAGTTAGTGCTCCTTTCACTAAATTATGCTACTTCTCAGGCTATAATATGGCTTAGTAATAAAGCACGTGCCTAGTATGCACAAATTCTTTCAATCCCCAGTACCATAAAACACACAAAAAATAGGAAAAAAAATCAACTCTCTACCTTTCATGCATCTTTTTACTTCCTTTACTTAATTCTCGAAAGTTGCATGTTGTTGCTTTTCTGCAGTAAGCAGCTACACTGTTGGCAGTTGTACCAATATAAATACAGAAGAGGGGACAGGTAGGTAAAACAACCATTTAAAGTCTATTCAAAAGTACCTCTAAAGGAGCAGAGGGTGTAGTTAGCTCAGTTGAAGACTGCAAGCTTAGCATGGGTAAGACTGGGTTCAAATCTCAGAACCCCCTCCCCACCCCAAACTGCTGAAAATCACATTCTACTTAATTATTCATTTGACTGATTTAGAATTTCAGGTCATAGTAGTATAAATCGGACATAACTTTCCTGTGTTCATATATAAATATACCACCATTCCACATCATGTACAAGAATTGGATCCTAATTAGAATGTTATAGCTGTGTGTGTGTGTGTGTGTTTATGAAATCTTTCAAGTTTTAGATGTTAGCAACTATTTAAAAATTAAACAGTATGTGCAGAAAACAAACAAGTGTATCTTACCTTAATTTATATGGTTAGGTAATAAAAACACTTTCCAGCTGAAATTTTACAAATCCATACAAAAACTAATAATGTAGCATTCTAGATGAAACTGATGGGAAACTGAGAGCTAAGCTTGCTCTATCTCTCCATATGCACTTACAGTCATGGAGATATGCTAGGGCTTTAGGAGAGTTACACATAAAACCAAACCAAACTATTAGGATTTTTTTGGTCAGTAAATATAGTTGCCTTTTTGCATTTTTCTTTGGTGATATCTTCACTAATGAAACCTTAAAAATAACCCTGTTGGCTGGAGTTATAGCTCTGTGACAGGCTCAAGTTCCTGGGTTCAATTCCCAGCACCAAAACAAATCAAAATCAAGCCACCTTGTTACAAGTTGAATGGAGCCATAACATACTGTTTATCAATCTTAGAGTTGATGGTATCCTCTCAATAACTTCCATGTACAATTCCTTAAAAATATTTTACCAATTAAAAATAAAACATTTATGTATGTAATGTTAAAAATATAAACAGTAAATATATATGTACTTAAAACTCTATAATGTATGAAGTGTATCTTAAATTTTCACATAACATTTATTATCATATGGGAGTTTTACTTTGTATCATGGTTTACTGGTTAACTCATTAACTTCATCTCAGGAAAGAAAACCTACATGTAACATCCCTAAATGTCCTTGTTTACAAAGCACTGAGTATTATTAAATTATGGTCCCCAGAGATTTACCTAGTGCTATATCACTTCCTGACAATTTAAAGAGTACAGGTTCTACTCCAGGGGAGAAACTTAGCCAAGGTTATTGTAATTCTTCACAAGCATTTCACTTAAATCCCCAGACTAAAAATTACATGAAAATTGACCAAGTTCTGATTATATTTGTACAACAAAACCATAAGGAGTCTGACTGCTTTCAAGGCCATGATAACCGAACATTAAGAAAGAAATACCTCATTGGGGTTATATAATATTTTTATGGAATGCTAACTACTGATCATTATCTTAAGGAAACTGGTACTGTCGTTGAAAAACAGGTGTACAACACTTAAGAACGTCAATAACGTTTTTCGGCCATTAAAGGGCTACAGGCTCAATGCACCAAACATATATACATACGTATACACGCATACATATACATATAAATTGGGGCATGGTGTTTAATACACCTAATGACATAAGCCTAACCTCTCTTAATGAGTTTTTCTATTTAATTCAAATTGTATATATCAAGTGCGATGTATGAGATGCTGGGCTGTGATCTAAAAGAAACCTGCATTCTTCTGGGAAAGTTCACAGGTGGATCAAAACAGACACCAAGTTGTAATTTGCTGGCTCGAAAAAAATCAACCGCACAACCCCTCGGTGGTGGGTAAAGAAATAAGAACACAAAGGCCTGTCATGAGTTGGCCTTCCAGAAAGACTGACCAGAGTCCGTTCGGCGTACGTCTTTAAACAACTCTAGAAACGTCTGCGATTCTCAGACTAGCAAAGGACAAAACCCATGGGTCACTTCACACCCGGTGGATGAAGGAGGGAGGACGGGTGTGCGGAGAAGTAAAGCCCAGGTGTGGGGGCGCCAGAAGCGTCACTATAGCAATGAGAGGCAGCGAGCGTCACGAGCGGCTTGCGAAGGGGCAGTGGGCCCTGGAGCCGAAGGCACGGACACGTGGCCCCACAAGACGCGAGCAGGAGCCCCGGGAAGCGGTGAGCCTGCTTCCCGGAGGGCTCGCGGCGTGAGTGGGGGAGGGGGTGGCTACTCACCTCGATAATCTTCTCCTTCTTTTTCTGCTCCGCCTTTTTGCTGCCCCCGGCCTGAGCCTGTTTCTTGGGGGGCATTGCGGAGACAGGTGTAACTGGCCAGACTTAAGTGGGGATGGATACCCTCGGAGACCTGGCACCACGGCAGAAGGAGGAAGACGCGGCCGCCTTCGCCGCCGCAGCGCACGGAAAGCGAGTAGCTCATTCGCCGCCGAAACGCGGCCTTTGCGACAGGTCGGTGTCGCAGAGCATTGTGGGTAGCGAGGAGCTGCGCCCGGAAGCGAAGCGGCGCTTGCGCTTTTGCCGCTTGTGGCCTGGAGCGGGCAAGGCGGGACGTGGGAAAATGTTTATGCGTCACACGTGACACTGGTCCTTTTCTAGGTTGTGGCTGCGGGAGGATGAAGATGAGCAAGAGGGCTGGGTTCCTGCGTATCAGTGCTCCCTCCGCGCGCCGTCTTTCTTTGACGTTGAGGACTCATTCATCCTCGCTTTGGGTGTCCGCATCCTGAGCCATCACCGAGTGCCCGCAGCAATTCGGGGCTGCTGGGTGCGCAAGTTTACCCAGTTACCTTCTTGTACTTTGGCAGGGATAGGGCTGGACAGCTCCAGGATAGCGGCGCCTTCAGATTTCAGAGAAGAATTATGAAGAAATGGAAAAACTTTCCTGTCATTTGAAGAGTGCCAGGGATGGTGTCCCAGTGAATGGGGCACTTGGACTCCTTTGAAGTACCGTAATTTAGTTATTTTCAGACTCTAGGAAAATGCCTAAGCGATTCCTAAAACTCCTTTATAATGTGAAAGTTAAAAAAAAAAAATCCTACTAAGAGCCAAATTTACTGGGTAAATTCAGAAATTACTTGGTACATTGCACACATTATTTCATCTTATTATTACAACTACACTGAGGTAGGAATTGTTACTGTTCCCATTTTATAGATGAAGCACAAAAAGGAAAAGAATACCCAAAGTTATGTTAACATCTAAGCCAGGGAGTAACCGGCTGTATGACTTAAAAGCTTAAGTGTCTGTCAACTAACAATGCAAAAGTAGGTCTTTTTGAAAAGGTGCTTAATGAATGGGGTTCTTCAAGATTTGTACAAATCAAGACTTTTTTCTTTGAGGTAAGGTCTCACTAAATTGCTGAGACTGGTCTTGAACTTGAGATTCTTTTGTCTCAGCCTGTGAATCTCTGGAATTAAAGGTGTGCATCACCAACCAACTTAAAATATTATCTTTTTAAATAACATTTTAAAATTATTGATGGACCTTTATTTATTAATTTGTATGTGGTGCTAAGAGTCAAATAAACCCAGTGCCTCACACATGCTAGGCCAGCGCTGTACCATTGAGCTACAACTTCAGCCCAAAATATTATCTTTTAAAAGTGTACAATGTCTGACTTTTTTTTCTGGCCTATGACTGTTTTTTAAACTGCATTGTGTAGCCAAGAAGCACTTTCTATATGAGTTTTTAATCTTAAATTTACCCGGGGAAAAACTCTAAGCTCCATTAATGCAATTTATTATTTGCTGAGTAAATTTCTACATAAGATAATGTCAAAGACTCCCACAATTTATTATATGTATGGTGAGTGTGTGTGTGTGTGTGTGTGTGTGTAAAATTGTCTTCATTTGAGCTTCTATTTTGGCTGATGTATTCATTTTCTTCCAGGTTGTTATTGTTCTTGTTAAAGTTGTTCTTGTTAGAGGACAGAGGAATGCAGCCCGCTTTCCTCTTTACATAGTTTGTTAGCTTTCCATCACTGGAAATTATTAAAATTATTAATTTATTAAAATTATTAAAATTTCTGAGATAAACTAGTGGACAGGTTTGGGGGTGAGGTTGTGGCTCAGTGGTAGAGTGCTTGCCTAGCAGGTGAGAGGCACTGGGTTTGGTCCTCAGCATCACATAAAGACAGATAAATAAAACAAAAGTGTCCACCTACAACTAAAAATATATTTTAATAAAGGGACAAGTTTATTTTGGCTTATGTTTCAGAGGTTTCAGTCTGGGGTCACTCAGTTCTGTTGTTTTTGTGCCTGAGGTGGCACTGGTATATCATGGTGGTAGTGCACCAAGGAGGAGGCTTATTAATCTCTTGGCTGTAAGGAAGCAAAAAGACAAGAAGGAGCTGAGGTCCTAGTATTCTCTTCAAGAGCTCACAGCCATCAGCTACCTCTTAGATGTCCCCTGCCTCCAAATAGTGGATCCAACCAAGTCTTTAACTCATGGGCCTTTGGTGAACATTTTATATCCAAACTATAGCACACAGTATTATGACCTATTTCTTTTTCGAAAATCCTCTCCTTTGAAACCTCCTATGTGGGTGAAATGTAGTTGCCTTAATTTCATCTTTTTTAAAAAAGTGCTTCCAAAGATATACTTTAGGACTTTAGTTTTTGGAGAATTTAATTAGTAATCATTATTATAAAACCGATGATTTTTTAAAATTGATTTTATTTTTTAAATACATGACATTGTGTATATATGCCACATTTTAAAAATCCATTCCTCTACTGAAAGGCATCTAGATTGGTTTCACAGTTTAGCTATTATGAATTGTGCTGCTATAAACATTGATTTGGCTGTGTCCCTGTAGTGTGCTGTTTTTAAGTCCTTTGGGTATAGACCGAGGAGAGGGATAGCTAGGTCAAATGGTGGTTCCATTCCCAATTTTCCAAGAAATCTCCATACTGCTTTCCATATTGGCTGTACCAATTTGCAGTCCCCCCAGCAATGTATGGAGTGTACATTTTTCCCCACATCCTCGCCAGCACTTATTGTTGTTTGTCTTATAATCGCTGCCAATTCTGAATGGAGTGAGGATATCTTAGAGTAGTTTTGATTTGCAATTCTCTAATTGCTAGGAATGATGAACATTTTTTTTATATATTTTTTGATTGATTGTATATCCTCTTCTGAGTAGTGTCTGTTCAGGTCCTTAGTCCATTTATTGATTGGGTTATTTGTTTTTTTGGTGCTTAGCTTTTTAAGTTCTTTATATACTGCCACAGTCTGGCTGGGCACAATTCAGGAGCCACTTGTCAAAAGAAACTAACTTTATTTTTAGAACCAGCTCCGTGGCCTGAAAGGGCAAGGAAACAGCCCAATGAGCATCACCACAGAGGAGCCAATCAGCTAGATGTTGCTGGGGCCGCTATGAGCCAATCATCAGCTGGCAGTCTGAAAGTTTGCTGGGGCCCCTTCGGCTGTGGCTCTCAACATCTCCCCCTCTCTGTTTAAACAAAAAGCATGTGGCTTAGGGACCGTGCCTGCCTTAGGTTGCCCAATAGTACATATGGTCCTTACCCGTTATCTTAGGTTGGTACCATTGTAATTGGATCTTACCAGTCACTGACTACCGGTCCAGTATACAGCCACACCTGTGTAGAGGTCTTTGTACCAGCGGCGGGGGGGGGGGTGTGAGGTTCTTTGCCTCACCTCTGTTGGCCCCCAAATTTTAGCTGAACGATCATGACAAGCAGAAGGGAGGAAGATACACCAAGCCAATTGAGGGCTCCTTTTGGAAAAATTGTACCACCGATGACACCATCAGCATAAATACCCCAACACTACCACAAGTCGCTACACCAACAGATAGTTCACAATGCATACAAGTGAGTTCATAGTCCAGGCAAGTTCTGCAAGCAGTTCAGTGATGGCTATTGCAGAAGCTGTAGATTGGTTTTTATCTTTGTCTTCACCGGCACTGGGATGAAGATAGGAATTCTGGCAATAATGGCTAAAGAAAAAATTATGTAACATTCCAGAAGGCACTAAAAGAAAATAATTTTCTTAACAATTTACATTATCTTGAAGAGAATTATTAAATATAATGAAAAGGAAAGGTGAAAGTAAACAAACAGATCTTTTAACCTCCTTTTTTGTTCACATATTAAAACAATCTTCAACAGTTGTTTACCTAATTTAAATTAAACCATTTAAATCACGTGAATAAAAAAAAATTATTTGGATCCATTTTTTCATGAGCGCTCATCATATATGATATATGGACATATGTACATTCAAACATATAACACAAAACACAAGTGTGCACACATAATATAATACATACAACACATAACATAATAGTAAAGGCCTTATAACTTTTTACAGGTGAAATCTCCATTGCAATGTTTAAAAACTCTATAGTCAAAAAAATAGAACTGATCAGCAAAACATTAACCTAGGTCTGTATGAGCTCAAAAAACAAAATAGAACTTCATGATATGGGAAAGGGCAATAATAAAATAGATATTGAAAAAAGCATCCTGGTTCTGTCGCAGATGTAAGAATAGCCAAACTGGAGTTCTAGATATCAGCTGTTATGGATTTGAGCCAAATCATCTTCTTTTTGGTCTGTAGAAATTGCTTTAGTTAATCTCTCTGGAATCCAAATCGACTGCTGTTCTCCCTGTGGAAACACATAAACAGACCCCCGACTCCAGGCAATCACTGGGTCAGGACCTTAGTTAATCTCTCTGGAATCCAAATTGGCTGCTGTTCTCCCTGTGGAAACACACAAACAGACCCCTGACTCCAGACAATTACTGGGTCAGGACCTTTCCATTGTCCTGTTAAAATATCCTTCCAAAGTACCTTGGGCTTATGTACATATCCACAGCACTAAGCCCTGATGAATCCAAATTTAAAAAGTTTGGAGTAAAAAGGGTTATTTTAAGTTTATCTTTGGGGAATATATACCCCTTCCCAATTCCTTCTTTTTGCTTTAATAAGTACATTGTAATAGTTTGATGAGCTCTTTCAACTATGCCTTGTCCCTGTGGATTGTATGGGATTCCTGTTATATGAGTAATGCCAAATGATGAGCAAAATTGTTTAAAAGATGTAGAAGTATAACCAGGGGCATTATCTGTTTTTAACTGTTTTGGAACGCCCACAGTGGCAAAATTTTGTAAGCAATGAGCTATAACATCTTTAGTTTTTTCTCCGGCATGAAGGGAGCCCATCAAAAATCCAGAAGAAGTATCAACTGTAACATGCAAATATTTCAATTTTCCAAATTCTGGCAAGTGTGTGATGTCCATCTGCCAAATATGGTTAGGTATCAATCCTCTAGGATTGATTCCAAGATTAACTTGTGGTAAAAAGGTCACACAATTTTGACATTGTTTTATTATTTGTCTAGCTTGTTCCTTAGTTATTTTAAAATGCTTTTGTAAAGTATTAGCATTGACATGGAACTTTTTATGAAAATTTACAGCTTCTTCTAGTGTAGAGAAAATATGTATGTCATGTGTAGATTTATCTGCTAAATCATTGCCCAAACTAAGGGCTCCAGGCAATCCTGTATGTGCCCTGATATGTCCTATAAATAATGGATCTTTTCTGTCCCAGATTAGACTTTGTATAGTGGAAAGCAAAGAGAAAACAGTAGAGGAAGGGGAAATCCTACCAGCATCTTCAAGGGCTACTATAGCATTAACTATATACTGACTATCGGAAAATAAATTAAATACAGAATCTTTAAACATCACAAAAGCCTGTAATACTGCCTTAAGCTCTACCTTTTGAGCTGATTGTTTGGGTACTAAAAATGTAAAAGTTTGATCAGGTGTAACTATTGCTGCTGTACCATTATTTGATCCATCAGTGAATATATTTGGAGCATTCCCGATAGGTGTTTTTCTTGTCATTTTTGGAAAAATTACAGGATGCGATGACCAAAAAGACAATAAAGGATTATATGGTAAGTGGTTATCAAATGAAACATTAGATTTGCACATGATTATTGCCCAAGTATTTAACTCATTAGCTAACTCATCAATTTGATTCATAGTATATGGAGTAATAATTTTATTGGGAGAAATTCCAAACACTCCCTTTGCTGCTTTTATTCCTTTGAGTATTAATTATCCTACAGCCTCAGGATACCTCATAAGAATAGTGTTAGGAGAATAAGATAAATGTATCCATAATAATGGACCTTCTTGCCAAAATACTCCTGTAGGAATATTTTTTGTTGGTAGTACAATAAATAATAAAGGCAAACTTATATCAATTCTATCCAAATGCATATTTTCCATATATGTTTCAATGATTTTTAATGCCTTTCTTGCTTTAGCCGTTAACATTCGGGGTGAATTTGGATCTGATGGACCTTTTAGGATATCAAATAAAGGTCCCAACTCTCCTGTTGGTATAACTAGATAAGGCCTTATCCAATTTATGTCTCCTAATAACTTGAAAGTCATTAAGTGATTTGAGTTGATCTACTCGTATTTGAATTTTTGGTGGACAGACCATGGTTGAGGATAATAGAACTCCTAAATAATTAATTGGAAAATTTAATTGTACTTTATCTATTACTATCTCTAGATTATAATTTTTAATAAGTTTGTAAGTGTGGCATAACATTCTAGCAATGTGTTTTTAGCTTTGTGTGCTAATAATACATCATCCATATAGTGAAATATTTGTAGTTCAGGATTTTGATTTCTAAGTGGCTGGATTGCTTTATTAACATATATTTGACACATAGTTGGGCTGTTAGCCATCCCTTGAGGGAGTACTTTCCATTCATATCTCTGATCAGGACCTTCATGATTCAGTGCAGGGATAGTAAATGCAAAACGTGGACTATCCTCAGGATGAATTGGAATTGAAAAAAAACAATCTTTAATATCTATAACTAAAACATACCAAGTTTTTGGCAAAGCAGACAATTGAGGAATCCTCGATTGAGCAGGTCCCATAATAACCATCTCATTATTAATGGCTCTTAAATCTTGCAATAATCTCCATTTACCAGATTTCTTTTTGATGACAAAAATGGGAGTATTATGGGGAGATACAGAAGGTTGTATATGTCCTTCCGCTAATTGTTGTTTGACCAGATCATGGGCTGCTTGTATCTTTTCTTTAGTCAGGGGCCACTGAGGAACCCATACTGGTCTTTCTGATTTCCAAGTAATTTTTATTGTCTCAGTGGCCCTTTCTGAAAATCCAACCCATGTCTGTCTGTTCCTTGATCTATTTGTATTGGTGCTGCTATACCTTGTTCTTGTTTTTCTAATCTTTTTCCTTTCCTAAAACCTTGTCTAGTCATAATAGTGGGTGCATTTTGGTTGATGTTATTTGTTAATGTCAAACCTAATTGATCTAGGACATCTCGTCCCCATAAATTTATAGGAAGATGATCCAATACATATGGCTGTATAGTTCCTTCACATACTTCAGGATCCTTCCAATCTAATACCATTGCACTTCTACGGGGATTAGCTGCCACTCCTAGGCCTCGAAGCATTTGAGTGGCTTGTTGTAATGGCCAATGTTTTGGCCATTCTTGACGAGAGATGATGCTAAGGTCTACACCTGTATCCAGTCGCCCATTAAATTCATGTCCTTGAATATTTAGTTTTAGCATGGGGCGAGAATCTAAATTTAAAGACAGCATAGCCCAATCTACACCTGTGGAGCCTAATCCCTTGGAACCTCTTTCTACAGCACGACTGGAAAATTTATCATGTAGGCTTGGTATTATTAGTAACTGTGCTATTCTATCTCCTGGTGAAATTACTGATATACCCTTTGGAGAACTGGCTATAATTTTTATTTCACCTTCATAATCGGGATCAATTACCCCAAGACTTATCATAAGTCCTTTTAGAGTACAAGAGCTGTGTCCCAATAATAAGCCTACTGTTCCTTTGGGAAGAGGTTCTTTCACCCCTGTGGGAATGATTTGAACTCCCATCTCTGGAGTTAGTACTGATCTGGCAGAGGTGAAGATGTCCAACCCTGCGCTCCCTCTGGTTTGTCTGATGAGGGATCTGATGGACAATGTGTCCTGGGTACTACCCTGATGGGGTTGCTGGGTTCCTCCATTGCTCTGTATATTTGTGGTTTTGGGCCCCGGAGCATTGGGCCCCCCGCCCATTTTTTGGCAATGGAGAACTTGGTGCTGATAACGCCAAGGTCGCAGGTTCGATCCCCGTACGGGCCACCAAATGCCGCAGTCTGGCTGGGCACAATTCAGGAGCCACTTGTCAAAAGAAACTAACTTTATTTTTAGAATCACACACGCCAAACAAAACAGCTCCTCAGGAAAAACCCTCAGAGCCCAATTGTTACCACCAGCTTCCCATAAGCCACTCCCCCCACCATCAGCCTCTCCACCTCCTATAATCCTCCTGCTCTTGAGGCCGATTGGCTGGGTTGCGTGGGCGGAGTGGCTTATGGGAAAAAAAATTTGCTCCCAAGATGTGTACTCTCTATTCACCTCACAGATTGTTTTTTTTTTTTTTTTTTTTTTTTTTTTGCTGAGAAGAAACTTTGTAATTTGAATCCATCCCATTTATTGATTTTGGTTTTAATTCTTGTGCTATAGGAGTCTAAAACTGATGATTTTAAAATAACAAATATTGGGAAGTTACAAGGAATGTAGAATCTCATATTACAGTAGTGGCTTAAGGATCATAGTTCTTTTTTTTTTTTTTAAAGAGAGAGAGAGGTAGAGAGAGAGAGAGAGAGAATTTTAATATTTATTTTTTAGTTATCGGCAGGCACAACATCTTTGTTTGTATGTGGTGCTGAGGATCGAACCCGGGCCGCACGCATTCCAGGCAAGTGCGCTACCGCTTGAGCCACATCCCCAGCCCAGGATCATAGTTCTTAACTCCCTTCTGCCTCTCTTTGACTTTTGCTTTTGTTTCTTCCCTGAAGTTGTAATCCAGATAAAGAAAAAAAATTTTTTCCTTGTTTCAAGTGGAAAATTCACACTTCTAAATATTGTACCTGCTCTGATAGTACTCTCCCTCTGTACACATACTTTTTCTCAGACTAGAAATAAAGAAGTCCTACTCATTAACTTCACTTTTTTTTTTTTTTAAATGAGTTGGATGATTTTTTTCATGTGTCTTTAGTATATATGGAAACAGGATTGGGACTTTAATACCAACTTTTTTTGGCTTTATAATTCAAACTAAACTTATACAAAATAAAACTGAGGGCTTAGTCAAATGACGAAAAAAGCAGAGCCATAAACTTTAGTGTCAGGATAAATGAAATTCATGAGTCATTGGTGGGAACCTAGTCAAATCTGAAGTAAAATCCATCAATAAAGAATTCAAAGAAAAATAATGTATCGCCCGCAGCCAGCACAGACGATTAACTGTTCAGTCACTCAGGGAATTTTCAGAGAGTTACAAATAAAACACAGACACATAATTTACCTTTAAATCAAGCTCTGGGATGCTTCTCTGCCCTCTACCTCAAGCTCTCTAAGCTGGGGAGTGAGGATCTACACGAGGATCTACACGAGAGGCTAGAGAGAGGGAGGCTAGCAAGAGAGCAAGCACGCTTTCAAGTGGGCTTTTATTGGGGAACTCTAAATTCTGGGGGAAATCCCATCCAATGAAGGTCAAATGGGGCAGGGTTGCAAGGGCAGGTGAGGTGATTGGGTCCCTGGGGTTGTGGAGAGACTTGCCTCTACACCCTTACTCAACCCAAGAAGGACAGGGCAGTCTAGCCTGATGCCTCATCACCCAGCAGGGGAGTTAACTCAGTCATCTGCGAGGTTGGTCTCCCACAATAGTGTCAAACCTGACTTGTGTAATTTGGTAGACAGGTTGTGAAT